>NC_142480.1:40722045-41025075 GCF_049115385.1 Moschus berezovskii | reverse complement strand
GGTTGCCGTTTCCTCCTCCAGGGGATCCTCCTGACCCAGGAATCGAACCTGTGTTTCTTACATCTCCTGCATTGGTAGGTGGGTTCTTTACCAGTAGTGCCACCTGGAAAGCCCTCTGTCTGTTTTACCACAATTTAAAAAGCTCGCACAATAAGCAGGAGATAGATCATTTGCCTGTGGTCCGTCCTCAGCCCGCTGCTGCCCTTGAGTGGGTCAGGACGTGATTGACCACACGGCATGTCCTCGGGCTTCAGGATGTCATGTCGATCCAGGCGAGGGTGGTGCCAGGACCTCTCCCAGTGTCAGGACTCCCTTCTCAGCATCTGGCCGTGCCTCCTTCCTCCTCCCTCTTCCTGCACTCACGACCTTTCCAGGGTCAGGCAAGACCTGACCTGACCTGACCTGCCCTGTTTGCCTGTTCAGAAATCTTTCATCTCAAGGAAGGACGCGTTCTGCTCCCCATGCCTGCGCCCTGCTCCAGGAGGGCCCCGAGGGTGTACTGATGCACACAGAACCCTGGGAAGATCTGGGTGGCAACTGTCAGAGTTCTCAATAGCCAGTGACCTGACTCGCTCCCCTTTTGCCTGAATCAGATTCCAGCTTCCACACCTGGCGTTGTCAGGATGGGAGGGTGTCCTTACTGGTTTCCCTTATCCCCTGCGCCTTACCCAGACCTTTATCATCCATACTGGACTGCAGATAAATTCCCGGAACAGATGTGGCATTGCCCGTTGCTGCCCTCGGGGCAGTCTGTCTGGTCAGCACCATGGGAGCCATCTGTTCTTCCCTGGAATTGCTCAATGGAAATGACTCTTCTCAGTGCAGACCCTCTGAGCTCTGCTCAGGGTGGAGCTGGATGGGGCAGCGTCACGGACCTGCATGGCCTGGGGACTGGCCTTTGCAGAGAGGCTGGGCTGCTCTAGGGCCAGGTGCTGCCCTGAGTGGCATCCAGGGCTACCCTGACACGGGCCTACTTAGGGTCTATGAGTGCATGCTCAGTCATGTCTGCCTCTTTGTGACCCCGTGAACTTTGCAACCCCATGGAGTATAGCTCACCAGGTTCCTCTGTCGGTGGAATTTTCCAGGTAAGAATACTGAAGTGGGTTGCCATTTTCTTCTCTAGGGGATCTTCCCAAACCAGGGATCGAACCTGCGTCTCTTGTGTGTCCTGCATTGACAGGCAGATTCTTTACCACCTTTCTACCTGAGAAGCCCAGTGCTTAAAGTTGGCAGCTCTGAAATTAATCCCTCCCCTTGCCAGCACATTGGATTCAGCTCTTAGTTTCTCCATGTCCTAAGTGGAAATTGATTTGAACATTTGGAGTTAAAAGACCCAAAGTTGTGATACATCTCCCAGAGATGGTGGCTGCTTATAAGCAAACATGTGGATTAAACATTGCTGTAAGTTAAAACTGCATTATTGTTAAATAACAGCTTGGCTTTCTCTAGGAGGAGCCCTTTGACAGACATAACAATTAACTTCGGTGAAAAAGTGAGCAGTTAACTGTAAGAGGAGAAATAAGAATGCTTTTGTGCAAAACAGGGCAGAAATAATGAGGTTTATGATGGTTGAAAAATGCTTGAAGTAGAAAATGAACCAAGATCATAATTGCAGAAAACCATGTATAGGGCACTTCCTGCCTGCCAGGTACTTTGCTGGCTCTTTATATATGAAGAGCTGTGCCTGACTCTGTGTATGTGTATGGGTGCGTGTATTGTTGATGTTTAGTCGCTCAGTGGTGTCCAACTCTTTGTGACCCTACAGACTGTAGCCCGCTGGGCTCCTCTGTCCTTGGGATTCTCCAGGCAAGAATACTGGAATAGGTTGCCATTTCCTTCTCCAGGGGATCTTCCTGACCCAGGGATTGAACCCAGATCTCCTGCATTGGCAGGCGGATGCTTCACCACTGAGCCTCCAGGGAAGTTCGTGTGTGGTGTGTGTGTGTGTGATGTCT
This sequence comes from Moschus berezovskii, assembly GCF_049115385.1. Lineage (NCBI taxonomy): Eukaryota > Metazoa > Chordata > Mammalia > Artiodactyla > Moschidae > Moschus > Moschus berezovskii. The sequence goes on along the minus strand of NC_142480.1, from coordinate 41,023,120 downwards.
GTGTGTATGTGTGGTGTATGTGTGATGTGTGTGTATGTACGGTGTATGTGTGGTGTGTGCATGCAGTGTATGTGTAGTGTGTGTGTGTGAGTGTATGTGTGTGTGTGAGTGTGTGTGTGGTATGTGTGTATGTGTGTGTGTGGTGTGTGTGTATAAGTGGTAGGTGCGTGTGTGTGTATAAGTGGTAGGTGCATGTGTGTGTGGTGTGTGGGGTGTGTATGTATGTGTATGTGTGATGTATGTGTATATATGGTGTATGTGTGGTGTGTGCGTGCAGTGTATGTGTAGTGTGTGTGTGGTGTATGAGTGTGTGTGTGTGATTGTGTGTGTGTGTGTGTGGTACGTGTGTGTGTCTGTATGCATGTATGTATGTTTGTATAGGGGAGAGGGGAGAGGGACTGTCTAGGAACAAACCTTGAAGGTAATAGTTACTATTCTCAGAAGGAGACTAAGAAAGGGTCTGAAGCCCAGATTCCGCAGCAGGTAAAGCTGAGTGAGGGTGCATCCCAGGCCCAGGGAGGGATTGAAGGAGCCTTGGACAGGAGCCAGGGTGAGAATTCCAGCTCCCAATACAGCCAGGATTTCCTGAACAGCAACTGTGTTCAAGGCACTAAACTAGGCAGACACCATATAGCCTATAACGGGCTAACCTTCACAGCTGTCATGGTGTCACTGTTCTGCGCTTAAAGACAACTGAGACACCCTGGAGCAAGCTTGAGCAAACAAGGAGGTTCTTTATTTCTTTATTTGGTGTCTCTGGAAAGTGAAAAGCAGGATGCAGCCGGAGTGCTGGGTTTTCTGGATATGAGGATGAAGGGTACAGTCAAGCAGGCTCTCTCTGTAGACATCTGCTCAATCTTCTTGTGGAAAGACATGGAAATGGCTGCTTAGCATCTCCATGTCCCTTTAGGTCTGTGCCTGGTCCCATCCACTGCATTGGACAGATGCAGTATCTATGAGCAGGAAGAGGGGCAGCAGAAGGTCATGGTGAATTAGGTGGACGTTCAGTTCAGTTCAGTTCAGTTGCTCATTCGTGTCCGACTCTTTGCTACCCCATGAAACACAGCACGCCAGGCCTCCCTGTCCATCACCAATTCCCGGAGTTCACTCAAACTCATGTCCATTGAGTCGGTGATGCCATCCAGCCATCTCATTCTCTGTCGTCCCCGTCTCCTCCTACCCCCAATCCCTCCCAGCATCAGTCTTTTCCAGTGAGTCAGCTCGTTGCATGAGGTGGCCAAAGTACTGGAGTTTCAGCTTTAGCATTAGTCCTTCCAATGAACACCCAGGATTGATCTCCTGTAGAATGGACTGGTTGGATCTCCTTGCAGTCCAAGGGACTCTCAAGAGTCTTCTCCAGCACCACAGTTCAAAAGCATCAATTCTTCGGTGCTCAGCTTTCTTCACAGTCCAACTCTCACATCCATACATGACCACGGGAAAAACCATAGCCTTGACTAGATGGACCTTGGTTGGCAAAGTAATGTCTCTGCTTTTTAATATACTATCTAGGTTGGTCATAACTTCCCTTCGAAGGAGTAAGCGTCTTTTAATTTCATGGCTGCAGTCACCATCTGCGGTGATTTTGGAGCCCAAAAAAATAAAGTCTGACACTGTTTCCACTGTTTCCCCATCTATTTCCCCTGAAGTGGTGGGACCAGATGCCATGATCTTTGTTTTCTGAATGTTGAGCTTCAAGCCAACCTTTTCACTCTCCTCTTTCACTTTCATCAAGAGGCCTTTGAGTTCCTCTTCACTTTCTGCCACGAGGGTGGTATCATCTGCATATCTGAGGTTATTGATATTTCTCCCAGCAATGTTGATTCCAACTTGTGCTTCTTCCAGCCCAGCGTTCCTCATGATGTACTCTGCATATAAGTTAAATAAGCAGGGTGACAATATACAACCTTGACGTACTCCTTTTCCTATTTGGAACCAGTATGTTGTTCCATGTCCAGTTCTGACTGTTGCTTCCTGACGTTAGTCCTGCTTAAACAAGTTCTTGAGGTGTGTAGTTTTATCCCCACTGTACATGTAAGGAACTGAGATTTGCAGGAGGGGAATCTTTCTCAGGATCACAGGATCGTGGGCGGTGAAGGGAGTGAACAAGGTTTGGATGAGGCCTGTCTGGCTGAAACCAGGCTTGTCACCATGACATCTGACTGCTGCAGAGGACAGTCTGTCTTCAATCCACCCTCTCGTCAGGAGCTGGAAGAGAAACTAGGATGGTTCCGCCTGAGGAGGGCAACCTGAGAGTCTGTGTAGCATTTGCTCCATCTTCAGTGACAAGGCTCTGCTCCGGGGTCGTGGCCAGCCAGCTGTTTCCAGCAGCCAGTGGAATTTAGGAGAAGAGGCAGGTCTCCTGAGCAGTGTCCTGATGCTCCAGGGTTGTGAGACACGAGGCAGGTTGGGGCTGGGATGGCGGGAGGAGGTGCTGGAGCAGCCTGCCGCGTCCCCTCCAGCCCTCAAGCTGAAATCCACCCTGATAGAACGCCGCTGGCTGAGAGCCCGGACACCCTGGGACTCGGGTGTTCTCAGCTGACCTTTCCACAGTCCCCAAGCAGATGGGGCTGCGTGTTTGCCTTGGCTCCTTGCTGCACTTGGGAGCGGACGTTCATTCTTAGATGTCTCAGTGTACCCGGGGGGCAGAGAGCATGGAGTTTGTTTATAAATGAGCGTTTGGTGTAGACTTAGACCTGACTTGACACGAACTGAGCTGCTTCAGGGATGCTTAACCCAAAATGAACATGAATTCTTGTCTAAAATAACTTGGCCATGGTAATACAAACTTTAAATGATATGAACTCACTGCAAGATCTGGGGAGCATGTATTTCATCGGAAATACCACCTAGTGTTTATCCAGAAAGGGATCTCCGAGTTGACATTCACAAACCTTGAATCTGTGGCAGGGATGTGAGTTCGGGAGTGTCACGGAGGGTGTTCTCGCTCTGGGGGCAGGGTGGGTCTCTCAGAGGAGGGGGAGGTGTTCTGAGAGGCAGGGTTTGGTAAGACCATACTGATTGGTAGTATCCTGCTTCTTGTTTTGCAGATTGGAAACCTGGAAGATTACTACCACTTTTATCACAGCAAAACCTTTAAGAGATCGACCTTGAGCAGCAGAGGCCCTCACACGTTCCTCAGGATGGACCCCCAGGTACAGCTCTGCTTCCTGGCCACTCTAGGTTCTTAGGGCCTAGAGTGTTGCGTGCGAGTTGTTTGTGTCTCTGGTTCTGAAAATGCCCAAGTCTGAATTTTAATGAGATTCTCCATGACCCAAAGTTTTCCTCTCTGAACAAAACAAAACAGATGTGCAGCTACATATCGGAGCATTTAAAAACTCCAATTTTTGGGTCCGTTGTGAGACTTGAGAATTTAAATTCTTGACTTCAGTTTGAAGCGACAATCAAAAGACTATAGGGCTATCATTTTAAATCTTTAAAAGTCAACAAAATACAGTTATTAGTGGAGATAAATGTGTGCATCTTACCCATAAAGGCTATGCAATTCAAACTGTTGTTTTAATAATGAAATTAGAGTTTGGACGGGCAGGTGTTTTTGTGGTTGTCATAACACATATCTTAATGGTTACCATGAACTTGAAAACTGGGGCAATGAATGTAGCTTTTTCCTTAAAAATCCCTGTGATCTCTGAGATGAAAACAGATGTAATTTGAAAAGAGGCTAATAACGTTTTTAGTATAATTCTTATTTATCAGTGGTTAATCATACTTTCTACATAGATTTGAGATTAATATTTGACTCATGGGTCAGCAGGTACTTGGTCAGATAGATTAAAGATTTAAGATGGCCAAGTGAGCCTTTGATGGCCTCATTCATTCACCAGGTGATTTTGGAATACCTGCTGTGTGTCCCGCTATGTCCATAACAGGGCCATTGGAGTGGATGATGGGGCGGACAGTCCATAGAAATACACATGATATGTCACAGGGCATTGAGAGCTACAAGGGATGGTGAAGTGCAAGTGACAAGCAGTTACGGCCCCAACAAACAAATGAGGCCATTGGTAAATTGTAGTTTTAGGACATGGAAATCATCCTCTCCTAAAAGCAGTGTGCAGAGTGTCCATTTAGACTCCCAAGCAGGCATGGGGTGTTCCTGCAGTGATCCCCAGAGAATGTGGATAGTAAAGTTTCTGTGGAGAAACTGGCCATGGAAGTGTCCCAAACACCACCCCCCGCCACCACCCCGTCACCATCGTGGCTCCTCTTGTGTTGATGGGAGAGATGGTTTGTCCCGGGAACGCTTCTCCAGTTACAACTTTGTGATTTCTGGTTTCAAGAGCGTGGGTAAGTCATCCCAGTGCGTGAGCCAGCCCATCCATGAGCTGGGCTCTGATAAGGTGGACACACAGTGTATGGTTCTGAGTTCACTTTATGGGTGGGTACGAGGATGGTTGGATGGATGGTGGGTGGGTGGACAAACAGAAGGAGATAGAATCAAACACTGTGCTAATCCCATTCTTCCCTCACAGCTAAGAGGAAGTTTGTGTTTATGAAGGGCACCTTATGTGCCTCCTCCCACCTGGCTGTGTGGGGCTGTGGTTAGATCTGTGTGTGTTCACACCACAGAGCTGGAAGGACACTTTTCACAGGGGCTGGTGCATTTATTTTTCCTCTCAGAAGCAAAGCCAGGTGGTAGTGGCTAAGTCGCACAGGATGGGCCATTGGAGAAGAGTGGGCAGACCCCATGCCCATGTCACCATAGGGCTGAGAGCAGAGCGCATGGCCATCACAAAGACACATGGGGGTCCTTGCAGCTGGTGGTGGGGGTGGTGTTGAGGTTCGCAGGGACTCACTCCTCACCTGTCTAAGCTCAGAAGGGAGTCGCAGCCATGCCCTCCACAGTTTTTCTTAAGCACGCAAAGGTCTATCTTGTGAGGACGGGATGCTTGTTTGGAGTTATTGTTCCCACAGGCAGAGTCACAGCGAGGGGCATGCTGTTTACATAGGGGACACCCCCCCCCCCATAGAGATGTGCATGAGAACAGGATGGGATGGTGGGATTCTTTGTCATTTATTTATCTGGCTACATGTCTTTTATTTATTTTAATTAATTTGTTTATTTGGCTGCATCTGGTGTTGGTTGCAGCACACGGACTCTCTAGTTGTGGTGATTGGGCTCAGTAGTTGCAGCGTCTGGGCTCTCCAGTTACAGCACTGGAGCACTCAGGCACTGGAGCGTGTGGAATATTAGTTCCCCCACATGGGATGGAAACCTTGTCTCCGGCATTGCAAGGCAGATTCTTGCAGGGTTGTCCCTGGATGGGAGGTTTCTTGATCCCCTTTCTCCTACCCAATAGGATGCTTGACCTCCCCCACAGACAGGAGATTCAGGCAAGACTTCATTGGGGCCCCTGCTGCAGCAGAGAGAGTAGGAACAAACAGCAGGCTCCCTTGCTTGCTTGCTTGCTTCCCGATGTGGGTGGGGTGAGTGTAGCTGGTTCCTTATATGGGGTGAGGGTCAGGGTGTGTTCAGGATCAGGCTGGAGGGGTGGCTTAGGTGGTCCGCCCACCCCTTTGGTGGTGTTGGGTGCAAGGGGCATGTGCAGTCCCCTGCTTCTGTTCCGGGCTCTTCAGAAATGGCAGCTGGGTTTTTAGTCTTTTTGTATCTTGTCCGGAATTTCCCCCAACTGTGCATGCATGCAGTTATTTTTAGTCCCATACACTTTGTGCAGGTACAAGCACCGCAGTGAAGGGCCCCAGGCCCCTGCATGTCTCATTTCTGAGGAATTTTGGAGAACTTAAGTGGCTTCTCAATTGTTAAAACTATGGTGGAGGTGAAATAGGAGATGTAACCTGTGTTTCTGAGAAGGCAATGGCAAGCCACTCCAGTACTCTTGCCTAGAAAATCCCATGGATGGAGGAGCCTGGTAGGCTGCAGTTCATGGGGTCACTAAGGGTCAGACACGACTGAGTGACTTCACTTTCACTTTTCACTTTCACACATTGGAGAAGGAAATGGCAACCCACTCCAGTGTTCTTGCCTAGAGAATCCCAGGGACAGGGGAGCCTGGTGGGCTTCTGTCTATGGGGTCACACAGAGTTGGACACGACTGAAGTGACTTAGCAGCAGCAGCAGCAGCAACAACCTGTGTTTTGGGGTGGGGGTGGGTGGGTAGGGGGATTCACTCTTCTCTAGTGTCTAAATTGTAAACCTTTTAAAGGTATTCAACTCAACTGCTTCACCCTTCCTTTCAGAATTACTGTGCACCTGCTGAGTGTGACCCTGTGTCCAGGAACACGGAGATGCCCACCTGGTGGGCTTCTGGCCCGTGGCCCCAGCAGGGCCAGACATGGGGGCCTGGCTGTGAGGCTGCAGGAGACAGCTGGGCAGGACTTGAGGCGGGCCCCAGCTGGCTCCTCTTTGGCATCTGTGGTGATGGGTTTGTGCCGTGTGGGTGGGTTCCAGACACTGCGTTCACTCTGGGTCTGCGGGCAGGGGCTCCCAGTCATCAGTTGTGGGCCTCGAAGAAGAGGGAAGGAACTCCCACAGGCAGTGCCAGTTAACTTTTTTCACATTAAAAATCCCTTTTATGCAGAGCTTCTTAATCAGCTCCTGGCAGAGCTGCTGTGGGAGCATCCTGCCAATAGAGAAGGAGAGAAAAGGTAAACAGCCACACATTCCAGTGCCCACAAGGCCCACGTGATTGCGATTGTTTCCCACAGTTCTCATTAAACATTCAGCCCCAGGGAGAGCATATAGACAACGGAACCGGTGACAAATTCAGAATCGCAACTGAAACGCCTCCGTTTAAATCAGTCTAGTTTTAATGCAAACCACATCAGTTAGCTGTCAGTCTGACTAATATTTACTCTACCAAGTAATGAAATATCGGGTAAAATTAGCTATTTTACAGAGATGTTTAGTGCTATCTTTTCCTGCAGTGCACTAGTACGCTTTCCCACATTAGCGAAGTGTTTTGTGACACCTTCGCGATCAGAGAGTTGTGTAATTAATATTAAAAAAGGGAAAAGATGATTTTATACTATCCAGAGTCATTGGAATGCAGTTGCCATCGTGTTTGAATGACCAAACTGGAGATGAATGTTATAGGGCTTAGGATAAAGTTCAATCGAATGCAGATGGTATTTTATTTTAATTAGCTCCAGTCCCTATTGTATACAATTGCTTTGATAAGTGATGGAATTTAAAGCCCACCCCTACTTTGCCTGAAAGCTGATAGAGTGTACATTTGTTAAACAGAACAGAACAGAACACCAGCAGGAGGGAAGATTGAAGACTTCAGTCACATGCATGCACATACTTTAGGCATCTCTGCTCTGACCCTGTACCAGCATCGTGCAGTTGTTGTCCCTAATCACCTTTACTTGATGTTTTAAACCGCCTTTGAAAAGGGCCATTTTGCTCAAAGAGCTTGGTGGGCCAGCCCTCTCTCTTCTTGGGAGAACAGCCAGCCTGCTCTCCGGGTGCGGTATCAGTCGCTGGGTTTCTCCAAAGGGCTGTCATTTAAGCCAACTGAAAGCATTTGTTTTTAACTTGTTCTTTCGCCAAGAGTCTGGAGCAGGGTGGATGTTACAGAAGCACCAGCCAATAGCTGTAAGGGCTCCCAAATGTTTTAAAACTTACTTGTTCTGACTATGTTCCAATCTGGCTGATAGTTGGATGTTGCGTCTTCCAAGCCTTACATTTTAGAGTGGTGACTCTGGCTCAGCCCTCCCACTGCGTGCTCAGCCAGATCAATGACAGAAATGGTAGGATAAAGATGTTGTCAGGGGCCCTCGGTGGCTCCTCATGGAGTGGTGGGAGGCTTCAGGTTGACTCTCTGCTCCAGCCCTTCAGCGCCTGGGAGCTGGGAAGTGATTTCCAGGACCAGGGCGGGCATTCTGTTTGTGGGACAGGACTTTGCCCCAGAGCTTCATCAGCTTCAGGTTCTCCTCCAGCAGTGATGCAACACTGAAGCTGATCTTTCCATTAACCACAGAGGGACTTTTATCTGAGTTCTGTGTGCTAGAGCCGCTGGGTGTGCAAACAGACAGAAAGTTCCTGGCAAATACCAGCACGTGGACAGGAAGTGACTGCATTGATCTGGGGGTTGATGAACTGTGGGATGGGCTGGGGGTGGAGGGGATGGGTTGGGCTGGGGGGTGGGGTGGCCTGCCACACACAGCCCGATGGGTCCACCCATGTGGGGTGGGGAGGCCTTCAGCTGTCCGCACATTTCAGCACAACTCTGCTGGGTCGAGTGGACTGGCTGCTATGAACCGGCAAACAATTTTCAAACAGACTTTAAAAGATGGTGCAGTATGATTTCACCAGCAGGCTCACACTTCCACTTATATGCCTCAAAAAGTCCCACAGTCCCACTTACACACCTCCAAGAGTCCTACAGTCACCATGTCCCAAAGCCGAGTAACGTCCCAGCCACAGCTCTGTCTCAGAGAGAAGCCGCGCCTCCCCGACTCTCGTTCCTCCACCTGGGCAGCCCTGTCCTGGCCTTGTCCTGCGTCCCCACCTGCACCCCTGCCCCAGCCCTGTCCTCTGTTGCCTGGATGCCACACAGCCCCTTTCACTGGCCAGCTGTGGGCATCCTTGCCCAGCCCTTGTTGTGGTGCTGCCGCCCCGGGCCGTCCTGCCCAGGCCCCCTGGTCTGGCCTCCCTGCAGCCAGGCTGGGCTCTGTGATCCTCGCCGGGTGACATCTGCGCTTCTCCCCCAGCCTGTGCACACACTGCCTCCCCTGGTATCTCTCCAGTCTTGGCCCGTGCACCCTCCCACTGGGAGCTGGCTCAGGGCGCTGCTGTAAGTGGTGGGAGGTCCGCACCCTGGGTCTGTGACGTCCCCGGCACTCCCGGAGCGGAGGGGTCCAGGCTGTCTAGATATTGTCCCAGCACAAAAGCCACAGGGCCGGAGCTCATCCGCCCATGTTTGGAGCTGCCCACTGCTGCAGGGCACGCACCGTCTTACTGGGCTTGGGGACCCACAGGCATCCTCCTCCCTGGGGTTCCCCGTACTGCGAACCCATCCAGAGCAGCCGACAGACCCTCGGCCCTCGGTCCCGCTCTTGTTCCTATAAATCTATTTCCGGCTGCCCCAGAAACTACCAGGACCAAGGGCCCAAGCTCGGCAGAGTTTGGTGGGAGTGAGGAGGGCTTCGTTTGCTGGGAATCTGTTAGTGACCAGGACTGACACAGGGCTGGTGGGAACTGCAGCTCGTTCCCAGGAGGCCTGGGATTCCAGGCCCAGGAGCTGCAGAGAGGTGCGGGGAGAGAGGGGCTGGGTTCAGATGCAACCCACCTTGTGCCTGGGTGGTTGGGGTTTGGGGAGGGTGAGTCACGTTCTCAGGGCCGGGCCACCCTCACTTGCTTTCACTCCCAAGTCTGGCAGGCCACCCGGTGAGTAGCAGATGGACCCTCAGTGTTTACTGAAGCAGATGTCAATTTTCACAGGGTAGGTTCACATAGCAAGTTGTATCTGTTATTGTTTTCTCATAGACTTCTTTTTATGTAATGACTTTTTTTTTAAACAAGTGTAACTTTATATATTATCCTATTTTTGTCTAATTTATGTTCCCTTGTTGCGGTGGCAATGAGGGAAAAAGGGAAACCTTCTTCACGCTGCACAGAGGTTGTGATACTGACCCTGAGACAAGGGTGGAAATTTCTCGACGAGCTTATGCCGGCTGTGGCTGGCCTGCGGTCAGCCTTGGATGTGAGTTCCGGTGCCCAGAGCAGCCCAGCACGGGGAGTGAAGAATCCAGCCCCTCCCCACCCGTCGTCCATCACCCAGGAATGTTCGAGAAAGATGTCTCTGGGTCCCTGGACCTGTGGCTCTGAGAACACCCACCAGGTTGCTCAGGTCCAGGACCGTTCCTGCTGCCCAGTTATCCTGATTGTGTCCCCGTCCCAAAACTTCAGAAGTACCTTGTGGCCTTAGTTAAATTGTGATAAAAGCCCTAAAGAGGGCTTTAATTGACCAGACGGTAGAAGCACTGACGTGGGCCGGCCGGGCAGCCCTGTCTGGCTGGTGATCCTGGAGTCAGCGCTCCGGCCCCCTGTCCATTTTGTGATCCTCAGGGGCACAAGGCACAGGAAGCTCCCCTTTCCTTTCAGGGAAGTGAGAACTCAGATGAATCAAGGATCCCGACCTCCTGAGTCCGGTCTTGTCTCCTGCATTTGCAGAGGCATGGTGCTGACTCATACCAGTGATGAGCGGTCACCTCTTGGCCCCTGTCCTTCAACTTTGGCAGGGAGGATTCGAGAGGTGGCCTGTGCGCTGGTCAGCTGAAGGAGTAGAGATGTGCCTGGGTCCCCAGTGGCCTCTGTCCCATGGGGGGATTGGGGAAGGGGGTTGCGTCTAGGCTGTGTTAGATCAGCTTTGAGTTTTTTGGTTTGTCTTCCTTCTCTTCTGCCTCTTCTACCACCCAGGCTCTTGGGTTCCCATAGTAGCCTGGCATCTCCTCCCCACCCCGGATGGTACCTCGGGGTGCTCAGGTGTCTCCCTGAGACTCGCTCTAAGGAGGCTGGTGCCCTCTGCCCCAGGAGGTCAGCTGGAAGGGGGTTGGTGTCAGTCCTCTTTCTCTGATCACTTTCCACCTCTGCAAGCTGGCCTCAGTTCTGTGCTTCTTAACTGTGCCAGAATCACAGGCCTCTTGGAAGGCTGATGAAGGCTGTGGACACCGTTTCTCTCAGAGGAGGAAAGAAACCCTAAGCTCACATCCATACGGCTCTACACACAGCTTCTGGGGCTCCTGGGACTTGAACCTGCCCCTCTACCAGGGACCCTGGATGCTGGGCAGGAAGCCCCCACTTGGCAAATGCTCATTTCCTACATATGCAATCCATGGCCTGTCCTCAGAAAAGGACCACGTCACACACTGTAAGGTGATGTGCTTTGGTCAGGGAGCATGATTTCCTTTCTGTTGGTCCTCACACCGTGAGTTCGCATCTCACTGCTTCTTGGCTGATAGAAAGCTGGCCTAGCACGTGCTGCAACAGGTGTGGGGAGTGGTCAGTGTTGATGGGACTCGGGATGTGAGCATCCGGGCCTTCGCACACAGGGGCCCCAGATGGGCTGATCCGACCCTCGCTCCACAGGCTGGAGGCTGAGGTGCAGATGACAGGGTCACAGGTTTCCTTTCCCAGTGTGCCTGCCGGTCACCTCTCTCCTGGAAGAGGCCTTCGGATCGGGGCCCCAGACACTTGGAGTCTGGCCTCTCATGACTTCCAGAGACTTGCCTTGGTCTGCAGGCATGGCTGGCTCTGTCACAACACACTGGAGAGGGAGTCTCCATCCTTCCCCGGTGACAGAAGGATGCGTCCCTCACTTCGAGGACGCAGAGATGGGGAGAGAGGGGAAGGCGGACTGGAACTGTCTCTCTTGCTGTGCACAAACTTAGCTGTGCACGAACACAGGGCCTGAATAGAACTCCATGTCACCAGCTGAGCGTGGGGGCTGTGAGGAGGCCGGCAGCTTGATTCAGTTCCTGCTCCTCCCCTTGAGCCGATGGAGGTCTGGGAGGGTAGGCACAAGGGTCTCAGAGAAGGGCTGTTGTCCTTCATCCTGTCTCAGAGTAGAGCCCTGGGGGCCTTTTCTGGGTTCCACCAGCTCCTGGTGGTAGCCCAGGGCTTCCCTAGTGGGCAGGGCCTGTGGGTGGTGGAGGGCATTAAGCGGAGCACAGGTGTGCAGTGGCTTTGGGTGGAGTGCAAGGGCCATTCTTGCTCTGGTGGCATTCTTTCATGGGACAAAGTTTCAGAACAGCCCTTTATCGCTTGTCATACCCAGGACAACCTGCTGGCCGCCTTCTGGCCCGGCAGCCCAAGGGAAGAGAGCATGGGCCTCTGCCCACACGATACTTGGGCATCGTATGGCCTGATAACCCACAGTTTTCAAGGCCGTTCCAGGGTCCTGCTCATTTACGTGACCTCTTTCTCAGCATCTTTTAAGTTTACCTCCTCTCAAGTGCAGAGTGACATTTCAGTTCAGTTCAGTCGCTCAGTCATGTCCGACTCTGCGACCCCATGAATCACAGCACGCCAGGCCTGCCTGTCCATCACCAACTCCCAGAGTTCAGTCAAACTCATGTCCATCGAGTCGGTGATGCCATTCAGCCATCTCATTCTCTGTCGTCCCCTTCTCCTCCCGCCCCCAATCCCTCCCAGCATCAGAATCTTTTCCAGTGAGTCAACTTGTCGCATGAGGTGGCCGAAGTATTGGAGTTTCAGCTTTAGCATCAGTCCTTCCAATGAACACCCAGGATTGATCTCCTTTAGAATGGACTGGTTGGATCTCCTTGCAGTCCAAGGGACTCTCAAGAGTCTTCTCCAGCACCACAGTTCAAAAGCATCAATTCTTCGATGATCAGCTTTCTTCACAGTCCAACTCTCATTTAGCAGATGCCAAATTTTAACTTGACTTCTCAAGAAGAGAGCTGGAGGAGGTATTGCCTCCCGAAGTATGCACTGCTCTTCACCTCATCTTGAAAGTCTCATGACGAAAATGTTTAACGGGAAACATACAGAAAATGGATAAAAGAAAAAGTCAGAGTGATGTTTCACTTCAAAATATAGGACTGAAGAATTGAAAACACTTTGCACGGGTTATAGAGGCTTGCCCAGACGAGATGACCTGTGCTGAGCTGGGCTTGAATGTGGCAAACCCAAAGCACCAGTCTTTCACACAGAGTCCATACAGCTCCCCTGGTAGCCATGGAGACCCAGTTGCGCACTCTGTTCCACAGTGGTTTCGAAACTCTGGTTATATTTGAAATCTAAAGTGTATTCATTTAATGTCATTCCTTCATTCAAATAGCATTTAGTGAACTCCTACTGTATGCCTCACATCGCCTGGCACACATGAGTACAGTGGTGAGCGAAATGCAGCCCTGGCTTCACACAGGCCAGTCGGGAGCAGAGGGTGGTCATACCGACCTGGACACGTCCAGCCAGAGTTGTGGGCGGTGCTGGATGAGTCAGATCAGGGGAGCCCCAGCCTCAGGAGACGTGCTTCCCTTTTCAGCGTCAGGGGTCGTTTGCCGTTTAAGGAAGACAGAAGACAGGAACCCTGTTACAGGCTGAGAGCTGGAGAGACTCGCATGACCGAGACACATCCTTCCCTCCTGGGGAGCGGGGTGGTGGTTCCTGAAGAGTCCGTGTCCATGTCCTCCATGTCAGCGGCGTCACTGCACAGACACGCTCAGGGCACAGGAGGCTGGTGGCCCACCCCGGCCGGCCCATGTGTCAGGGCAGGGTTCCTGGGCAGGGAGGGTGGAGAGGAACACAGTAAAGAGGCACCCACCATGAGACCAGGCCTGTGGGCAGGAGGCCAGGCCAGAGGGGGCCTGGGCAGGGGTCAGCCTGCACCAGGCATCAGTCATGGAGCAGGGACACTCCCAGAGTCATGTGACCTCCAGATGTTGGGGGATGGCAGCCATGATGAGCTGTGGGTGATGGGGTCCTGCTGCCTTTAGGAGACTTGTGTTGGAGAAGATCCCTGCATTGTCCTGACTTGGGGGGTTGAGCGGAGACAGTGGGTTTTAGTGCCACCGAGTTAGGAGAATCAGGCAGTGAGAGGGCCCTAGGTGGGCGGCAGGACCCACTTTTGTGGCAGCTTTAGTTTGAAAGGACAGCTGGGGCAGGTGTCCAGGGCCCAGTGATGTGCAGGGAAGGGCGGTTAGGGTGGGGGTTCCAGCCAGAGCTGGTAGCAGTGGGCACCCTGGGATGGCCCCTCTGTTTTGGTTAAGTCCCCATGCCAGTGCCCCCGCTACAGCCCTCAGCCCCTCCTCTGGGGGCTCCAGGTCCGACTTTAGGTAGGACAGCCTCATTAATTCTCAGACATGTAACACCTCAGCCCTGATCAAGGCTGTGATCCCAGGGTGGCCATAACAAGTGTCCACCAACTGGGGGCTTCAGACACCAGAAGCATATTGTCTCATCATCTGGAGTCCAGAGTCTCCAGAGCTATGGTATTGGTAGATGTGGTCCCTCTGGGGGGGTCCTGCCTTGCCACCTGCAGCTCCTGGCAGCTGCAGGCACTCGTGGAGCTGTTTTCTTCCCAAGGTCTCACCTTCCTTGGTCTTAGTCTCCCCCTGCTTGTCCCGTGTCAGGATGCTTGTCGTGGGATTCAGGGCACAACCAGGTAATCCAGCATGATCTCGTCTTCAGAGCCTTAGCTGATTACAGTTGCAGAGACCCTCTTCCTAAATCAGGCCACGTTCCCCCCGTTCTGGGTGAGTGAAAGCACCTTTGGGAGGCCACAGTCAACTCCCTGTGAAACCTAGTGGGAATGATAGAGAGCCGACAGGGACTTTCTTGTCCCTTCCTTCCTTCCAGGGACCTGAAGGTTTTTCAGAGTGATCAGTTCTCTTCCTAAGAAGGCTGGGGCCCCACCCAACAGCTGAGCTCTCACCCTGCACACACTGCCACATGTGTATCTTAATGTGACCCAGACTGCAGATCTGCAGGCTTCCCTGAGTATACCCATGGCCTTGACAGGTAGCTAGTGTGCACCACAGTCTCTCTCCTGCCATCTTCACCAAAAGGTCTGAGCACCTAGAAGTTCTGAGGGCCCTAGTGAGCTGACCAGGAGTCAAGCTGCCATGTAAAATGGGCAGGCTGCCAGCAGAACAGGACAACGTTCCCTGTGCTCTGGCCTCTTGGGGAAGGAAGAGCTCACGGTCAGGTCCCACCCAGCCTGACTCGCCATCATCACCAGCTCACCGCCTGTGTTCCTCTTCAGTGGTTTGGGAAAAGTTTCAGAAGGCTTCCCTTATAGTTGGTAAAGAATCTGCCTGCAATGCAGGAGACCCTGATTCGATTCCTGGATAGGGAAGATCCACTGGAGAAGGGATAGGTTACCCACTCCAGTATTCTTGGGCTTTCCTTGTGGCTCAGCTGGTAAAAAATCCACCTGAAATGCAGGAGACCTGGGTTTGATCCCTGGGTTGGCAAGATCCCCTGGAGAAGAGAAAGGCTACCCACTCCAATATTCTGGCCTGGAGAATTCCATGGACTGTATCCATGGGGTCACGAAGAGTTGAACATGACTGAGGGACTTTCAGTTTCACTTCAGAAGGATGCATGTTATCTTTCAGTGTTTGCTAGAACTCACCTGTGAAGCCATCTGGTCCTGGACCTTCAGATGTTGGGAGTTTTTTCACCACGGTTTCAGTCTCAGCACCTGTGGCTGGTCTGCTCTGGCTCACTTGTTTCCGAGCTCTGTGCAAGTATTGGTTCCACAGATGACATGTCCTTAGGTTCCTGAACTGTGTGTTCCTTTGTCATGAACAGCCTCACTGTTCACAATGAGGTGCCCCTTGGGAAAGCCACAGTTTCAGGCACTTGATTGGGGGTCACCGACACCCCTGACCCTCCTGGAGAGGCCTGCTGGCTCTGGGTTCCAACCTGAGGGGCTCCTGAAGCAGAGCTCTGTATCTGAGTGGAGGTGTGTGTATGTGTGTGTGTTTGGCAGGGGAGGGGGGGTTGGTCCTGGGTGGGAATCAGCGGTGTTTACACTCATGCTCACGTCCAGAACCAGCAGTGGACACACTGGAGACAGTGCAGCGTTATTGAGCAGGCCATTGAGTAAGGGGCCATGGGGCCATGCTCCCCAGAGACACAAGGGCCAGTCTGGAAAATGGCAGGAGGATGGAATGCAGGAACCCTCTCCCCTTTCCTGGAGCCGGGTGAGAAGCAGGGCTGTGGCTGGGGCCTGGAGAAGGGAGATGGGGATTGGCCCTGACCAGGGGACCATGGGCTGAGTCAGCCTCTGTGCCTGGCTTCTGGGAGTTCATCAGTACAGGCCTGGTGAGTGATTTATTGTATCCAGGTCCATTGGCCTGACAGTGACTGACAGTGTCTGGCTGTCCCAGGGGAGAGAGCTGCCGTGGACCACGCCGCAGGGACAGCCCCCAGCCATCACGCCCCCCGCCCCAAAATGTGTGTCAGCTGGGGTCTTACCCAGAGTGCAGCAGCCACTGAGACCAGGAGCCCTTACTGTATCCTACAGGGGGCTTGTTCTGTGACTGGTGGCGCTGTGCCCTCCGCCACCTGCCTGATTTGCGGGAGCCACCCAATTGGCCTTCGGAGAGGGAGGTCCGCCTCCTCTGTGATGGGAAGTGCATCCCAGTGAGTAATGAGTTGGCCGAGCCGATGGGCCCAGAGCATCCCATTCCAGGAGCTTTAGCTGTCTGTGGGGTACGACCACTGTACTTACAGCATGCAGCCCAGCCAATTAGGGCATAGGATCTTAGGCATTTTATACCGAATTAAAGCTTCCTGGTTCAGGCAGTAATACTTTGGGAAGTCTCTCAATGCCATCAGAGGGTATTATGAGCAGAATACTTCACTGTGCAGTTTTATTTGCCATGCCCATGTCTCCTGCATCTCCTGAATTGGCAGGCAGGTTCTTTACAGCTGAACCTTCCCTGGTGACATTTCCTTCTGAACATGTTGTCCTTGAAGATCAGGGTCCCCCTTAGCTGTGGGGCTGTTCCACTCTCCTCGCTCAGGCGTCTGTGGGGAGGCCAAAGCTGAGGTCTGAGGGGAGCTGCTTGGCCCTTGACCTTTGTGCCTTCATCCCCCTGGGGTCACCAGCCTTGACCTGACCTCCAGGTCACCCAGCCCTCCATGCCCAAGGCTCCATCCTTGTCTTCCTCCCCTCCCTTCCCTGCCCTTGGCCACCTGTCTGCCTCACTCTGGGCTGCCTGGGGGAGTCCTCGAATGGAGCACCAACTTCTGAGATCAGAGCTGGGTGTCCCCGTCCTGTCCACTGCAGCCCCTGTGAAGAGCTGAGTCCCAGTGGCAGGAGAATGGGATTGGGGGACCCATAGCAGCTGGACCGAGAAAACGTTTAGGTTCAGGTCATGGGAGTTCCAGCTCCCTTATCTTTTATTTTTTTTAAATTTTATTGGAGGCAAATTACCTTACATTAATATATTGGTTGGTTTTGCCATACATTGACACGAATCTGCCCCGGGTGTACATGTGTTCCCTTTCTTGAACCCCCCTCCCACCTCCCTCTTCCCCATATCCTCCCTCCAGGTCATCCCCGTGCACCAGCCCCAAGCATCCTGTATCATGCGTTGAACCTGGACTGGTGATTCATTTCACATATGATAATATACATGCTGCAATGCCATTCTCCCCAATCATCCCACCTTCACCCTCTCCCACAGAGTCCCAAAGACTGTTCTATATACCTATGTCTCTTTTGCAGTCTCATATACAGGGTTAAGGTTACCATCTTTCTAAAATTCCATATATATGTGTTAGTATGCTGTATTGATGTTTTTCTTTCTGGCTTACTTCACTCTGTATAAGAGGCTCCAATTTCATCCACCTCATTAGAACTGATTCAAATGCATTCTTTTGATGACATCTAGGTTGCTTCCATGTCCTGGCTATTATAAACAGTGCTGCAATGAACATTGGAGTACATGTGTCTCTTTCAATTCTGGTTTCCTCGGTGTGTATGCCCAGGAGTGCGATTGCTGGATCATATGGCAGTTCTATTTCCAGTTTTTTGAGGAATCTCCACACTGTTCTCCACAGTGGCTGTACTAGTTTGCATTCCCACCAACAGTGTAAGAGGGTTCCCTTTTCTTCACACCCTCTCCAGCATTTATTGCTTGTAGACTTTTGGAGAGCAGCCATTCTGACTGGCGTGAAATGGTATCTCATTGTGGTTTTGATTTGCATTTCTCTGATTATGAGGGATGTTGAGCATTTTTTCATGTGTTTGTTAGCCATCTGTATGTCTTCTTTGGAGAAATGTCTGTTTAGTTCTTTGGCCCATTTTTTGATTGGGTCATTTATTTTTCTGGAATTGAGCTGCAGGAGCTGCTTGTATATTTTGGAGATTAATCCTTTATCAGTTGCTTCATTTGCTATTATTTTCTCCCATTCTGAAGGCTGTCTTTTCACCTTGCTTATAGTTTCCTTTGCTGTGCAGAAGCTTTTGATTTTTATTAGGTCCCATTTGTTTATTTTTGCTTTTATTTCCAATATTCTGGGAGGTGGGTCTTGGAGGATCCTGCTGTGATTTATGTCGGAGAGTGTTTTGCCTACGTTCTCCTCTAGGAGTTTTATAGAATCTGGTCTTACATTTAGCTCTCTAATCCATTTTGAGTTTATTTTGGTGTATGGTGTTAGGAAGTGTTCTAGTTTCATTCTTTTACAAGTGGCTGACCAGTTTTCCCAGCACCACTTGTTAAAGAGACTGTCATTTCTCCATTGTATATTCTTGACTCCTTTGTCAAAGATAAGGTGTCCATAGGTGCGTGGATTTATCTCTGGGCTTTCTATTTTGTTCCATTGATCTATATTTCTATCTTTATGCCAGTACCATACTGTCTTGATGACTATGGCTTTTTAGTTGAGCCTGAAGTCCGGCAGGTTAATTCCTCCAGTTCCATTCTTCTTCTTCAAGATTGCTTTGGCTATTCGAGGTTTTTTGTGTTTCCATACAAATTGTGAGAGTATTTGTTCTAGTTCTGTGAAAAATATTGTTGGTAGCTTGATAGAGATTGCATTGAATGTATAAATTACTTTGGGTAGTATACTCATTTTCACAATATTTATTCTTCCAATCCACGAACACGGTATATTTCTCCATCTATTAGTGTCCTCTTTGATTACTTTCACTAGTGTTTTATAGTTTTCTATGTACAAGTCTTTTGTTTCCTTAGGTAGATATATTCCTAAGTATTTAATTCTTTTTGTTGCAACAGTGAATGGAATAGTTTCCTTAATTTCTCTATTTTCTCATTATTAGTGTATAGGAATGCAAGTGATTTCTGTGTGTTGATTTTATATCCTGCAACTTTACTGTATTCATTGATTAGCTCTAGTAGTTTTTTGGTAGAGTCTTTAGGGTTTTCTGTGTAGAGGATCATGTCATCAGCGAACAGTGAAAGTTTTACTTCTTCTTTTCCAATTTGTATTCCTTTTATGTCTTTTTTTGCTCTGATTGCTGTAGCCAAAATTTCCAGAACTAGGTTGAATAGTAGTGGTGAGAGTGGGCACCCTTGTCTTGTTCCTGACTTTAGGGGAAATGCTTTCAGTTTTTCACCGTTGAGGATAATGTTTGCTGTGGGTTTGTCACATATAGCTTTTATTATGTTGAGATATGTCCCGTCTATTCCCACTTTCTGGAGGGTTTTTATCATAAATGGATGTTGTATTTTGTCAAAGGCTTTCTCTGCATCTATTGAGATAATCACATGATTTTTATTTTTCAGTTTGTTAATGTGGTGTATTACGTTGATTGATTTGCGGATATTGAAGAATCCTTGCATTCCTGGGATAAAGCCCACTTGGTCATGATGTATAATCTTCTTAATGTATTGTTGGATTCTGATTGCTAGAATTTTGTTAAGGATTTTTGCATCTATGTTCATCAGTGATATTGGCCTGTAGTTTTCTTTTTTTGTGGGATCTTTACCAGGTTTTGGGATTGGTCTGTTCAGATTTTCTATTTCTTCCTGGTTCAGTTTTGGAAAGTTGTACTTTTCTACGAATTTGTCCATTTCTTCCAACTTATTCATTTTATTGCCATATAATTGCTGATAGTATTCTCTAATAATCCTTTGTTTTTCTGTGTTATTGGTTGTGATCTCTCCATTTTCATTTCTAATTTTATTGATTTGGTTCTTCTCCCTTTGTTTCTTGATGAGTCTGGCTAGTGGTTTGTCAATTTTATTTACCTTCTCAAAGAACCAGCTTTTGGCTTTGTTGAATTTTGCTATGGTCTCTTTTGTTTCTTTTGCATTTATCTCTGCCCTAATTTTTACGATTTCTTTCCTTCTACTAACCCTGGGGTTCTTCATTTCTTCCTTTTCTAGTTGCTTTAGATGTAGAGTTAGGTTATTTAGTTGACTTTTTTCTTGTTTCTTGAGGTGTGCCTGTATTGCTATGAACTTCCCCCTTAGCACTGCTTTTACAGTGTCCCAGAGGTTTTGGGTTGTTGTGTTTTCATTTTCATTCATTTCTATGCATATTTTGATTTCTCTTTTGATTTCTTCTATGATTTGTTCGTTATTCAGCAGCGTGTTGTTCAGCCTCCATATGTTGGCATTTTTAATAGTTTTTCTCCTGTAATTGAGATCTAATCTTACTGCATTGTGGTCAGAAAAGATGCTTGGAATGATTTCAATATTTTTGAATTTACCAAGGCTAGATTTATGGCCCAGGATGTGATCTATCCTGGAAAAGGTTCCGTGTGCACTTGAGAAAAAGGTGAAATTCATTGTTTTGGGGTGAAATGTCCTATAGAGATCTATTAGGTCTAACTGGTCTATTGTATCATTTAAAGTTTGTGTTTCCTTGTTAATTTTCTGTTTAGTTGATCTATCCATAGGTGTGAGTGGAGTATTAAAGTCTCCCACTATTATTGTGTTATTGTTAATTTCCCCTTTCATACTTGTTAGTAATTGTCTTACATATTGCGGTGCTCCTATGTTGGGTGCATAAATATTTAGAATTGTTATATCTTCTTCTTGGATTGATCTTTTGATCATTATGTAGTTTCCTTCTTTGTCTCTTTTCACAGCCTTTGTTTTAAAATCTATTTTATCTGATATGAGTATTGCTACTCCTGCTTTCTTTTGGTCTCTATTTGCATGGAATATCTTTCCAGCCCTTCACTTTCAGTCTGTATGTGTCCCTCGTTTTGAGGTGGGTCTCTTGTAGACAACATATATGGGGGTCTTGTTTTTGTATCCATTCAGCCAGCCTTTGTCTTTTGGTTGGGGCATTCAACCCATTTACGTTTAAGGTAATTATTGATAAGTATGACCCCGTTGTCATTTTCTTTATTGTTTTGGGTTCAAGTTTATATACCCTTTCTCTGTTTCCTGTCTAGAGAATATCCTTTAGTATTTGTTGGAGAGCTGGTTTGGTGATGCTGAATTCTCTCAGCTTTTGCCTGTCTGTAAAGCTTTTGATTTCTCCTTCATATTTGAATGAGATCCTTGCTGGGTATAGTAATCTGGGCTGTAGGTTACTTTCTTTCATCACTTTAAGTATGTCTTGCCATTCCCTCCTGGCCTGAAGAGTTTCTGTTGAACGATCAGCTGTTATGGGGATCCCCTTGTGTGTTATTTGTTGTTTTTCCCTTGCTGCTTTTATTATTTGTTCTTTGTGTTTGATCTTTGTTAATTTGATTAATATGTGTCTTGGATTAGTTCGCCTTGGGTTTATCCTGTTAGGGATTCTCTGTGTTTCTTGGACTTGGGTGATTATTTCCTTCCCCATTTTAGGGAAAATTTCAACTATTATCTCCTCAAGTATTCTCTCATGGTCTTTCTTTTTGTCTTCTTCTTCTGGGACTCTTATGATTCGAATGTTGGGGCGTTTAATATTGTCCCATAGGTCTCTAATATTGTCCTCATTTCTTTTAATTCATTTTTCTTTTTCTGTCTCTGTTTCATTTATTTCTACAATTCTATCTTCTATCTCATTTATCCTGTCTTCTGCCTCCTTTATTCTACTGTTTGTTCCCTCGAGAGTGTTTCTGATCTCATCTATTGCATTATTCATTGTATATTGACTCTTTTTTATTTCCTCTAATTCCTTATTAAACATTTCTTGAATCTTCTCAATCCTTTTCTCCAGTTTATTTATCTGCTTTCCAGATTTTGAATCATTTTCACAATTAAAATTTGAAATTCTTTATCGGGTAGGTTCCCTATATCTTCCTCTTTTGTTTTTGTTGGTGGGCATTTATCCTGTTCTTTTACTTGCTGGGTATTTCTCTGCCTCTTCATATTGCTTATATTGCTGTGTTTGGGGTGGCCTTTCTGTCTTCTGGCAGTTTGTGGCGTTCTCTTTATTATGTAGTTACCTCGTTGTGTGTGGGGCTGGATGGGTGACTTGATAAGGTTCCCTGGTTAGGGAAGCTTGTGTCGATGTTCTGGTGGGTGGAGCTGGATTTCTTCTCTCTGGAGTGCAATGAAGTGTCCAGTAATGAGTTTGAGATGTGAGTGGGTTTGGAGTGGCTTTGGGCAGCCTGTATATTGAAGCTCAGTGCTATTCTCCTGTGTTGCTGGATAGTTTGCGTAGTATGTCTTTCACTGAAACTTGTTGACCCTTGGGTGGTGCCTGGTTTCAGTGTATTTATGGAGGCCTTTAATGAGTACCTATCAATTAATGTTCTCTGGAACAGGAGATCTCTGGTGTTCTCAGGATTTGGCCTTAAGCCTCTGCCTCTGGTTTTCAGTCTTATTCTTGCAGTAGGCTCAAGGCTTCTCCCTCTGTTACTTCCAAGGCAGTTCCTTCTGTTGAAAAAGCTCTTCTGTTTTTCTGGTCTCCTCAGTGTCTAATTCCCATCCTGACACCAGGATGCGGTGGTGGACACTTCCCCCCCGCCCCGCCCCGGCTCACCTATTCAGTCCTGCTGTGGGGAGGGAGGAACGCAGCTAACAAATATCCCTGGCGTCTGTGGGGAGTGCTCACAGTGTCTCGGCTACACTGGGAATGCTCCCGCTCAAGGCGTGTGTGCTTTCCCTGTTTATGCTGCTTAGGCTCTAGGTTGCTCTGCTGGGAGCTGTCCACGGCCGGCTCTGGGTTGCATGCACTTCCCAGGTCTGAGTGGCTCAGGTTCAGTTCCTCAGGTACTCCACAAAGGCGCAGACTTGGCTGGGCCTGCGTTTTGTGCCTTCCCCGGTCGGAGCAGCTCAGGTGACCAGGCGTTTGGTGAGCGCGGTCGCTGCTACTTATCACCTTCCCAGTCCCTGCCGCTCGGTTTTCTGGGTATACAACTGGCGCACTTTCTCAGGCGGATATCGACCGGCCCGAACCCAAGAAGTCCTGGCCAGCAAGGAAGCCTGCCTGCAGCTTGGTATGGGAAACCTCTCTGGGGCTGCGGTTGCCCCCGTCCTGGTGCTGGCTGCCCTCCCCGCCCGAGTCGGGGGCGGGGGCTGGGGGATAGGCTGCCTGCTGCCGGCTCGCTCCGCTCAGCGCCCTGTTCTGTGGGTGGGGCTGGCGGAGTCTTAGGTTGGGGCTTTTCGCAGCCTTTTTGCCTTTTAGCTGCAGCATCTGCTTCACTATCTTAAGTTTGCGCCCTCAGTTTGCCCTGGGGCGTTCAAGCCCGGGTTCTCCCTCTAAGCGCTGCTGCGGGCGCCTCCCTGCCCAGCCCCCGTCTGCTAGTGGGGGGTGCGGGCGTCTGTGCTGCTTCTCCGCTGAGAGTTTCCTCTGGGCACTTAGTCCGTGGGTTTTAATTATTTATGTCTTTTGTCTCCCAGTTATGTGGCCCTCTGAGGTTCCACTCGCCAGTGTTTCCAGGTGTTTGGAAACGTCTTTCTCTTTTTTTTTTTTTAAGCCTCCCTTCTCGGGACGGAGCTCTGTCCCTCCCTCTTTTGTCTCTCTTTTTATCTTTTATACTATTTCCTACCTCCTTTCGAAGACTATGGGCTGCTTTTCTGGGCGCCTGATGTCCTCTGCTGGTATTCAGAAGTTGTTTTGTGGGATTTTCTCAGCGTTCAAATGTTCTTTTGCTGATTTTGTGGGGGAGAAAGTGGTCACCCCGTCCTATTCCTCTGCCATCTTCCCGTGCCCCTCTCTCCCTTATCTTTTAAAAGTGAAAAAAAAAATCTCTTCCACTTTGAAACACACACAAGCACACACGTGATGACGATACATCCATGTGCTGGTCACTGATCGCACATTTTGTATGCCATCCTCCGTGATGCCACAGTGATGCCCATTGCACAGGTGATATGAGCAAATTGAGGCCAGGGAGGCTCCCTGCTCGAAGTCACTCTGCTGGTGAGTTTGGGCCCAGATTTGAATCCAGGCAGCCAGGCTCCAAGATTCCTGTTCTTAAGTAACATTTATCCTGCCTCTCAAGCTTTTTTTCCCTTGGTCATGACAGTGGGTCATGCCAGTTGAAAGAAGTTTATAAAACCCTGAAAATAATTTTAAAATCTTAAATGAACACCATCCAGGAATTGCTATCAATATTTTTCTGTGTGCCTCCCTAGGTTTTCTCTGCATGTCCGGTACCAGGTCTGAAGTAGTTGCTGTGCTTCCATTATAGGGATCATCATAGTTAACCGTGTCCTCCCGATAAACCATTTGACGCCTTTTATGCCTCTGCACTCTCCATTCCAGAGCATGTATTTCCTTTTAATTTGGGACAAGCGTCACCAGAGTACTGACAATTTCACAAGGTCTCCTTTAGTAGGATGATTTTCCTACTGTTCCAGAAGAGAGGTCCTCTTCCCTTCCATGTAGACTGGTTCTCATCTTTCAAATATGGTTGCTCTGAAGTGAAAATGTCTCCTTGGAATTAACCATCCGAGGCATCTGATAGACCTAGATGTTCATGGAGAAGGACTCCTGGAACATGTGTGAAGCGGCCACGTGGAACCAGGACATGGCTGCTGAAACAGAGAATAACTGCATTTCTCTCCTGCTAGGTGAAATGGCTCCAGCAACAGGAAGTTAAACGCCGGGTGAAGAGACAGGTGCGAAACGACCCGCAGGCACTTTATTTCAACGATCCCATCTGGTCCAACATGTGGTACATGGTAAGTAGGCCATGGGCCTCTGTCCCTGCACTGTTTCTGAGACGGGTCAGCTCTAGACAGATGCACTTCATCTGCGTGCAGAACCCCTATCTCAGTGCTGTCAGGCACATGCTCTCTTGTGAATTTCTTTCATTACATGAGGGTCAGGGTGAAGGGCCCCTGGAGCAGGAGAGGGTGGGCGGCACCTTGAGTCATGGACAGAGCCCCTGAAGGGCAGGGACACCAGGGAAAGCCGTGGGGACATGGCCTGGCTGGGGCAGGAGGGCCTTCCGTGTACATGTGGCCAGGTCAGAGTGGGAGAGCGATGCAGCCCTCCTCGAGGACTCTTGCTAGGACCAGGAGGAGGAAGGAAGGTCCTGCCCTGTCCTCCCGCGAGCGCCACAGCACCTCTGTTGGGCTGGCGGGTCTGTGTCAGGCATGTCTGTGCTGGGGGCTTTGTGTCTCCTGCCTGCAGCACTGTGGTGACAAGAACAGCCGCTGCCGGTCAGAAATGAACGTCCAGGCGGCGTGGAAGCGGGGCTACACGGGAAAAAATGTGGTGGTCACCATCCTGGATGACGGCATAGAGAGGAACCACCCCGACCTGGCCCCAAACTACGTAAGTTGAGTCTTGGCCTGGCTCCCTGAGACGCTCACCTGCACTGGTCATTACCTGAGACGACGTACAGCATAACCTACTTAAACCCCACCGCCCCGCCCTATTATGGCACAGTATGGAAACTGAGCTGATGGTGCTGGTGAACCCAGCTGCCCGGAGCCAAGGGTGTGTGAGAGGGTTCCCGCGCACTGCTGGGGCCCTGAGAGGCTCAGATGTGTGTGCATGGGTGTGTGTGTGGGGTGGCCCCTCTGCACACGTGTCTGTGTGTCTGTTTACCTTCAGGTCAGCGTGTGTGGGGGGGATGTGTGTGTGTGAGGGGCGTGTGTAGGGACCCTCTGCCTGTTACTCCTCCAGTTGTGCAGAGAGGAGAACCTGGCACGTGGTAACTTTTGAGAACTGCCTTCAAGATTCCAAGGCACTTGGGTGCCTCAGTTATGTCAGTTGTCTCATGGTTGGGTAGATGGGTATGCACCCTTAACAATGTCAGTTTTTTAATTTTACCTTCTTAAAACATTTATTAAAGTAAAGTTGATTTATAATGTTGTATTAATTTTTGCCATCTGGCAAAGTGACTCAGCTATAAATGTGTAAAACATCTTTTCTGTTACGGTTTATCACAGGATATTGAATATAGTTCCCTGTGCTGTATAGTAGGACCTTGTTATTTATCTACCCTATATATACTAGTTTGCAAAGGATGACAGTTTTGAAGTCAACAATCAGGAGAGCTTTTACAACATGTCTTAAAGGAAGATAGGAGATTATACAGATACTATAAGTATATAAAGCAAAAACATACGTATTAAAAATATAAGATGAAGGGAATTATAAGGCATAGCTACTGCATGGATGAACCGTGAAGACAGAATCTGGGTCACAAAACAACACACATTGATTGTTACTGAAATTGCAAGTCTGTGTGCCCAACACACAGTGAGGCCCATCAAATACTAAACATTAGACTTTGGCACAGAGAAAAGTTTATTATAGGTTCATACAAGCAGATGGCTAGCTCATGCCCTAAGAACCCCAAAGTTACTGCAAGCTTTCAGCGAGGCCCTTTAAAAGCAAAAGGTGAGGGAGGGGCGAGGTTAGCTGTTGTAGACTTCTCTGTGTCAGATCCTTTGTTCCTGAGGTCAGGTGGTCAGGTAATGATGTTCCTGTAAATCTCTACCAGATGAATGTTATTCTCTGTACTGACAAGAAAGCAAGGTCCCAAGGCACAGCTTTCACCATTCAAGGTCCCAGTCCCTGGCTCAGAGGAGACAGATCTCAGTTGGCAGCTCCCTCAGGGCCATGAGGGAGCCAGGTATCCAACCCACTGGCCCTCAGGCTGCTCAGGCCGCCCAAATGGGGAGACCAGGTCCCACAGACTGTGACCCAAACAGATGGCCACTGCTAGTTAGGTCGCAGAGACAGGGATGGGGAGAGGTTCACGGCTACTTCAAGGCCTGGGGCAAAGTTAGTGGGTGGCTTTGGCAAGGGCTCTTAGGGCCATAGTCTCCAGTCTGCTTCCTGGGCCCCCAGCTCACCGAAGGCTGGTAAGCTGCAGGGCCTCCAGGAGAAGTCCTGAATCTGCCTCTTACCTCACTGTCCACCTGATGACCACCACACCACCAACCCTTGACTCAGTCACTGCCACAGTGGTTCCTCAGTGTCAGGTACTAGTGGTCAGGGCCCACCGCAGCACTGACCAATACCTGAGCGGCACAAGTAATGGTCGCTCATTGACAGTTGGCTGCTTGTGGGGCGGGGCCCATTGAGGCACCAGAGCAATGGCTGAGGAGCCCTGTTGCCTGGTAACAGGGAGCAGAGTAATGGCTGCCTGCTAATCCCACTCTGTTACATGATCTCCTGTAGGTGAGGTCCCTGGAGTCGTTGTATTCATAGAGGTGGAAAGCAGACGGTGGCTGCCAGGGGCTTGGGAGGGAGGATCAGGAGTTAGTGCTTAAGAGGTGCAGAGTTTTGCAAGATGAATCCTGTGGATGGATGGTGCTGGCAGCCACACAACTTGCGGATGTACTTAGCACCATTGAGCTGTAAAAATGGTTAGGGTGGTAAATTTTATGTGTATTCACCACATAATTATATATATGTATAATTGTTGTTGCAGTAAGAGAGTGCCCAGCTTATTTCTGTTTCCAGTCGAGGCGTAAAACCAGTTATAAGCAGAGTTGTGATTCGCTGGGCCACTTCTCTTTGGTCACCAAGGTTTCATTTTTTAGGATTCCTACGCGAGCTATGATGTCAATGGCAACGATTACGATCCGTCTCCACGGTATGATGCCAGCAACGAGAATAAGTACGTCCTGGGTCACCTGCCTGACCCCTACCTGCTTCCTTCTCTGTTTCTGTGCCTGCAAATGGTGGAGCCAGCCCACGTGGGGACCCTGGGTTGGAGATGGGCCGGGGGGGGCAGCTCTCTGCCTCCTGGCGGGGTCTGGGGCTAACCACCAGGAGCCAGCCCCACACTACCTTCTAGGCTTGCAGGCTCAGTGGGTTTGGCCCCTTCCTGTGGGCTGTCACTCTGCTGGTCAGCTGCAGTGAATGTTGGGCCAGCATTATTCCTGTTTGCAACATTTTCAGAATATCTCATGGTTTGCACAGCCACCTGTGTCCAGATCACAATGTGTTCTCTCGGATCACTTGGTCAGCACCCAAGCCTTCTTGACTGTGTCTTTGACCTCACAAGGGCAGTGGCGGAGGCCCATGTGATGGTTGGGCTGGCTGTGTGGCTCTGTGCAAGTGGGGTGACCTTGCTGACTCTCAGTGTCTTAGAGATGCCTTATATCCTGATGCTTCCTCTTCTGAGGGCTGGGGGGGTGGTAAGATGACGGATGAGGGACACACCATTACTGTTCGGTCATTGAGACTTGTGATAGAGGGAGTGGGGGTGGTCTGGAGAGACTGGGGGACTTGGCACCATTGGTAGCAGCCCTGGGGGTGATGTCCAGCTTCCCAAACCTGCCTGGGCGCTCCTGTCCAGTGTCCGGCCAAATCTTCCTCCATCAGCCGGTCCTGTGCACTGGCTCTTCCCCTTCTTCCAAAAGTGTTTAGAGGATGGTGGAAGCCCTTTCTTTCCCCTGCTGACTCGAGGCCTGCAAGGTGTGTACTCCTCAGAGTTCCCTGTTTCAGTCCATATGATGCTGAGGTTGGAATCCCGGTGCCCCAAGGGAGCCCCGCAGGAAGGCTCAGCCAGTGGAGGCAGTCAGCGGGCTGTCCTCAGTGCTCCAAGCACCCGTGGAGGCCTGGCCTCATGTCCCAGGTGCCCTTCCCACTCCATGGCCACCACACTGGGGCTTCAGGGCACAGCGGGCAGGGAGGGACCACCCAGATGCAGCGTGGTGAGTCCCGAGTGGGACCCTGGGCCCATGACTCAGGGACAGCCCCAGCTGTAGGCACACATGGTCCAGAGTGTGGACAGAGGGAGGGCTGCCCCGGGGGCTGATACTTGGGCCCAGGACCGGCTTTAAAGGTGGTTTTGATTCTGAATCAGTGATTCTCATCTCTGACGGACATTCTCAGAGATGTGCCTGCTGTAGGTGGCAGAGTGGGGTCATTACTGAGGAGAGTGCTGACCTTGGGTCACCTCTTCCTATTCCAGCGACTGCTGTTGAGTGTTGCGTGTCCAGCCCTCCTCCTTGCCCTCTGCTGGAATGGCTGTGGAAAGGTGGGTGGGGGGAGGGGTCTGCCCAGGGTGAGCACGGGGCAGGGAGAGGGCTCAGGGGACAGAACCTAAGCCTTTGTTTCTTCTTATTTCATCTCTGCAGCTGGGCCAGCATCTGCACTGTGCTGTCAGTCAGGGGGACGCAGAGCCTGGGGGGTGGGATGCGGAGGCCGTGGGTGCCCAGCAGAGCCCAAGCCTGATACAGGTGCATCACATCTGCAGTGCAGCCTATGGGACGCATGGATGGCCCAGCAATGATGGGGAGGAATGGGGGACGGCCTCAATGTCCCCCGGCTTAGGGACAATGGCTCTTCTCGCAGGAGGGTCCTGACACGGGGGTGCACAGATGGCCCAGCAGTTATGGGGAGGATTGAGGGAGAACCTCAGTGTCCCCAGCTTAGGGTCCTGATTGCCTTCTCTCCTTCCCGCAGACATGGCACTCGCTGTGCAGGAGAAGTCGCCGCCTCCGCCAACAACTCCTACTGCATTGTAGGGGTTGCATACAATGCCAAGATTGGAGGTGAGGCCCAAGTGCGCTGCCGAGTGGTTCAGGCTGGCCTGGGTGCAGGGTGCAGTCCCCTGCAGGTCTGGGCAGCTGCACTCCCCATGGTGTTGAACCCAGTCGGATCCTGGGCCTCACCTCATGCTTCCTGGGGCCTGTAAAGCCTCCATGGGTGGTGGTGTCTGGCCCCTGAGTCACCGCTGTCAAGCTGATTGCTCCAAGAGGCCGCTGGGTCCTGCTGCTGGCCTCCCCAGGCTTGCCAATCACTCTCCCAGCAGGATTTATGGTTTTCACCTGAGAGGAAGCCTAACCTTGGCACCAACTCCTGCTGTAGCCTCCTGGCCCACTGTACTTGCCCCTCAGCTTTAGCCAGAGGACATTTGTCACAGTGACCCGCAGACTTGCCTGGTCTCCCCTGTTTGTCATGGACTTGTAGTATTCACATCACCCCAAAAGCCTCCCTGCCTCCCTTTTGGATCAGTCTACCCATGACTTACAGTTGCCCATGCCCAACTATGCTTCCATGGAGACTCTCGAAGCTGGATGCTCCCACCTTGTTCTCCAGGAGGTCAGCCTTCCAGGGCCCTGTAGGGAACACTACCTGACCGGGGATATCTCTGGCTCTGTTGTTTATTTTCTCCATTGGAGAGTCAGGCTTCTCTTGTCAGCATGGGGCTTTAAGAGCAGAGAGTCACGCAGCTTCCTCTTGCCTCCCCCGCCCAAGCCTGGCGGTTGGTCATTTCAGAATGGCAGAGGGTCATTCAGCATATCCTCTGCAACGTCTCGTAGGTGCGTGTGGCTGAACTGGCACTGAGCAGGCATGTGCCAGGCCTGAACGGTCCCCGACCGTCCACTTGGCATCAGGGCACTGCATCCTCACCTGTGGCTCTGGCCCTCAGCTTGGAAGTGCTCATGTGCATGCCAGTGGCTGTGCTGGGTGCCTCCTTCCCATGGCCTGGCCTTCTCTGCTGCTTTTCCTTTATGAAGGGGCCATAGCTCCTTCAGTTCTATGATGAGCAGTGAAAGGTGGGGAGGTTGGGCCAGGGGTTCTGTGGGTCACTCAGTCCTTGGGGAGCTTCTTGAGTTTTGAGAAAAGGCTCCCCAGTTTTCACTTAATGAGGACTCTCCACCTGCCCTCTCCCTAGAAACCTTTGAAGTGG
The DNA here is from genome assembly GCF_049115385.1 of Moschus berezovskii. Lineage (NCBI taxonomy): Eukaryota > Metazoa > Chordata > Mammalia > Artiodactyla > Moschidae > Moschus > Moschus berezovskii. The sequence continues at coordinate 40,992,689 of NC_142480.1, read as the reverse complement.
CTGGGACTTGTCAGTCTGTGACATCATTAACCACCAATAGCATGTCCTGCAGAGAACAGATCAGAGGACTGTCACCTGACCTCACTCCATCATGGACAGTTCTTTTATGTTGAGATGTGTAAGGTCTCCCTGGAGACTTTGATGAGTGAAGACCCATGAAAAGTCTCCCTGACTGATCTGGGTACCAGTTGAATTCCCACCACCCACTGCCTCTGTGTCCTGGGACAATGGGTGGAAACTCTCTGTGAACAGGGGTGGGGTTGCCATGGAGGAGGGGTGGGGGTATTGGCATTGACCCAGGGAACCTATGACAGCCACGTCTCCAGAGCTGCTGCACACAGCATCAGCCTCTCCACCCTCTTCCCAACCCTCCCTCCAAGCCCACCCTGGACAGGCAGCCTTCAGTCACCCACAGCCTCCCTCTCCACGTGCTGGCACAAAGCAGGGAACTTCCCTGAGACACCCTGGTGTGTCTGTGATCTCTACCTTTTTATATCTTTTCTATTTCTAAAGTTGTTCAAGAGATTAAAGTGTATATCCTGACTTAACTCTAATCTACATGGAGTTAATATTATACAACTTCATGTATAGTATATGAACCTAAAACATTATTTGAGTTCACACTTAGTGTCATCTTTTATGCTGTTGTTTTATGTTTTCATATTTTATAAACCCAGTGTTTATTCTTGCTGTAAACAGTTGGCTTGTGAAAAGAAATATACTTACCTACATGTTTACCCTTCCTTATTTTCTAGCTTCATGTTCCTTCTGTCTGGTTCCAATTTTTCTCCAGCCTGAGAATTTCTTTTACTACGTTAGTATTTCTTGAAGTGTAGGTATGCTGGTGAGAAATCATCTCATATTTTATCTGAATTTCATCTTCTTTGAAAGAAGTTTTGGTGAACCTAGAATCCTGGGATGACATGGTTTTCTCTCAGCCCTTTAAAGATGCTCTTCCATTGTCACTGGCATTCATTGTTTCTGATGATGAGTTGGTTGTCATCCTTATTGTTGGTCCTCTCTATGTAATGTGAGTTGTTTCTCTGGCTACTTTTATTTAGCCAGAGTAAATATTTCGTAAATATTTCATTATTTATTTTTATTTATTTAGTAATTTTTTTCTCTCTATGCTTTGTCTATGATGACTCTGATGGCCCTTGGTGTAATTTCTTTCACAGTTATCCACCTTGGGGTTTGCTGTGCTTCTTAGTGGGTTGTTTGTTTATTCTTTCTTTTTCTAAATGAAGTTTGGAAAAATTTCTGTCAATATTTCTTTAAATATTTTTTGCAGTCCTGTTTTCTCTCTCTTCTCTTTGGGCACCAGTTATAGCTGTTATATTGCTTGATATATCTCACAGGTTAAAGCTGTATTCATTTTTTAAATATTTTTTGGGGGGTGTGCTTCAGATTTGATAATTTCTTTTGCACTATTTTCTTCAAGTTCACCAATCCTTCCTTTTGTTGTGTCCAATCCATTGTTATTTCCACCCAATGATTTTTTCCTTTTTCTTTCCTACTCAAATATTGTGCTTTTCTGTTCTTTGATGTCCATGTGGCCTATTTTTTCACTATTTCCAAATCTTTTCTGACATTCTCCTTCTCTTCATCCATTATACCTATATTTTATTTTGGATTCTTTAACATATTTATGAGTTTTTTTTTACAGTCTTTTGTACTGATTCCAATAGCTTGGTCATATATGGGTATGTTTCTATTTTTTAAATTGACGTGTAGTTGATCTACAGTGTTTCAGGTATACATCAAAGTGGTTCATATATATAATACATATACATGTATCTTCCGGAGAAGGCAATGGCAAGCCACTCCAGTACTCTTGCCTGGAAAATCCCATGGATGGAGGAGCCTGGTAGGCTGCAGTCCGTGGGGTCGCTAAGGGTCAGACATGACTGAGAGACTTCACTTTCACTTTTCACTTTCACACATTGGAGAAGGAAATGGCAACCCACTCCAGTGTTCTTGCCTGGAGAATCCCAGGGATGGGGGAGCCTGGTGGGCTTCCATCTATGGGGTCAGACACGACTGAAGTGACTCAGCAGCAGCAGCATACATGTATCTTCAGATTTTTTCCATTATAGATTATTACAAAGTAGTATGTCCTTGTTATTTATCTGTTTCATATATAATATGTATCTGTTATTCCCAAATTTAAGTCAGACAAAAACAAATATATGATATAACTTTATGTGGAGTTTATAAAACAGTGATACAAGTGAACTTACTTGCAAAACAGAAACTGATTCACAGACATAGCCACAGACAAGCTTCTGGTTACCAAAGGGAAGTGAGGGACAAACTGGGAATGTGGGTATGTTTCTAATCATTGATTTTTCTTTTTACAATGTGCAACGTATTCCTGTTTCTTTGCACATTGTCTAGTAATTTTTTATTGTACACTGGACATTGTTCCACTATACTGTAGGGACTCTTGATTCTGTTATCCCTGAATACAATTGAGTGTTGTTCTTGCTGTCAGTTCAGTTTTTCATTTTGTAATGACTCATCTGTTCTGATTTGCCCTTCGCCTTAGAGGAAATCCTTTAGTGCAAGAACAGTCTTTACTCTTAGATGTTATTGTTGTTCAGTTGCTAAGGATAGTGTGACTCTTTTAGTATTTCAGTGGAAACTCTGAAGTGTTTAACTGGCATTTCTAAGTTGGCAAGGTTCAAGCTCCAAGTTGACTGCAGTGCCCCTGCAGTGGCAGCAGCTGGAGTATCTGCTGACTCATTCAGCCTCCCCCTATTGCTCTCTACCTGGGCTTCTTAGAGACTTGCCCAGATGTGCTCCAAGCAGGGTTTAGCTGAATATCTGAAGGAAGTTTATGTATATCTTCCTTTCTAGCTCTCTGCTTTCTAGGATTTCTCTCAATTTCCAGCTTCTCTAACAGTTCCAGACTCAATCCCACAGCTCCCCAGTAAAATAAGATTGCATTTTCCTGATTGAGTTCTAGCTTCTCTGTATTAAGAGACATGAGGAGTTCCTTCAGAGGAAAAGTGTTATGAACCTGCATCATACCTGGTACGGTTGCTCTTTTAAGAAATGAATCACCTGCTTCTGCCTTCTTCTGGTTGCTTTCCAATGCCCTTAAAAAGTTCTTGTTTTCTTAAGTCTTTAGTCCAGAGTTTATAATTATTATTTTTAAGAGTTAGTGCGATAGAAGGTACTCTGCCTCTATTGGAACTAACACTTGTGATTTCTATTTCTTTACCAAATAGATGGTGTCTGCCCTGGTGGCTCAGATGGTAAAGAATCCACCTGCAATGCAGGAGACCTGGGTTCAATCCCTGAATTGGGAAGATCTGAAGGCGGGCATGGCAACCTACTCCAGTATTATTGCCTGGAGAATCCCCATGAACAGAGGAGCCTGGCAGGCTCCATGGGGTCACAAAGAGTCAGATACGACTGAGTGACTAAGCACAGCACAGCACGTTGCTGCATGGTAGTTACTCCAGCAAACATTTGTGATCTAGCACAGACAGTGGATTAACTAAGTGATTCCAGCTGAGGGTCATTCATGAGGTTGGCTGTGATTGTCTTCTGAGGGCTTGCTGGTGGCTGCAGTATCCACTTCCAGGACAGGTCACTTATTTGGTTGTTGGCTAGAGTCCTCCATCCCCTCCTGACTGTTGGCAGGAGGCCTAGCTTCCTCCTCATGTGTACTCTCCGTGGGGTTACCAGAGGGCCTGTGGCATGGTACCTAGCTTCTCTCACTGCAGGTGATTCAGAGAACCAGCAGGAAGCAGCAGTGCTTTTTATGATATGGTCTTAGAAGTCACACACGATCAGTTCAGTCACAGTCTGATCTTTTGAAATGAACCCAACGTATACTCAAGAGGAGAGACATTAGGCTACATCTGTTGAATGAAAAAGTGTCAAAGAATTGTGGATATGGTTTAAAATCACCGCAGATGGGCTCCTAAAAGTTTACTGTATATTTATACAAATGGAGTGATTTTTTTCTACCAACTTTCTTTGTAGAATTGCGTGTTTCTTACATGTTTTATCACAGGAAAATAAATGGAATAAAAAGTGGCACTGTCCAAATTATGTCTTTAAAATAATATGCTTGCTTGCTAACAAGTCGAAATAACTTCACAATGTTCAGTTCAGTTCAGTTCAGTTGCTCAGTCGTGTCCGACTCTCCGCCACCCCATGAATCACAGCACGCCAGGCCTCCCTGTCCATCACCAACTCCCGGAGTTTACTCAAACTCATGTCCACAGAGTCGGTGATGCCATCCAGCTATCTCATTCTCGGTCGTCCCCTTCTCCTCCCGCCCCCAACCTTTCCCAGCATCAGAGTCTTTTCCAGTGAGTCAACTCATCGCATGAGGTGGCCAAAGTATTGGAGTTTCAGCTTAAGCATCAGTCCTTCCAATGAACACCCAGGATCGATCTCCTTTAGAATGGACTGGTTGGATCTCCTTGCGGTACAAGGGACTCTCAAGAGTCTTCTCCAGCACCACAGTTCAAAAGCATCAATTCTTCGGCAATCAGCTTTCTTCACAGTCCAACTCTCACATCCATACATGACCACGGGAAAAACCATAGCCTTGACTAGACGGACCTTTGTTGGCAAAGTAATGTCTCTGCTTTTTAATATATTATCAAGGTTGGTCCTAACTTTCCTTCCAAGGAGTAAGTGTCTTTTAATTTCATGGCTGCAATCAGCATCTGCAGTGATTTTGGAGCCCAAAAAAATAAAGTCTGACACTGTTTCCACTCTTTTTCCATCTATCTTCAATGTATGTAATGCTTTATCAAAGTGCAGAGGAGGACAAGGAAGGTACAATATCATCTGGAACGTGGTGAAAACAGAAATAACCAGTACTTACTGAGCTCTGTCTGCATTGTAGGCATGGATGAGGTGTCTGTGTGTAGTGTCTTACATAATCTCTACAGAGCACTCTGTCATTGATGCTGCTTTTGTCCTCATTTCACAGATGAGGGCCAGCCTGCTCTTAGCCTCTACTCTTTTACAAAAAATGCAGTGCAGGAGGCCTGGGTTTGATCCCTGGGTCAGGAAGATCCCCTGAGAAGGAAATGGCAACCCACTCCGGTATTCTTGCCTGGAGAATCCCATGAGCAGAGAAGCATGGCGGGTTAGAGTGCATGGCATCACAAAGAGTTGGACACAACTTAGCAGCTGACGCTAACCCTTTAAACCATATTTACTAATGTAGATAGATGTAGATAATGTAGATAGATGGATGAATGGATGGATGGATGGACAATATTGTTGGTTTTTTTTTAACTTTTGATTGTACCATGCAGATGGTTCCTTAGACATGATGGTTTGACTTAAGATTTTTCAACTTAACCATGATGTGAAAGTGATACATCAAAGTAGAAACCCTAGTTTGAGTTTTGAATTTTGCCCTTTTTTGGAGCTAGCAGTATTCCATATGGAATTCTCTCATGGTGCTGGGCAATGGGAACCTCGGCTTCTAGTCAGTCACAGAGTTGCAAGGGTAAACAGCTGACACATGTACAACCGCTTTGGTTGTACTTTTGGTACAGTATTCAGTAAATTACAGGAGATATTCAGTGCTTTATTATGAAATAAGCTTTGCCATAGGCGATTTGCCCAACTGTAGGCTAATGTGAGTGTTCTGAAAATGTTCAAGGGAGGCTGGGTAAGCTATGATGTTTGTTGGGTAGGTATATTAAATGCAGTTTTTACTTAAACCTGTCCTAAGTTGAGAACATTTTACGAGAATGTAACCCTATCATAAGTCAAGGAAGATCTGTACTTGTTTTCAGTAAAATATACTAAGTTTAATTTTATCCAAACTTAATACGAGAGAAACCAAGTGAAACTGAATATTCCTGAACTTTAGATTAATTTTATGTTTAATTGTGTTTGTTTAGTGTTTAACTTTATGCTTGCTTTATTTGATTTATGTGCATTGAATAGAAGAAAAAGAAAACAGCTTAAGGGGAAGAAATTGCTGAACTTCACATAAATATTTCCTTATGTGAAGAAATGACATATTTTCTCAAATATCTCTCTTTTATTAAAAAAAAAAAAGTCCTAAGATTGTGACAGCCTTTAAAGATGCCAGGGTTGATTTTTTGTTGTTACATATATTTCCCATACTGTGTAATTTGCATTCACTTCATCTTGTTCTCACTTCACCCCACACCTCAATTTTAGTTCTTTTTTTAAATATTGTTTTTACATGGTCAAGGTTCAATATTAGTCACCTGTTATTATGATTCTCATAGTTCTTTAGTCTTGGGTCCCCACCATCATTTTCAGTACAGCCTTTTCACTCCTGAGTAATTTAATATGATTCATCTCTTAATTCACTGGACTTTGCCACCGATTAACTTTTTCAAGCTGGAGGAGGGCATAGCAGGCACCTCCCGTAGTCTTGCCTGGAGAATCCCATGGACAGAGGAGCCTGGTGGGCTATAGTCCATAGGGTCACAAAGGGTTGGACACAACTAAAGTGACTTAGCACACATGCAACTTTTTCAAGAAAGGCAAACAGGTGCTGTTTTCTTTCATCTTTGGGAAGTTCTGAAGGTGGCCTTTGCACCTGAGTTATACCTTTAATGTATACAGCCTTATGGAACTTGATAAACATCACCTGCTTGTCTTCTGGATCCACTGTTGCTTGGGAAAGTTTGAAGTCAGCCTAAATCCTTCTCCTTGTAGGTGACTTGACTTTGGGGCTTGGATTGTTGTTGCTCTTCAGTCACTAAGTCATGTCGAACTCCTTGTGACCCCATGGACTGCAGCACGCCGGGCTTCTCAGCCCTTCACTGTCTCCTGGAGTTTGCTCAAACTCATGTCCATTGAGTCGATGATGCCATACAACCATCTCATCCTCTGTCATCCCCTTCTCCTTCTGCCCTCAATCTTTCCAGCATCAGGGTCTTTACCAATGAGTTAGCTCTTTGCCTGAGGTGGCCAAAGTATTGGAGTCCCAGCCTCAGCACAGTCCCTCCAGTGAGTATTCAGGGTGGGTGAGCCTCCTTTACCGTGGAAATCCAGCCCCTGCGGGGCTACCTCTGGCTGAGGCTTCTGCAGCAGCTGGTCCAGGGACCCAGCATCCTTGAAAAGATATGAGTGTTTTCAATTTTAGGCAAATTTTCTTCTGTTATGATTTTTTAATATTTTTAGCTCTATATGTTCAGTTTTATGCTTCTTATGAACCACTTATATGTGTATCAGATCTCTATTTCCTAGTTTCTATATCTCTTTCTGTTCATATTTAACTTAATTATTTTCTGTTTTATTTTCCTCAGTTTTTATCCAGCTCTTCTTCTACGTGTCTGACTGTTTAACCAGTGCCTTCTTTTTCCCACAGTTTTTCTAGTGTGGCTTTCATTTCTGAAGGTGTTGAGCTGTCTCCATCTGTTTCTTTCCTCAGGGTAACACACTTTGGTCTTCTTTCGTCTTGTTTTCTCTTCATTGAATTCTTGTGTCTCTTTGACCCCTTGCTTCATGGAGAAATCATGTTTTCTTTAAATTTTGGATATGATGGAACAATGCTTGCTTATACTTTTCATCATTTTCTTCCCTTGTCATGTCCCCTTTTCCCTTATCTTTTACAGCATTGTTGTGGAGGTGTCAGACTAGTCACTTTCTGGTTTTAATTAGTGACTGGCTGGAGAAGATCAAGGTCTTTCTTCCTAGGCTGCTGCTGCTGCTGCTAAGTCGCTTCAGTCGTGTCCGACTCTGTGCGACCCCATAGACAGTAGCCCACCAGGCTCCCCCGTCCCTGGGATTCTCCAGGCAAGAACACTGGAGTGGGTTGCCATTTCCTTCTCCAAGGCGTGAAAGTGAAGTCGCTCAGTTGTGTCTGACTCTTAGCGACCCCATGGACTGCAGTCTACCAGGCTCTTCTGTCCATGGGATTTTCCAGGCAAGAGTACTAGAGTGGCTTGCCATTGCCTTCTCCGTCTTCCTAGGCTGCTGCTGCTACTGCTGCTGCATCGCTTCAGTCATGTCCGACTCTGTGCGACCCCATAGACAGCAGCCAACCAGGCTCCGCTGTCCCTGGGATTCCCCAGGCAAGAACACTGGAGTGGGTTGCCATTTCCTTCTCCAATGTGTGAAAATGAAAAGTGAAAGTGAAGTCGCTCAGTCGTGTCCGACTAGTAGTGACCCCATGGACTGCAGCCCACCAGGCTCTTCTGTCCATGCGATTTTCTAGGCAAGAGTACTGGAGTGGCTTGCCATTGCCTTCTCCGCTTCCTAGGCTAGTAAGATGCTAAAACAGAAAGGAAGAGAAGTGGGGCGTGAGCTGAGCTGGAGGCACTGTGGACCCGGGTCGTCCTCTCCTGCCAGGCCAGTGCCTCTTAGAGGCCCCTCCGCTGACCAGGGAAGTAGCGTCAATTTATCACCTGCTGACTCAGCAGGAATGCGGCAGTGCTGACAATCACTTTTTCTCCTACAACAAATCAGGCCACAGAAACTGCCTGTTCTTGGAAAGTTGATGTGTCTGTCTGATTCCTGGTCAGACATCACTGTTTTCTGAAATAATGGACATTTAGATGACTTTTCATCTTGGCTGTAAAATCAGTGCAGTGGCAAAGAAACAGACTCCCCCAGCCACGCATGCACAGTCTTACAGCCCCCAAGTGCATCAGTATTTTGTGAGGAATTACATACCCTTGGGAATCATGGAGGCAGGTGTCATCTTTTTTGTTTTCAGAGAGGAGAGTGGATCACTCCTGCTTCTTTAACTGAAAGTCCCAAACTTTCATTTTAGACACATTTAAAATTTTTTAAAGTTGTGGAGCTAGCTATATGTTGATGACTTTTACCGTTTTTTGTATGTAATGTTTCAGTTAAAATCTGTTTAAAATTTTTATGATATATTTGTAATCTTCCCTTTCAACTCTTGGGTTTTGGATTTTGCTTAGAAAACCCAAGGTAATAAATTTGTCTTATATTTTGTCGAGAAATTTCGCTTCAGAATAGTTCATCTTGAAACCTTCATGGTTTTGTCTTTTCTGTTAAGCTTTTTAATCCATGCACAATATATTTCTGCAAATGTTGTGGAGAACTCTGACTTTACTTTTCTCCAGTATTAATGTTTTGTGATCTCTGCATGCCACCCTTATCATATACTAAATTCCCAAAGTATATTGGATCCTTCATCATGTTTCATTAGTCTATTTGTTTTTAATCCCTAAATAATATTTCATTTTAAATTATAGTTTAAGAGGATTTTTTTTGATAACTGATAGGATAAATTTTTTCTTAAAAGTTTTTTTTTTAAATTTCTTGGCTATTCTTGCACATTTTCTCTTTTGGATGAATTTGAGAATCCACTTATCAAGTTTCATAAAAAATCCTGTTGGGATTTTGATTGGGATTACATGGAAATTATAGATTTATTGGGGGAGAATTGGCATCTTTACAATAATGAGTCTTCTCACCCAGAAACATGGTATGTTTTTATTTATTCAGGTCTTCTTTGACATCATTTAAAATAGTTTATCACTGTCCTCATTTTGATTCTGTGCATTTCTTGTTAGGTTCATATCTAGGTTGTTTTTTTAAAAATTGCATTGCTCATTGGTTATTATTGAAATGGATATAGAAAAGCTATTGATTTTTGTGTGTCAATTTGTTAAATCTTGCCACCTTAATGAACTATATTGGTGCTATTATTTTTTATTCTCTTGGATTTTCTGCTGCTGCTGCTGCCAAGTTGCTTCAGTCGTGTCCGACTCTGTGTGACCCCATAGACAGCAGCCCACCAGGCTCCACCTTCCCTGGGATTCTCCAGGCAAGAACACTGGAGTGGGTTGCTATTTCCTTCTCCAATGCATGAAAGTGAAAAGGGAAAGTGAAGTCGCTCAGTCATGTCCGACTCTTAGCAACCCCATGGACTGCAGCCCACCAGCCTCCTCTGTCCATGGGATTTTCCAGGCAAGAGTACTTGGCTTTTCTGCTGCTGCTGCTGCTAAGTCGCTTCAGTTGTGTCCGACTCTGTGCGACCCCATAGACAGCAGCCGACCAGGCTCCGCCATCCCTGGGATTCTCCAGGCAAGAACACTGGAGTGGGTTGCCATTTCCTTCTCCAGTGTGTGAAAGTGAAAAATGATGGCTTTTCTAGACAGGTGTAAATAAAAGCTGTCTATAAATGATGGTTTTTCTGTTTGTAATAGTTAACCGTTTATCTCCTTAATAACTGTCATTTCATTCCCATGTCTTATTTCAGCGTATCAGAACTTCCAATGAATAATAATTGTTTATAGGTTTTGTTGTTTGTTTCTGATGCATACAGGAATGTTGCTAGTGTTAACACCATTTGTAGGCGCCTTCTGTAGCTTTCCTTCTGTTACTCTTGATTAAATTAAGTAAATTTTCATATTTCTAGACTTCTACGAGTACTGATCAGGATGGATGTTGAATTTTATTACACGTTTTTTAAGAAAGCATTTAGTAAGGTGATTTTATTGTTTTTCAACTTTACTGTTTAATATGTTTAATGCAGTAATTGCAGTAATACATTTCTTAACATTGGAAATTTCATCCTTTCATTCTTGTGATGTGTCTTATTTGATTATGACTATTAGTCTTTTGTGCTTCCCTGGTGGCCCAGACAGTGAAGAATCTCGCAGTGTGCAAGACCCAGGTTCTGTGCTGCATTCAATTGTTAATATTTTATGCATGGATTTTGCACCTTTATTTATTAGATAGATTGAGCTGTTTTTATGATGTTCCTCACCAGTCTGGGTATAAGAGTCATGCTGATTTCACAGAACGACTTAGGAGGCTTTCTGCCTTTTACTGTACTCTGAAATATTTCATATATTGTGGATATTGCCTGTTCTCTGAAACTTTGGTGGACCTTGTTAATCAGTCTGAGCATTTATGGTGACTGTTTAAAAGGGCTGGGTCTGTTCAGGCTTTCTATTTGTCCTCGAGGGAATTTGGTAGTTAAGCTTCCCTGGAAAATCATCAATCTCCAGATTTTCAAATATATGAGATAAATTTTATGTTGTATTTTCATAATTAACAAACATATTCTCCATATTTATAGTTAAAATTGTTCCTAATCTTATTTGTGGCATCTTGCCCTTTCCTTTGGTCAAACTGGTAAAACTTTGCTATTTCCTACAGAACAGATTTTTTAGAGAACTAGATTTTTAAAATTGAAATTCAGCTGACATATAACATTATACTAGTTTCAGATGTACAACTTAATGGTTCGATATTTGTATACAGTGCAAAATGATCATAAGTCTAGTTACCATCTGTCACCCCACATGGTTATGAAATGATTTTTCTTGTCATGAGAACTTTTAAGATTCATTTTTTTAGCAGTTTCATATTTGCAGTACAGTATTATTGACTGTATTCACCATGCTGTATGTTATATCCCCATAACTTATTTACTTTATACCCAGAAATTTGTACCTCTTGGTCCCCTTCACCCATTTACCTCCATCAGACCCCCTTCCCTCTAGGAACCACCAGTCTCTTTTCTGAGCAGTAGTGGCCCCATTGTCCATGGTTTTGCTTTCTGTGGTTTCAGTTACCCGCAGTCAGCTATGGCCTGAAATACTAAGTGGAAAATTCCAGAAATAAACAATTCTTAAGTTTTAAATTACAGCCATCTTAGTAGTGTGATGAAATCTCGAGCCAACCTGTTCTGCCTTGCCTGGGACATGAATCATTTCTTTGTGTAGTATGTCCCTGTGTTAGGCACTTAGTGGTCATCTCAGTTATCAAATGGACTGTTGCAGTGACACAGTGCTTGTGTTACTTAATAGTGGCCCAAGCCCGAGAATAGTAATGCTGGCAATTTGGATACGCCAAAGAGAGTCCATAAATTGGTTCCAGTAAGTGACAAGGTGAAAGTTCTTTGCTTAGTAAGGGAACAAAAAAAACTCGTATGCTGAGGTTACTAAAATCTATGGTAAGAACGAATCTTCTATCCATGAAATTGTCACGAGGAAAAAATTTGTACTTTTGCTGTTGCATCTCATACTGCAAAGGTTATGACCACAGTATATGATAAGTGCTTATTTAAGGTGGAAAAGGCATTCAGTTTGTATAATAAGATATTTTGAGAGAGAGAACGAGCAAGAGAGACAGACCACCTTAACATAAGTTTTATACTGTGCATTGTTATAATTGTTCTCTTTTATTCTTATTGTTGTTAATCTTGTTAAAATTGTTAATATCATCATAGGTAAAAGTATGTATATAAAAGAAAAAGTGTAGGATACAGGTTTCATATTATCCATGGTATCAGATTGACTTCAAGTCTTGAAATGTATTCCCCACAGATCCAGGGAGATTGTAGTATCTGTGAGGCTTTCTATTCTCCACAGATCCAGGGAGATTGTAGTATCTTTGAGGCTTTCTTTTTAGATTCAGCATACAGGGTTTGTCTTTTCTCTACCTGGCTCATTTCACTTAGCACAGTACCTTTGAGGTCCATCCATATTGATGCAAATGGCACGATTTCCTTCTTTTTAATGGGTAATCATATGTGTCATGTGGAGAAGGAAATGGCAACCCACTCCAGTGTTCTTGCCTGGAGAATCCCAGGGATGGGGGAGCCTGGTGGGCTTCCGTCTATGGGGTCACACAGAGTCGGACACGACTGAAGTGACTTAGCAGTAGCAACATATGTGTCATATATATATATATATATCACATCTTATTTATCCATTTATTCATCAGTGGACTCCTAAGTCATTTCCATGTCTTGGCTATTGTAAGTTACACCGCAGTGAAATCACAGTTAATGTATCTTTTTGAATTAGGGTTTTTATTTTTGGATAAGTTATCCAGAAGTGGGATAGCTGGACCATAAGGTGTGTGTGTGCTAAGTCACTTCAGTTGTGTCCGACTCTTTGCGACCCCGTGGACTGTAGCCCGCCAGGCTCCTTTGTCTGTGGAATTCTGCAGGTGAGAATTCTGGAGCGGGTTGCCATGCTCTCTTCAGGGGATTATATGGTAGTTCTTTTTTCAATTGTTTGAGAAACCGCCATGCTGTTTCCCATAGTGGCTGCACCAATTTACAGTCCCACTAACAGTGCACAAGGAATCCCTTTGCTCCACATCCTCACTGGCACTTGTCTTTCTTATCCTTTGCATAATAGCCTTCTGACAGGTGTGAGGTGATAGCTTGCTGTGACCTTAGTTTGCATTTCCCTGCTGTTTAGTGATGTTAAACATCTTTTCATGTGCCTGTTGGCCATCTATATGTTTTTTTGGAAAAATATCAGTTTATATCCTCTTCCCATTTTTTAATCAGATAGATGATTTTAAATGTTTTCCCCAATTCAGGAAGTTGCCCTTTTATTTTGTTGATGGTTTCATTCACTGTGCAGAAGTGTTTCAGTTGGATGTGGTTCCATTTGTTTATTTTTACTTTTGGTGCTATTGCCTTTGGAGTCAGATTTTTAAAAAAATACTACCGGGGGTGATGGCAAGGAGCTTGCCAGCTATGTTTTGTTCTAGAAGTTTTGTAGTTTTAGATCTTTACATTCATGTTTTTAATCCACTTTGAGTTAATTTTTGTGTATGGCGTGAGCTATTTGCCCAGTTTTGTTCTTCAGCATGTGGCTGTCCAGTTTTCCCAATACCTTTTATTGAAGAGATTGTCCTGTCTCTGTTGTATATTCTTGCTTCCTTTGTTGTACATTAATTGACCATATATGGATGGGCTTGCTATTTCTGGGCAAGCTATTTCTGGGCTTGCTATTCCACTCTGTTGATATATTAATATGTTTTTTTTTTTTTTTAGCAATTCCGTACTATTTTGATTGCTAGAGCTTTGTAATTAGTTTCAAATCAGGGTGTATGATACCTCCAGCTTTATTCTTCCTTGTCATGATAGCTTTGGCTTTGTAAATTTCATATAAATTTTAGGATTATTTGTCCTAGTTCTGTGAAAAAAATGCCATTGGAATTTTGATAGGAATTGCAATGAAACTGTAGATTGCTATAGATTTGCTTTGGGTAGTATGGATATTTTTGCAATATTAATTATTCTAGTCCATGGACATGAAATATCTTTTTATTTCATCTTCAGTTTCTTTCATTATGTCTTATAAGTATTCAGTGTACAGGTCTTTCACCTCCTTAGTTAAATTTATTCCTAGATATTTTATTCTTTTTGATGCAGTTGTAAATGGTATTCTTAATTTCTCTTCTGATAGTTGCTTGTTAGTGTATATAATGCAACAGATATTTGTATATTAATTTTGTGTTCTGAAACTTTACTGAATTTATTAGTTCTACCAGTTTTTTATGAACTCTTTATGGTTTTCTATATATAAAATCACATCATCCAGAACTAGTGATAGTTTTACTTCTTCCTTTCAGATTTATATGCCTTTTATTTCTATTTCCTGCCCAGCTGCTGTGACTGGGACTTCTAGTACTATGTTGAATAAAAGTTTCAAGAGGAGACATCCTTGTCCTCTTCCTGAATTTGAACAAAAGCTTTCAGCTTGTCACTGTTGAGTGTGGGTGGCTGTGGGCCTGTCATATGTGGCCTTTTTTATGTTGAGGCGTGGACCCTCTGTATCTACTTTGTTGAGAGTTTTATCATAAATGAATGTGGAATTTTGTCAAATGCTTTTTCTGTATACGTCAAGATCATCATATGATTTTTATCCTTCATGTTTTGTATCATGTAGACTGATTTGCAGATGTTGAGCCATCCTTGTATATCTGGAATAAATCCCATTCAATCAAGATGCATGATCCTTTTAATGCATTATTGAATTTGGTTTGCTAATATTTTACTGAGAAGTTTTACATCTAGGTTTGTCAGGAATATTGAACAGTTCTTTTTTTGATGCCCTCGTCTAGATTTGGTATTAGGGTAGTGCTGGTCTCATAACGTGAGATTAGGAGCATTCCTTCCTCCTCAGTTTTTTTGGAAGAGTTTTGAGAAGAGTGGGTATCAAATCTTCAACTGTTTGGTAGAATTAAGCAGTGAAGCCATCTGGTCCTGGGCTTTTGTTTCTTGGGAGTTTTTTGATTACAGATTCAATCTTCCTAATAGTGATTGGTCTATTAGGGTTTTCTAGTTCTTCATGATTCAGTCTTAGAAAATTTTATGTTTCTAGAAGGTATCCATTTCCTCTCGACTGGCCAATTGTTTATGCATAATTATTCATAGTAGTCTCTTATGTCATTTCTGTTTCTTTGATATCAGTTGTAATGCCTGCTTTTTCATTTATGATTTCATTTAAGGCTTTTCTTTTTTTCTCAGTGAGTCCAGGGAAATTTCAGTCAATTTTGTTTATGTTTTTAAAGAATCAGTTTTATAGATCTTTTCTGTTATTTTTTAAGTTTCTATTTCATTTATTTCCACTCTGATCTTTGTTATTTCTCCTCTTTTACTAACTTTGGGCTTCATTTCTTGCTTTTCTAGTTTCTTCAAATAGGAAGTTAGATTGTTATTTGAACGTTTTCTTGTTTCTTGAGGTAGCCTGTATTGATATAAGTTTCTCTCTTAGAACTACCTATGCTGCATCCCATAGATTTTGTTATGCTGTATTTCCATTTATATTTGTTTCAAGGTATTTAAAAATTTCTCCTTTGATTTCTTCATTGATCCATTGGTTGTTCAGTAGCATGTTTAATATCTACATATTTGTGATTTTTTTCAGTTTTCTTCCTGTGATTGATTTCTAGTTTCATACCATTACTTGATATGACTTCAATTTTAACTTTATTTAGATTTGCTTAGTGGCCTAACATATAATATATCCTGGAGAATGCTCCATGTGCACTTGATAAGTGTGTATTTTCTGCTATTTTTAGATGAAATGTCCTATATTTATCAATTAGGTCTCTCGTTTAAACATCATTTAAGTCTGATATTACCCTATTAATTTTCTATCTGGATGATCTATCCATTGATGTAAGTGTGGTATTAAAGTCCCCGATGCTAAAGCTGAAACTCCAATACTTTGGCCACCTCATGCAAAGAGTTGACTCACTGGAAAAGACTCTGATGCTGGGAAGGATTGGGGGCGGGAGGAGAAGGGGACGACAGGGGATGAGATGGCTGGATGGCATCACCAACTCGATGGACATGAGTTTGAGTGAACTCTGGGAGTTGGTGATGGACAGGGAGGCCTGGCGTGCTGTGATTCATGGGGTCGCAAAGAGTCAGACACGACTGAGCGACTGAACTGAACTGAACTAGTATTGTATTTCTGTCAGTTTCTCACTTTAGGTCTGTTAATATTTGCTTTATATAAGGAGGTGCTCCTATGTTGGATGCAGTCATACTTAGAAATGTTGTATCTTATTGTCAGTTTGCCCCCTTTGTCATTGCTTGATGCTCATCTTTGTCTTTTGTTACAGAGCTCATTTTAAAGTCTGTTTTCTCTGATACCAGCAGAGCTACCCCAGGTTCACTTTTATTTCCCTTTGTACGAAGCACCCTTTTCTGTCTCGTCACCTTCAGTCAGTGTTTGCCCTTACCTCTGAGGTGAGTCCTTATAGGCGGCAAACAGTTGATTCCTGGCTGCTGTTATGTATTCATTCAACTACCGTGTCTTTTGATTGCAAACGTTAGTGTATTTAAAGTAATTATTGATAGGTATGTACTTACTGCCATTTTGTTAATTGTTTCCTGACTGTTTTGGAGTTCTGCTTCTTTCTTCTTATCTTACTCTGTTCCCTATTCTGATGACTTTCTGTATTGTTATGCTTGGATTACTTTCTCATTATCTTTTGTATGTCTTAGTTCAGTTCAGTTCAGTTCAGTAGCTCAGTCGTGTCCGACTCTTTGCGACCCCATGAATCACAGCACGCCAGGCCTCCCTGTCCATCACCAACTCCCGGAGTTCACTCAAACTCATGTCCATTGAGTCGGTGATGCCATCCAGCCATCTCATTCTCTGTCGTCCCCGTCTCCTCCCACCCCCAATCCCTCCCAGCATCAGACTCTTTTCCAGTGAGTCAACTCGTCGCAGGAGGTGGCCAAAGTATTGGAGTTTCAGCTTTAGCATCAGTCCTTCCAGTGAACACCCAGGATTGATCTCCTGTAGAATGGACTGGTTGGATCTCCTTGCAGTCCAAGGGACTCTCAAGAGTCCTCTCCAGCACCACAGTTCAAAAGCATCAATTCTTCGGTGATCAGCTTTCTTCACAGTCCAACTCTCACATCCATACATGACCACTGGAAAAATCATAGCCTTGACTAGACGGACTATAGGTTTTTTCTTTGTGATTACCAGGGGACTCATAACAGCCTATCTGTATAATAGTCTGTTTTATGTTGATAGCAAGTTAAGTTTGGGTGCATCCTAAAACTATGCATTTTCACTCCCCCACCCCCTCCACTGCCACAATGTATGCATTTGATGTCACTTTTTACATCTTTTTATTTTGTGTATCCCTTATTATAGCTATAGCTATTTTTTTTACTACTTTTGTATTTTCATCTTTATACTAGCTTTATAAGTGATTAATCCACTTCCTTTACCTTACCAGTGAGAATTTGACTTTCAGATTTTTTTTGTTACCAAATGGTTCCATTTCTTTTCAGCTTAAAGAAATCCCTTTAACATTTCTTATCAGGCCAGTATAGTGGTGATTAACTCCTTTAGCTTTTGCTTGTCTGAACAAGTCTTTTATCTCTTCTTCACTTTTGAGTGATAAACTTGCCCAGTAGAGTATTCTTGGTTGGAAACTTCTTTTTCTAGCACTTTGAATATATCATGTCACTCCCTTCTGGCCTGCAAAGGTTCTGCTGATAGTTTCATGGGGGTTTCCTTGTATACAACACATTGTTTTTCTCTTGGTGTTTTTAAGATTCTATCTTTAACTTTTGACATTTTAATTATAATGTATCTTGGGGTGGGTCTCTTTGGGTTCATCTAATTTAGAGTTCCATCACTTCATGGGAAATAGATGGAAAAACAGTGGAAACAGTGTCAGACTTTATTTTTTTGGACTCCAAAATCACTGCAGATGCTGATTGCAGCCAGGAAATTAAAAGACGCTTACTCCTTGGAAGGAAAGTTATGACCAACCTTGATAGTATATTAAAAAGCAGAGACATTACTTTGCCAACCAAGGTCCATCTAATCAAGGCTATGGTTTTTCCCGTGGTCATGTATGGATGTGAGAGTTGGACTGTGAAGAAAGCTGATCGCCGAAGAATTGATGCTTTTGAACTATGGCGTTGGAGAAGACTCTTGAGAGTCCCTTGTACTGCAAGGAGATCCAACCAGTCCGTTCTAAAGGAGATCAATCCTGGGTGTTCATTGGAAGGACTGATGCTAAAACTGAAACTGCAATACTTTGGCCACCTCATGTGACGAGTTGACTCACTGGAAAAGACTCTGATGCTGGGAAAGGTTGGGGGCGGGAGGAGAAGGGGACGACAGAGAATAAGATGGCTGGATGGCATCACCAACTCTGTGGACATGAGTCTGAGTGATCTCCGGGAGTTGGTGATGGACAGGGAGGCCTGGCGTGCTGTGATTCATGGGGTCGCGGAGAGTCAGACACGACTGAGCGACTGAACTGAACTGAACTGAACTGAATTTAGAGTTCTCTGGGATTCCTGAGGGGCTTCCTCCTCAGGGTAAAGAAGTTTTTAAACATTATTTCTTCAGATAAATTTTCTTCCCCCTTTTTTCTCTTTTCTCCTTTTACATAGCCTTTAATTTGAATGTTATTCTGCTTGATGTTGTCCCATAGGTCCCTTAAGCTATCTTTCCTTTGTAAAGATATTCTTTTTTTTTTTTTTGCTTCTCTGTTTGGGTGAGTTCCACTGCCCTGTCTTCATACTCACAGATCCCTTCTCTGCTTCATCTAGTCTGCTGTTGAATTCCTCAAGGGTATTTTTCAATTAAATTATTGTGTTCTTTGGCTTTGTGACTTCTGCTTGGTACTTTCTTATATATTCACTGTCTTTACTGAAAGTCTCACTGTGTTCATCCGTTCTTCTCCCAAGTTTGGTGAGCACTTTTATGACCATAAGTTTGAACTTTTAATTAGGTAAATTATGTATCTTTGTTTCATTACAGCTTTTCCTGGACTTTTTATCTTGTCCTTTCATTTGGAACTAATTCTTCTGTTTGCTCATTTTTCTTGACTCTGTGTTTGTGTCTATGTGTTAGGAGAAACAGCTGTCTCTCCCAGTCGTGACAGGGTGGCCCTGTGTAGGTGGTGAAGTTTATCATTTAAACCTGTCCTCATTCTTAGTTGTCTTTTGAATAGCTCTTTGATTGTTCTGGATGTGTTAGCCCCAGAAACACAATCCTCTCTGGCCATGAGAGCCTGGCTCTCAAGGGCATCCCATGTGGGGGCTGCATGTACCCACCGGCTTTGGGGGACTGTGGGGTGAGGGGTGCTTGTCTGTTGCCTCTGGTGCAGCCATGGCAGCAGTGCAGGAGGACTGACACTTACCTGCCTTCTCCTTGGGGCCATAGCAGCAGCACAGGGAGGCAGGGAGGACAGGTGCGGACAGGTTAGCATCAGAGGGCAGAAATGGCACCTGCCAGCGTCCGTCCCTGAGACTCCCTGAGACACCCAACAGACTTTTGCTCCTTTAGCAGATTGTTTAAGATTTGCAGTTGAATCTTTTCACACATGATCTTTTTACATGCACCTGGGTCCTAGGGTTAGTGAGTTTGCACGGGAGCTGACCCTTTAAGAGCTGACCCTCCATTCCCTCCAGCCCTGAGGGTCTCCTGGGTATGAACCCCATTGGTTTTCAAAGCCGGACATCTGAGAGGCTTGTCTCTCTAGTGCAGATACCCGAAGTGGGGCCTGACATGGGGCAGCAAACCTCTCGCTTCTCAGAGAGGTTATGTGTTTGTAAGATCCCTCCAGACTGTGGGTCTCCGGGCCTGGAGTTGGGATGGGGAGAGGGTGTTGGTGAAACCATGTCTCCACCTCTCCCACCTGCCTTGAGGTGGCCCTTTTAGCCTTTGTTGAGTAGCTGCAGCTAGCTCTTGGGTCTCTCTCCAGAGGGCACTTTTTTCATATTAATATGTAGTTTAGATTATTAAGTATCCACGAGAGGAGGTGAGCTCAGGATCTTCCTGTGCCAGTGTCTGGAAGCACCCCGTTCTTTCCTCCTGCCAGGGTCCTTGCCTGAGTCAGCACCCCCTGTCGTCGCCCCATTCCTGATGTCTACCTGGTGCCCATGCCTCCCCCTACCAGTGTCCATGCCTGAGTCAGCACCCCATGTGCCCCGCCTTCCCTGGCTTCCTGGTGTCTGACTGGTCCCGTACCTCCTTCTAAACAGCTCGGCTCCCTTGCCTTACGCCTCTGGAGAGCCAGTAGAGGCAGCACAGCACACAACTCCTGGTGATCCAGGGCCGACTGCTCTTCCTTGGCTCTTGCTCTCGCCTGCCTCACCTCCTTGGCCGGTTTCAGGTTTCACCCGGGACCTGGATTGAGGCCAGCTCCACCTTCCCAAGCTCCTTGATGCGGCCTCATCTCCCTCCCACAGCTGAGACTGATTTTTTTTTTTATTGAGTTCATTTTCAACTCATGAATTTCTACTTTTGTTTGTTTATTAATTCCTCCAGCTTTTAAATTTTTATTATTTTTTTCCTACCTCCTTGAATAGAATGTTTTGTTCTTTATTTTCAGGCTTTGATGTGCTTTAATAAGTAATAAACATTTTACTTGTTTTCCTCTCATTACCTATCTCTGGCTTAATTACACAGTGCTCTTATTATTCATTTCTGAACCATCTTTAATTTCAGCTTTGATTATTTTTTTCCCTGTAGCTCAAAAATTATTTATAAGGGGTTTAAATGTTTTTTCCAACTTCATATAGAATTTTTTGGGTGCTCCCTTTGTTGCTAACTTTTAACTTTATTGGAATCAGGGGCTGTTCTCTGTATAATTTCTGCCTTTCTGAATTTGTAAAGTTCTCTGTGTGGTCTAGGACCTGCTGGGTTTCTTACAAGCATTCCAGTGGGTATGTGACGAGTACTTGAGGAGTACTTTTCCTCTGGGCTTATGCAAATAAGTCTCTACAAATTAGACCAGAGGTGCACCCGTGCCCCCAGGCTGCCTTGGCTTGCAGATGTGTTTTGTGTGGCCCACACCAGTGTTGTTTTTTTAACTAGAGGAAACATTTATGGATCAAGAGATTTTATGTAGAAAATAGGAATTTGCCGCTTTTCTTGAAAAAAAATGAGAAGCTCTGGCTGCGCTGGCCCTCGTTCCTTCATGGCAACATTTAGCTGGGGCTGCACAGTGGCCGCCCTGAGAGGGCAGTTTCCGCACCCCACTCAATGCCTGGTGTTATAGCGCTGTCCATGTCAGCCATCTATCCTGCCTGCCTGGTGCCTGGAGAGGCCACATTTGTCACCTGGCTGCCTTGAGCTCCTTCAGGTGTGTGGGCATCTTGTATTTTGTCTGCCTGGTCTCTTTCTGTGAAGGGATGTTAGTCTCCATATCAGTTGTGGATTTGTCAATTTCTCTCAATTTTGGTGTATACATTTCATAGTTACGTTATAAGATGCATAAAAGTTATCATCTCTCTTTGTTGTAATGGTTCTTTCTTTAATCAGTATAATACATTTCATAGTTACAAGATGCATAAAAGTTATCATCTCTTTTTTGTAATGGTACTTTCTTTAATCAGTATAATACATTTCATAGTTACAAGATGCATAAAAGTTATCATCTCTTTTTTGTAATGGTACTTTCTTTAATCAGTATAAAAATCCTCCCTTTGTCTTATTCTCTTTTTGTCTTTAATTGTTCTTTTGGGGATGTTAATATTGCCATGCCTGGTAAATTATTTTATCATCGCTTTCCTTATGTATTTATCATTTATTTTTAACCTTTTGTAAGCACCATGTGGGCTTCCCTGGTGGCTCAGTGGTTAAAAAAAAATCACCTGTTGATGCAGGAGACGCAGGTTCAATCCCTGGGTTGGGAAGATCCCCTAGAGGAGGAAATGACAACCTGCTTCAATATTCTTGCCTGAGAAATCTCATGGACAGAGAACCCTGGCAGGATACAGTCCACAGGATCTCAGAGTTGGACATGACTGAGCAACTAAAAAACAAAGCAGCATGTATCTACTTTTTTAAAATTTTTTTATACCATCTGAGTCTCCTTTAAAGGGAATTTGATGTAGTCACCTTCCAATTCCAGATATATTTGTTATTGTATTTTTATTTTATTAATTATTTACTTATATATTATTATATAAGTAATATATAATATTATTTACTTATATATTTTTTACTGTTTTTCATTGTTTCTTTTACTTGCTCCCTTTTCCTAGATAGATATAGATTGTTGCCTCTTCTTTATTTTTTTTTTCATTGTAATGGCTTGAAATTTTTGCATTCCAGTTTTTCTAACACCTTGAAACACACCTATCTGAATTTATCTTTCTGCAGTGTTGCACTTTGATCTGCACCTGCCCACTTCTACTGAACTAAGCAAGAACCCTACTGTAGTCCCGCTCCCCTCTGCCTTCTTCCCCTCTCCTGTGTTGCCCCCCACATTGGCACTGCCTCCCACATTGGCATCATCCAAGATTTTCAGTCCGTGATGTTACAACATTTCTACATTACGTCACAAAAGTTATTAGGGCTTCACTGCAAAGATGGGCCAGTTTCTTTAGTTACCTTTTTTCTTTGATCCTATGTCTTTCTTTTATGTTAATTGTTTTATTTTACAAGACTTTCTTCTCTCCTAAGGTCATTCATTCTTTCAAAAGATATTTTTGAGTGCTTTGCTGTATATATGGGTAGCTATCAAGGTAGTAAACTTTCTGAGTTCTTGAAGTCTCTATTTTCTTCCAGCAGATTTGGCTGAGTTTATATTTTAAGTTCAAAATAATTTTCACTGGGAATTTTAAAACCCATGTCCCCTGGATATTTGGTATGAGGGGTCCGGTGCCAATGTTAATTTTTGTTCCTTTTCAGATAACTTCCTTCTTCTTCCAGAATCTTTCAGGATTGTTTTTACTTTTCCTCATTTTGGGATTCAACCTGTGTGTCAATATGAGTTTGTTTTCCTTTTCCTGTCTGGCCCTCCTGAGTTATTAATCATCTTACACTCCAGAAATCATGTGAGCTTAACTGCTTGGCGGAGGGGTGAGGTGGGTGGCAGTTTCTTTGGTCATCACTGTTCAGATTTGAGATTGAAATTTAAAGACTTCTCTGCTTGGCTTCAGGGATCCTTCTGTTATTTATTTGACTCTCTTGCTTGACTTTTCCTCATTCCATCCTCCCAGAACTCTTATTAATAATGCAGTGACTAGAACTCGGCCTCTTAACTTTCAAACTTTTAATCCCTTTGACCTTTTGTCTTGGGTCTTGGGAGAATCCCTAAGCTCAGTTGTTTAGTTCTCTGATACTCCATCTTTGCAGTTTTGACATTTTGAAAATAATTTACCTTCTGGGATGTTTTCAAGTGTCCATTTGAAATAATTATAGATTCACATGCAGTTGTAAGAAACAATACATAAAGATCCAGTGTATCCTTTACCCAGTTCTCCATCGTGGTGATCTTTGTGTAACTATAGCATCAGAATCAGGATACTAGCACTGATACAGTCAAGACAGAGAACAGGGTCACAGATAGATCCTTCATGTAGCCCCTTTATTGACACAACCACTGCTGCTCACCTCCTTCCTTAACCTCTGGCAACTATTGTTGTCTCATTTCAAAAATGATGTATAAATGGTGCCATAATTTGGGACTAGGAATATTTTGGGAATGTCTTCCTTGTGCAAAAGTGAATTAACTCTAGGGACCGTTCTGTGTGTGTGTGTGTGCGCGTGCGCTCGCATGCATGTGCTTAGTTGCTCAGTCGTGTTGTACCCCGTATTAAGAAGTCACTCTACTTCCTGTCCCAGTGTTAGTACCTGATCACATTGCCAACAGAGATTGTCAGTACTCTGTGGTGGGATTGAATCATGGTACTGATAAATATAAATATCCCAGTTACAATGTATACATGAAGATGTTCCATTAATATGTGTTACAGATTCTAAGAGGGTTAAATGTAAACTTTGCCCTCATTGTATTTCCTGAGAAGGAATTAGAGTTGAGAGATTAAAATTCAAGCAAAAATTCAAAACTTTTGAGTCCAAAAGAATTGCTTTAAATAAAATTTTCTTTTCCTTTCATTTTTAAACATGTGAACAAATGAAGTTCAAGAGTCTTCCTTCCCAGTTTTCTTACTTTTAACTAGAGATTATAATCAATGTCTGGGTAGAGTATGGGACCACATTGATTTTTAAGTCATAGAAATATTAGCTTCTCCATGTTCAAACATTTTCTCTCCAACTTGTTAATAACTTATTTAATATTAATGTTAAAAATTTATTTTTATCTGGTCAGAATAATTTTTATCTTCTAATTTCTGACCTTAGTTTTGTGATTATTATTATCTAATTGATTTGTAATAAAGGTTGATAAAACTTGAAAAAAAGGAACCATATACTATGTAACTTTTGGGACTGGTGTTTTGCACTCATGGTTCTTCCAAAATTCTTCCAACTTGTTGTATACATCTGCAGTTTGATCCTTTTCATTGAGAAATAGTGTTCCATGGTATGGATGTGACACAGTTTGTGTCACCGCTCGCCCACTGAAGGATATTTGTGTTGTCTCTAGTTTTGGGGGTATTACTAGTAAAGCTCCTGGAAGCATTGTTGTATGAATGTGTGAGCATTCTTCCATTCTTGTGTGAGTGGTGTCTTCATTTCTTTGGGATAGACGTCCAGGAGTGCAGTTTGCTGGGTTCTATGGAAAGTTGCATGTTCTTCTTTTTTTTTTTTTTAAAGAAACTGGCAGTGTTTTTCTGAGAAGCTGTGCCATTTGACATTTCCACTGACACTGTGCAAGTGATCCAGTTTCTCTGCTGCTTGCCAGTATTTGGTATTGTCACTGATTCTGCATTAGCCATTCTGATGGGTATGTAGTGATATCTCATTACTTTGCATTTCTCTAAGGCTAGTGATGTGGGGCATCCTTTCATGTCCTTATTTGCCATCTGTGTGTCCTCTCTGGTGGTATGTCTCTTCATGTCTTTTTTCTCATTTTCTAATTTTTAACTATTAAGTGTTGAGAGATCTTTATATGTTCTAGCTATTTGTGCTATGGTGATGATGTTGTTTGTGAATGCTTTCTCCCATTTTGTAACTTGTCATTTCATCCTTCTCAACTATGTCTTTTCCAGTGTAAAATTTTAAAATTTTGATGAAATCCAGTTGATCAGCTTTAACTTTTATGGGTCGTTTTATTTTGGTATCAGTCTTATAGCTCTGCCTTATCTTACATTCTAAAGATACTATCTGTTTTTTCTTTCTAAAAGCTTTATAGAGGATTCATGTCAGTGTATGGCAAAACCAACCAATAATATTATTGTAAAGTAATTAGCCTCCAATAAAAAAAAATAAAAACTTTATAGTTTTATAAAAGATTTTTCGTTCCATTTTGAGAGATCCACTCTGAGTTAGTTTTGTATAATGTGTCAGACGTGTGTCAAGGTTTCTTATTTTTTGTTTTGTTTGCCTAAGGACAGTTAGTTGCTGTGGCACTGTGTGTTGCAGCTCCTTTCTTCCATTGAGTTGCTTCTGAACTTTTGTCAAGAGTCATTTGAGTTATTTGTGTGAGTTTATATTTGAACTTTCAGTCTGTTCCATTGATCTCTGTGCCTGTGTCACTCTGCCAGTGCGGCAAAGTCTTAATTGTTGTAGCTACAGAAAGTTATCAAATAAGGTAGACTGATGGTTCCCACTTTATTTTTTCTAATTCTTTTACTTTTCTGTACAAGCTTTGTCATTATTTTGTCAGTATCTAGCAAAAAATCTTGCTGGGGTTTTGGTAGGAATTGTGTTAAATCTGTGTATTAATTGGAAGAATTGACCTCTTTACTGTGTTTATGAGCACAATATGTCTCTTCATTTATTTATATCTTTGATTTCTTTCATCAGCACCATGAAGCTTTCACCATGCAAGTTCTATATATGTTTGGTTAGGTTTGTATCTATTTCATTTTATTTAAATGATGATAAAAGTCATTGTTTTTCTTTGACATTCATGTGTTCATTGTTAACATACAGAAATGCAAATGTTTTTTGCATGTTTATCTTGTATCCTGCAACCTTTCTAAACTTCAATATTAGTTCTAGGTGTAGATTCTTTTAGATTTTATACTTGATACTGTTATCTGCAAAGTGGGGCAATTTTATTTCTTCCTTTTAATCCATGTGCCTTTTATTTCCTTTTCTTGCTTTATCACCATGGTTACAACTTCCAGTCAAGAGCAGACATCCTTGCCTTGTTCCTGACCTTAGGAACAAGGTCTGAACCTTTACATTAAGAATAATCTTTTTTTTTTTTCTTTTAAAAAAATTTATTTATTTATTGAAGTATAGTTGACTTACAACATTGTGTTAGTTTCCGGTGTACAGCAAAGTGATTCAGTTATATATGTATAATATATATACACACGTATACATCTATTTATATTCTTTTACAGTTATCTTAATTTTATATTTCCTCCCTAGATGTGTACTTTTATCTATAAGTATTGAATACAGGTATTTGAGCTACTTAAAATATTAAATATATGGAAAGTGCTTAATATATTTTTCCTATAGCTAATGAATAATTGGATTACTTGAAGAGTAGGAAAATACTCCAAAATATATTGGGTTCATATGTAAATGGATACAATATACACTAGCCTAGCAAAGATGGTAGGAATAGGAAAATTACTAATCTATTTTTTTTTTTTTTCTGTTCATGGAATTTTTTTTTTTGTAATTAATTTATTTTTTATTGGAGGCAAATTATTTTACAATATTATATTGGTTGGTTTTACCATACATTGACATGAATTCGCCCCAGGTTTACATAAGTTCCCCCTCCTGAACCCCCCTCCCACCTCTCTCCTCCCTTTATCCTCCCTCTGGGTCATCCCCACATGCCAGCCCCGAGCATCCTGTAACATGCATTGACCCTGAACTAGTGATTCATTTCACATATGACAACATACATGTTTCAATGACATTCTCCCAAATCATCCCACCCTCACCCTCTCCCACAGAGTCCCAAAGACTGATCTATACATCTGTGTCTCTTTTGCTGTCTCGTATACAGGGTTATCATTTGCATCTTTCTAAATTCCATATATATGCGTTAGTATGCTGTATTGGTGTTTTTCTTTCTGACTTACTTCACTCTGTATAATAGACTCCAGTTTCATCCACCTCATTAGAACTGATTCAAATGTATTCTTTTTAATGGCTGAATAATACTCCATTGTGTATATGTACCAAAGCTTTCTTATCCATTCGTCTGCAGATGGACATCTAGGTTGCTTCCATGTCCTGGCTATTATAAACAGTGCTGCAATGAACATTGGAGTACATGTGTCTCTTTCAATTCTGGTTTCCTTGGTGTGTATGCCCAGGAGTGCGATTGCTGGATCATATGGCAGTTCTATTTCCAGTTTTTTGAGGAATCTCCACACTGTTCTCCATAGTGGCTGTACTAGTTTGCATTCCCACCAACAGTGTAAGAGGGTACTTTTCTCTCCACATCCTCTCCAGCATTTATTGCATGTAGACTCTTGGATAGCAGCCAAAGAATAATCTTTTTGTAAATGTTTTTTAGGAAGTTCATTATGCTCCCTTCTATTCACGGTTTTTTGAGATTTTAAAGACTGCATGGGTGTAAAATTTTGTCACCACCTTTTCCTCATCAAGTGACATGTTTTATGTGATTTTTCTTTAGCTTGTTAGAATGGTGAGTTATATTGGTTTCTGAATATTGATCCAGTATTGTCTGTAGAGTAAGCCCCACGTGGCCGTGGTATTTTCTTTTCCTTTTTGATACATTACTGAAACCCATTTGCTAATATTTTGTAAAGGGTTTTTATGTTCATGAGGAGTCTTGGTTTATAATTTTTTTTCTCTCTCTCTTTCTTTACACTGTGTTTGATCTTAGTATCAGGGCAGTCACTTCAGTAAGTGAATTGAGAATTGTTCCCTTCCTTTTATGTTCTGAAAGTGATTGTGTAGAATTGGTGTTAATTCTTTAACTACTAGTAAAGGAGATCAATCCTGGGTGTTCATTGGAAGGACTGATGCTAAAGCTGAAACTCCAATACTTTGGCCACCTCATGAGACAAGCTGACTCACTGGAAAAGACTCTGATCCTGGGGGCAGGAGGAGAAGGGGACGACAGAGAATGAGATGGCTGGATGGCATCACTGACTCGATGGACATGAGTTTGAGTGAACTCCGGGAGTTGGTGATGGACAGGGAGGCCTGGCGTGCTGTGATTCATGGGGTTGCAGAGAGTTGGACACAACTGAGCGACTGAACTGAACTGAGACTCTTCTGACCTAAAAAAATCTCTTTTGGGGGGAGATTGTTTTTTAATTACAAACTAATTTCTTGAAAAGTTACAGAGCTGTTAAAATTGTCTGTTTCATACTGAGTGCAGTGCACATATGCTCTATTGTGTCCGAGTCTTTGTGACCCCATGGACTGTAGCCCTCAAGGCTCCTCTGTCCATGGGATTTCCCAGGCAAGAATTGTGGTAGTTTGTATGTTGTGAGGAGGTGGTCCGTTTCATCTAACTTGTCACATTTATTTGTGTAGAGTTGTTTGTAGTATTCTCTTATTGCACTTTTGGTGCAGTAGAGTCTGTGGTTACATTTTATTTAATTCCTAATGTTGGTAATTTGTGTCTCCCCAACCCCCCGTTTTTTTTTTTTTCAAGTATTTCTTACTTGAAGTTTACCAAGTTTTAGTAATCTTTTTAGAAAACCAGCTCTTTGTTATGCTTATTTTCTCTAGTCTTTTTCTGTTTTCAACTTCATTGTTTTCTGCTCCCATCTTTATGCTTCCTTCCTTCCTCTTGCTTTGGGCTTAGTGAAGTCTTTTTCTAGGATCTTGAAGTGGATGCTACCGTTACTGATTTGAGATATTTTCCTCTTCTCTGATGTAAACAGTGGTGCCATAAATCTCTCTCATAGCAGTAAGTTTAGCCATGTCTCACAGATTTTGATACGTTGTATTTTCCTTTTCATTCAGTTCAATGTTTTGCTTCTCCCTTGATACTTCCTTTCGGGCACATAGATTATTTAAGAGCGTGTTGTTTTGTTTCCAGCTGTTTGGAGATGCTCTGTTCTCTTTCTGCCATTGATTACTAGTTACAGTCCAAGTTAGAGTCCCTCGTGGTTGTGGAACACACGGATAGGAGTTCAGTTCTCCTGGATTCATTGAGGTCGGGGTGAATCTGTCTTGGTAGTCTTCTGCATGCACTTGACAAGGACGGGTATTCTCTTGTTGAGTAGAATGTTCTAGAAGTGTCTATGAGACCCTATTGGTTGTTGTTGGTGGTGAGTTCTTCCACATCCTTGCCAACTTTCTGGTTGTTCTGTTGACTATTGAGAGAAGATTCTGGAGTCTGTCAAGGTGCTACTGGCCCTCCCCATTGCCCACTTTGTTCTGCCTGTCCAGCCTTGGTGCCCTCGTCCTTGGTGTCAGACTCTGAATGAAGCCTCCCCTCTGACAGCCCAGAGGGGAGGTGGCTGTCCCACCCACCTAACCCTAACCCCAACCCTAACCCTCTGGCGTGGCAGGACCCTAACCCTAACCACCCTGCCCCCTCGCCTACCCCACTCCACCCCATCCCCTCACCACCACCCCCACTCCACCCCCCACCGCAGCCCCCCACCCCGCCTCCTCCTCCTGTCCCTTGTTTTCCAGGGCTGTTACTGTTTTATCCGTTTCTTTTCTTGCTTCTGTTATTTCTAGGGCCCTGAGTAGAGGTAGACCAGGGGCTCGATTTCCCTTCGTCTTCCGGCCAATCAGAATTTTTATTGTGATGGCGCTCAGTGCCGTCACTGGTTGCCGTTAGTTACCAGATGCTGCACCAGCACACGTGGTCGTCTGTGCCTCTGGTCCTCAGAATGATGCTTGGAGCTGGGTGTTAGTATGGTTGCTTCACACCAGGGGAGACTGACAGTCAGAGAGGAGGCCTGCCTGTACGTCTGGGTCCACACCACTGCTGCTGGCAGAGCTGACATGTGAGCTCAGGCCCCTGGCATTAAGCCGAGGTCGTCCCTTTGCAGCTGTGGCTTCTGGTGCTGCAGTGATGCCCGGGTGAGGACTGTTGCCACCACGCCTGTGAGGAGGCGCAGAGCAGATAGAAAGGGTCCATGGTCCACAGTGGGCATGTGAATCCTTCTCCTTGGCTGCATTCACATTTCTTCCAAAGGTAACTGGGCCTTGCTTCTCTCTTCTGGCCTTATGTGTTCTAAGCCACGCTCTGCATCCTTCCTGGGATAACTGGGACAACCTGGGAAGACACAGAGAGAGGGTGGCGAGCCCTCCCCCGCCCTTTCTCCTCGCTGTCTGTATTCTCTCACTCTCTTAACCTTTTTTTAATATTTTTTAAATTCTCGCCCTGTGCTTAGTGTTCCCCGTCCCTCTTTCCCTGTCTGCTTCTGGTTGGCAGTGGTGGTGGGTGGGCTCAGACTTGTGCCCACCAGCCTTCAGCTCACCGTCATCAATGTCTCACCTGCCAGGTGAGTTCTGGGCAGAGCCCTCCCTGCTGCTTCCTTGAGAGCCCCTCCCAGACTTGAGGGGTGAGCCAGGCCACTGCATCAGGTCCTCCGGCCTCAGGGCCCCTCCCAACGTCCTGTAGGATGCCCCCCCAACCCTGGCCTAAGGAAAACTTGCTGGGTGAGGTCACCTATAGGGCATGTGATGAAGCCCTTGCCTTTTTAACTTTAGGGGGCGTCTGGCTTTTGGCAAGTTGTTCTCCTGAGCTGATGCTTAGCAGGACTCAGACACTTCCCTGAGTCAGGTTGGGGTCACCTGGAGCACAGCCTGCCCCTGTGTCCAGCTCCAGCTCAGTGAAGCCCCCAAGCCTGAGGGACAGATCCCCAGGCTGCTGGGGGGCAGGCGGTGCCCTGGAACTGAAAGGTGTCCTGCTCAGGCCTCGTGAAGGACAAATGGCGGGCACCTTTTCAGCCTGTTGACTGTTTCTGGGAAGGAAAAGTGCAGCAGTAGCAGCCACATTCCTGCTGGTGTTTTTGTTCCCTGTTTTGACAGGGGAACTGAATCATGCTTTTCCTTTCATAAACAGGAGAATGTTAAGTACATAACAGCTAAATTAATCCTTGCCCATAAATTAGTTCATTATGTTAATTCAGACTCACAGAACTCAGTCTCATTAGCGTTTCCATTAAGCTGTTTAGGCTTACAAGTATTTTAAGAGTACAATTTAAGCTGCAGATTAATCTTCAAAGGCTCCAAGTGTGTTTTTAACTGCAGGAAAATTTAAAATGCATTGGGAGGTTTGGGGGGATTTAGTGACTGTGGGCAACCACAGCCCCTGCATTCTCCTCAAAGGCCCCCACCTGCTGGGTATGGTACCCCGAGGCTGAGAGGAGCCTTAGGAAGGAGGAGATGGGCAGGTGTGGCCACCATTCTCCTCAGAGGACAGGTGAGCCGGTTCTAGATTGCATGTGCAGTTCTGAGGTTGTCCTCACAGATACTGAGTGGAAGCAGTTCCACCCCTGGGGGCTTGTGAGAAAGATAGGCAGGGAGAGAACGCAGAGCATGTCCGAGCCTCCGTGACAGGACAGTGACCTTCTTGCTGGGTGGTGTGACTGTTTTCTTGTCACTGCCTTCTGGTCTCCATCAGAGGCCCGCTTAGGGCATCCTGTCATAGGACATACATCCTTCAGGGCTCCTCGCATCCCTGCCTATGGGGCTAAGTCCCTGTCCTGCCTGCTGTCCCCTGTCCCACCCCGCCAGCCCTCATTGAACTGCTTTGCTCTCTGGACCCTGCTCCCTGGTGCAGAAACCACGAAATTCAGTCAGGATTTCAAATCTCCAGTGCACTGCTGAGGTTCTTCCACTTTTTACTGTTCTCTGACAAATCAGCAGAACCTGATTATGAAGGAGTGACCTGTTTTGAAATAGAGTTTTCATTATTATTCAGGTATGACAGGCCTACAGGTCAGGAGACAGTGGTCCCTGAGCAGAGTCTGTCACTAACAGTTCCAAAGAGAATGGGTCATGCTGCCATGGGGGACACATGGCAGGCTCCAGGGTCTCTCTGGAGGCAGAAGGAGCAAGGGAAGCAGTGATCTGCAGCCCTTATTGTGGTTTCTGCATAAAAGACAAATGAGGAGGGGTGAGCAGGCTTGAAATGGGCTAGTTTGAATCATTTCAGGGCTCGGGGTTTAGGGTCTGGTTCCTGGCCCTGGGGTGATTGGGACAGGTGGAGAGTAACCTGAAGGTAAGACCCCCCCCCCCCCCGCAATGAGAGACATGCTTGTGGGGTGGGCTCTGGATTGGCTGGTTTGCCCAAGGAAGACATCCTGGGGGCCTCCTGTACCATCTCCAGGAACTGGCCATTCTGGGAGTGTGGGGGTTCAGCCCCTGAAGTGTCAGCAAGGCCTGAAGCATCAGAATACAGAAAGAGACAGGGTTCATGTGAGATCTACTGGGAGAGGCCTCCTCTCAGGGACCCAAGAATGGTGCAGGCCCCAAGAGTTTACTGGACACTGCCAGCTTCTGCCTCGTTTCCACCATGAGGGATATCGGACTGAACAGGAGCCAAGGGAGACCTGGTGTGGTGGTCAGCTGCAGCATCTGGACACTTCCTGTGACCCTGTGGCCAGTTCACATGTGCTTCCCAGTCCCGCAGACACGCCCCAGGTCTTAGAAGGAGGCTGTTCAGTGCAGGCACGTTTACAGATCTGAGAGCTTATTTGTCTTGGGCCATAATGAGAGCAGAAGCCTTTCAGGTTTGCAGCATTTCTAAACAACTGTTGCAACCTCCCTCAGCCCAGAATGGCTGTTGGTAGGACAGAATATCGGAGAAGGCAATGGCAAGCCACTCCAGTACTCTTGTCTAGAAAATCCCATGGATGGAGGAGCCTGGTAAGCTGCAGTCTATGGGGTCGCTATGAGTCGGACACGACTGAGCGACTTCACTTTCACTTTTCACTTTCACACATTGGAGAAGGAAATGGCAACCCACTCCAGTGTTCTTGCCTGGAGAATCCCAGGGATGGGGGAGCCTGGTGGGCTGCCGTCTATGGGGTCACACAGAGTCGGACACGACTGAAGTGACTTAGCAGCAGCAGCAGCAGGAGGACAGAATATACTGTAGTTTTAGTGGAAAAAGAGAGAAAGACGAAATCAATTCTCTGTGGAAATTGCTAAAATAAACTCAGGATTAATGAGCAAAGTTTGTTGGGGAGGCCCATTTGTCACACGCCGGAAGCCACAATCTAATTTTACTTGCTGCTGTTCATTGCTCTTGCATTGCCATTCATTTGCTGAAGGCAAAACACATTACCTCTCAATAGATAGGAGTGGGCCCATGTCCCGCTCCCCTTCCCTCCTCCAGACAGCCTGTTGGCTGACTTCCTGTTGGGGAGAGGGAGGAGGGCAGGGGGTGTTCTTCCAGTTATCTTTTCCTTGGCTCACCAACAGAAGCATTTTATCTCGGTTCTAGAGGCTGAACGTCCAAGGTGAAGGTGTCGGCAGGCCTGGTTTCTTCCAAGGCCTCTCTCTAGACCAGCAGATAGCTGCTCCTCTCTGTCTCCCCATGGTCATCCCTTAGTCTGTGTTGCCTGTGTTGGAATTTCCTCTTAGAAGGATACCAGGCCTGTTGGATGGGGTCACCCATGTGACCTCACTTCAGCTTAATTACTCCTTTAAGACTCTGTCTGCAAGTCCAGTACCTCCCCGCTCCCACTGGCCTGTGAAAGTGGATGGATTCAGGGCACACTTGCAG
Organism: Moschus berezovskii; assembly: GCF_049115385.1. Classification (NCBI taxonomy): domain Eukaryota; kingdom Metazoa; phylum Chordata; class Mammalia; order Artiodactyla; family Moschidae; genus Moschus; species Moschus berezovskii. The sequence continues at coordinate 40,958,930 of NC_142480.1, read as the reverse complement.
GGGCGATGCAGTGGCCCTGGGTGGGTTTTCCCGCTGCACACAAGCCTGTGATTTGCACGTGCTGTGTGCTCAGTTGCTTCATTCGAGTCTGACTCTGTGTGACACCAAGGACTGTAGCCCACCAGGCTACTCTGTCCATGGGATTCTGCATGCAAGAGTACTGGAGTGGGTTGTCATTCCCTTCTGTAAATTAGGAGCAGGGGAAGGGAGGAAGGTTGGGTCACTATGAGAAAATTGTGGTTGTTTCTTTAACTTCCTTAGGAGACTTATAAACTCAGTGCTTTCGTCAGGTTCTCCAGGACAGTGAGACTGCTGTGGGTGCAGGTCAGTCTGTGGAGAGGTGACTGTTTGCTGCAAGCCCAGCTGTGTGATCTTCCCAGGTGTGGCTCTGCCAGGGGCTGAGCTGCCCAGCAGGCCCCGTGAAGCCCCCTCCCCGTCTCCTCGTCACACTTCTCCCACCTCGTTCCCTAGATGGGACCTCAGAGTGGATGGGTCAGCCCCGCCTGTCCCGTTCCCGGGAACCCTGGGCCCAGCCTGCTGCCCAGTTGTGGGCACACCAACAACCAGGACAAACCAGATCCAGATGGTTTGTCCACATTATTTTTGCACCTGACAGTTTATGGGAAATGAGTCTTTATTTTTTCTTTAAAGAAATGACTACTGTTTTCTTCAGTTGGGCATTTCCAGAGAGCCGTTTGCATTTAATGCTAATACTGGAACAGCAGGTCTCTACTGGAAATATTTACCTTTTCCTTGTTGGCAGCTTGTCAGTGTTGGGAAAACAGATGCTTAATTAAAACCTCAGTATGTCATGCCTTCTTCCTCACACATCAGTCACTCTTCCTCCAGGATGGAGGAGGAGGCATGTGAGAGGTGTCGGGAAGCATTCTGGTCTTCTGTTTTTACGTACTTGGGGAATGTCTCCTGGCATCTTGTTCCTGTTCAGACATTGGCATTCCACCACCCATCCCTGGCCTGGAGAGGCCTGAGGGTGACAGGCTATTGTCACCACCTGGATGGCAGAACTGGTTTGGTTTTGGCTGTGTGTGTGGGCGGCAGGGTCTCTTGCCCTGAAGACTCCATTGCTAAAGATAAGGACATGAAGAAAGCAGTGGCTTTTTCTCAGAAAGCAGAGGGCATCAGGGCCCCAGTGTTATATTATCCTCCCAACTGCCCCAGTAGGTTTTGTGGAAAACATGGGCTCAGAGAGTGTGAGACCCTGGCCCGAGGCCAGATGCAGCTGGGATGTGATCCCCCCGGGACTGTCTAGCCCCTGCTCTCTTCCCCCTGCAGCACTCTGCTCTTCATCTCGCCCCGGGGCTGCATCTTTGCCCCACGAAGCAGCCAGTATCCTGTACTGGTTGTGGCCCCTCCTCGGTGCTCATGGCTCCAAGAGCCCCACGGTCCCATCTGTGACACAGCCATGGAGACAGGGGCCCTGGACACAGACCGGAGACCAGGAGGCATGGTTTGGGGGGCCATGCTGACTGCCATCATCCCCCAGAAATCAGAAAGGAGAAAGTACAGCATGGGGGTTCCATCCTCCACAGATGCTGACAAGCCCAAAGAAGATTTGGCTCTTACTGTATTCAAATAGAGAGCCTCTGTTTATCAAAAGACACCATAAACAAAGTGAGAAGACAAGGCACCAACTGGGAGAAGGTATTTATAACATAAGTAACTGACAAAGGATGAATTCCCAGTGCACGCTGTGTTATTTAACCCTGCTTCCACTTATGTTAAAGCACCCATTGTTAAGGCAATGGATAAACTAATGCACATTTCTGAGTACTTTCCTGTGTGAGGGGCAGGCCTGGGTCAAGGCCTCAGGTGTTCAAGTTCATATTTTCTCAAGATGGAGGTTCATGTGTGTCCATTACTTTATTTAGTAGGCTTTGTAACTAACCTGTGTACCAGGCTTTATTTAGTAGGCTTGTAACATGTTTACCAGGCAATCCTTCATGTGTCAAATAGTAAATGTTTTAAAAATAAAGGTAAAAAGTAATTATTGTTAACAGCCCTGGAGGTAGGTTCTACTGTCCCAGTTTTTACAGATAGGGTCAGACTGGCTGCTGACACAGTGGCCACTTCCCGCGTGCCAGGCGCGTTATATGAACCATCTTTTTTTGATGTTTTGGCGCCTCAGCAAATTTGACAGCTTTCTACACTGCATATTACAGACGTCAGAAGCTTAGGAAGATGAGGTAGCCCCATGGTCACTAACTGGTTGCAACAGGTGGTCGGGCAGGGTCTCCCCAGTGGCCTGCCCCATGTTCCCCCCACCTCCCGTGGGTGAGGGGCCTCCTCCCCAGGCCTCCTCTCCAGAGCTGGTGACGAGGTGTCCACCCCCCCCTCATCCTGTGCCATCACATCCAGGCTTGAACAACGGGTGCAGCCCCGGATCTTGCTACCAGGCACCTGAGGGTCCAAACCGCTGAGGCAGCCATGACAAAATCCCACAGACCAGGCGGCCCAGACCACAGGCCCTTGTGTCTCACAGCTCTGGGGGGCTGAAACCCAAGTTCAAGGTGCCCGCCCACTGCTTTCTTGCGAGAGCCCCATAGCGTGGCCGCTGGCAGATGACAGCCCTCCATATCCTCCCACGGCAGAGGAGATGGGAGGCGCGCCCTTGCTGTCTGTTCTCCTGAGTCTGCTAGTCCTACCCTGGCCCCTCGTGACCGCATCCAGACCTCCTGAAAGTCCTGCCTTCAGATGTGCTGGCATGGGGTTAGGGGGTCAACCCTGAGCCTGGGGACACAAGCCTGCGGTCCATGGAGGGTGAAGAAGAAGGAGTGGGGAGCAGGCGGAGCCAGCAGGTGAAGCAGTTGGTGTTGGTGTCTGCTCACTCTTGAGGCCGTCCAGCCACAGGAGCCGGCCGCTTGGTGACCTCAGCCTTCCCTCAGGCCTCGGCCAGGGCCCACGTGACTGTGGGCGCCATCATTGAACCTGTGATGGTGCTCAGGTCTGAGTCCCTCTCATTCTGCTGTGACTTTCTCTGACATTGTGTTCAAGCAGGGTTTCCAGGCTCTCAGGGCGGGAGTTGCTAGTGGCTGGGGTCCCAGCTGAGTGTGGGGCCCGATGTTATACATCGGAACCCTGTCCACGAGGGGCCAGCATCCACATGGCTCTCACATCCGCCTGTGCTTTCAGGCATCCGAATGCTGGATGGAGATGTGACTGATGTGGTGGAGGCCAAGTCTCTGGGCACCAGACCCAATTACATCGACATCTACAGCGCCAGCTGGGGGCCGGACGATGATGGCAAGACGGTGGACGGGCCCGGCCGGCTGGCCAGACAGGCCTTCGAGCATGGCATCAGAAAGGTGTGGTGACCCAGAGCCGCGGTGGGAGGGCAGGGTGAGGGGCAGAGTGAGGGCTCTCAACAGTTAAAAAGCAGAAAGAATAAAGAAGCCAAAAACATAATCTTAAAAGCAATTCTACAGACCCAAGATGATCTTCTCTGCACGTTGAAGGACTCCGCTTCTCACCCTTTAAGAGCTGAGTGCGGGATCAGCTTCATGCTGGTTTGCAGTCTGTCTTAAAGTAACCAACGTAGAAATAAGGAGAAATCTTGTCATGTAGGTAGCAGTGAATAAATTTGAGGGATGTCACTGGAGGTCCAGTGGTTAAGACTTCACACTTGCAGTGTGGGGGCAGGGGTTCTGTCTCTGATTGGGGAAGCAAGACCTTACATGTCCCCCCAAAATTAAATAAGTGTATAAATAAATTTGAGGATCACACACAGAGTCGGAGTGACTCAGGGAGAGCCCCGACACAGGATGAGGTGGGACCAGGGCCAGATCGAGGGAGAAGTCAAGTAGGGGCTCAGGGCAGTAGCTACCCACCAAACCAGAGCAGAGGGATGTCATCTCATTACAGAGTCGCTGTTCCCAAGGTGCCTGCAGCTCACCTGCCAGCCCCAGGACTCTGCCTCGCAGCCTGACAGCCCCCAGCTTGGGGTGTGCATCTGGGTGGTGGGGGTCCTAGACTGACTGCCTGGTCTGTTAGTGGAGCTCTGCAGGTGGAATGGTGTCTGGGACTCAACCCACCTGCCCATAGGACCCCCATCCTGGAGGTCTGTGCATCCATCACAGGCTGTGTGCTCACCCCACACCCACAAGGCATCAGGTCTCCATGGTGCTCTCTCCCCGCCAGTGTGCCACCCAGACATTTAGGACATCTTGTGGGTAGAGCCCACCATGGGCTGTCCGAGCAAACAGCTGAGCATGGGCCCTCAACCTATCGGCCAAGGCAGGCAGAGGAGGACACCCCAGTCACTCCGTGGTTGTCGGTTCTGGGTCCTTGTGAGTCAGGAAAGCTGGGGCAGAGAGGGTCTTGGAGTCAACCTAGGTCTCACAAGGAGGGGGCACAGTGGATTTCTGGGCGAGGACAGCTTCCTGGAGCAGACACTGGCCTGTGGTCAGTGTCCTGGTGGCCCCGGGAGGCCAGGCAATGCCGGCGAGGTTAGAGCTGTTAAGTCCAGGCCTCCCAAGGCAGGGTTTATGCCTCTGACTTCTCCTGTGGGAGATTGGACAGTGGGGCTGTGTCAACCCCATTTTATTATTTATATACTTTTACCATATTGTTAAAGTTATTATTTTATTATAAACTGTGCATCATGATTAAAGTGTGGTCAATACATAGTTAGCAAGTCAGATGGTTCCAGTGGTTGTTCTGAAAGCAAGGCTTACCGTCCTCTGCACCCCACTCAGCTCCCCTCCACAGGCCCTTGTTAATGATTTCCTTTGTCTGAATAATACAATCTGGTCACTTTTCTGGATGTGCTGAGTTTGTTCACTTTCTATCTATTAATTCCCTTCTATGGGGCTGGGGTGTTTGTCTCCTGGAACACCCCCAGCCTCAGACCCCATGGTCCGGTGGCTCCGAGCCATGCGATACTGTACACAAGTCTGAGGCTTCTTATTCCGCCCTCTCTCTTCCCCGGCTGCTCAGGGCTTGAATGTCTGAGAAGTGAGTGACCAGAGTGGGGCACCGTTCTCATGTCCCTCACAGCTCTGTGCTTACCCAGACACTCATGAGACAAAAGAAGAGGGGAACAGGTAGACATCAGCAGGTTCATAGCTCACACTCAGGACACAGACGTCTTCCTCTGTCCTCATGACTCCGAGGAGATGTGCAGGCTCTTCAGTCAGCTCAGCGAGTGGCCGAGCTCACCGGGTGCTGGGGAGGTCAGGCGCAGGCACGTTAGCCACTGCCAGATGCACAGATCTCATTGCCCCAATTTCCAGCATCTGTCGCGTGCTGGGTCATGTGGATCTCACTCTTACCACCAAGGGGAACCTCCTAAAATTAGGTGTAAGTTAGAGACCACATTTATTGAATGGAAGATGCTGCCTTTTAAAGATATTTTCCTTATTCACTTATTTGGTCGCACCAGGGCTAAGATGTGGCACATGAGCTGTTTAGTCACAGATGTGAGCTCTTAGCTGTGGCGTGTAGGATGTAGTTCCCCAACCAGGGATCAAGCCCGGGCCCCTACATTGGGAGCCCAGAGTCAGAGTCATGGGACCACCAGCGTCGTCCCTGAAGATGCTCTTTGAGACATGAATCCTGAGTGTCGGTCATTTCTATGAGATGATTTCTAAAGATTCTGAGAGCTGAGGATGAGCTGTTTCCAGGTGAGGGGCTGGTTGTCTGGGCCTGACCTCTCTTGAGTGTATAGGTGAGCTTTAGAGGGTGGAGTGTCGGGAGCTATGAGGCTCCGTGTCCTGAGTTCTGAGTCAGGCTGGCATCATTCAGCCATCGGGCGTGCAGAAGCTGCAGAGGGACCGCGTGGTTCCCACCACTCGTGTCAATTTCCTGAGATGCTGAGGTCATTTCATTGTTTTTTTTAGTCTTTCTGAATAAAATATGTCACATCAGTTCAGTTCAGTTCAGTCGCTCAGTCGTGTCCGACTCTCCGCGACCCCATGAATCACAGCACGCCAGGCCTCCCTGTCCATCACCAACTCCCGGAGCTCACTCAAACCCATGTCCACAGAGTCGGTGATTCCATCCAGCCATGTCATTCTCTGTCATCCCCTTCTCCTCCCGCCCCCAACCTTTCCCATCATCAAGAGTTTTTTCCAGTGAGTCAACTCATCGCATGAGGTGGCCAAAGTATTGCAGTTTCAGCTTCAGCATCAGTCCTTCCAATGAACACCCAGGGTTGATCTCAGGGAGCCTTAAATTGAAACTATCAGAAGCTGTCACTGAAAATCCTCCTAGAAATTTGATGGTCTCAAACCAAACCACATTCTTCCATCTGTTTTCCTCTTTGATGCCCCACTTGTCACTTGCAGCCTTCCCTGTAAAACCTGACTGCATCTTTGGTAGATGGTGCGGGTTCTGGTAGGCACCGTCAGACGCTGCACTTTAGCATAAAGAGGTGTTGGGTATTAGTCCTCACGTGGCTGGTCACCCACAAGGGGAGAGTCTGCCACACTGTGGCTGAAGGCACTGGCTGGGTCCAGTGCCAAGCATTCACTGGCATTCCACTTCCACAGATGAGCCACCTCCTTCCCTGGCAAGGTGCCGAAACACATTCTGAGGAGTGGAGGTGGTGTCTTCCTGAGCAGAAGTGCGAGTTCACAGCTGGGGTTGACACGTCCTCACCCTAGAGCAGGGTCCCCATCTCCAGGATCTGATGCCTGATGATCTGAGGTGGAGCTGATCTAATGATAATAGAAATAATGTGCACAATAAGTGTAATGTATTTGAGCCATACCAAAACCACCTCCACCCCAGTCTGTGGAAAAATCATCTTCCACAAAACTGGCCCCTAGTGCCAAAAATGTTGGGGACCGCTCCCCTCCGTCCTGTGGCTTCCAGGTGAACAGAAGATGCGGAACGTGAACACACAGTCCTCAGAGACAGCTTGGACGTTCCTTACACCTCAGCCCTGGGTGTTTCCTCTGCCCTGTTCCATGCTCTTTTCCAGGAGACTGTTCTCAGAAGGGAGAGAGGCTCTGGATGCTCTGACGCCTGTGAGAACTCAGGGGTCAGGGGTCCCTGCAAAGTGCAGGGTGAGGAGATGCAAGTCTTTGGCATTTAGGGCCCTGTTGTTCACCAGCATCACTAGGGAGCTCATTAGAAACATGGACTCGGGCTTACCTGGACCAGCCAGGCCCATGCCTGCAACGTAGTGAGACCCAGGCATTGTCCTCTCGCATGTGAGCAGCGTGGGCCATGTGAGTAGTGTGGGCGCTCACGAGTGTGAGCGGTGTGAGTGGTGTGGGTGCTCAAGAGTGTCAGCGGTGTGGACGCACATGATTGTGAGCTGTGTGAGTGGAATGAGCGCTCATGAGTGTCAGTGGTGTGAACGGCATGGGTGCTCACGAGTGCAGGCCATGTGAGAGGTGTGGGCGCTCACGAGTATGGGTGGTCATGAGTGTGGGCAGTGTGGGCACTCACAAGTGTGGGCAGTGTGAGCATTGTGGGTGCTTACAAGTGTAAGCAGCACTCTGCAAAGCAGGAGCAGGAATGTAGCTCCCCCTGCCTTGAGTAACGACGGCCTTTGATCAGTAACCTGCAGTGTGGTGAGGACTGAAGGTGAAGGTGTCCAGAGATGGTTCTCGTCAGAGAATCAGAGACAGGCTCTGACTGAATTTCATTTGGATTCTTACTGCTTTGCATGAGCTCCGTGTGTGTTACTTGCACAGACAAACCCGTGTCCTCAGTCCTTCTAGCGACTGCCCTTTGTGCTGACCATGGGCAGCCTCTCTGTTGGGCTCCTGGCCATTGGGACAGGCCTCCCCAGAGATGTGGGAACAAGAGTGGACGAGGCAGCTTTGAGCCAGGGGCTGGGCTGTCTCTCAAGCCCCAGGTTGGAGCTGGCGGGAATGTTGGAGTGAAGACACACCGGCACAAGAGGGCGGGCCCTGGGGTCCACTTGGTCCACATGTGGGGTGTCCTGGCACCTCCGGGGCAGGTGGGCGCCTCAACCCAGGTGGCCTTGGGTGCCGGGGTCACATGTCTGCATCCCGTCAGAAGCAGGGCTTCAATCAGCTACCAGGGTTGCAGGATTCCTTTGAAAGCTTCCTTTAAATTGTCCAGTCGCTGGGGAAAGCCTGGGTTTCCTCCTGCATATTTGGATGGGGGGTGGGGGTGAGGAGACTGGGGTGCCCGCCCACCTGGAGACGGGTGTTGGCCCCGCCCTCCGGGACCGGCTGGGTGCACTAGTAGGTCCTGCCTTTGGAGCAACAGGTCAGCTGCACCTGGCACTGGTGTGCTTGTTCAGCCAGTGTCTGTGGCTGAAGGAGCCTGGTCGGGCCCGTGGGCGAGAATGGAGTTTGGCCCAGCTGGCAGTCTGAGCGCTTCAGTGCTGGCCTGTGGATGCCCTGGGGCACTCTCCTAGGATGGCCCTGGGCATTCTGGCACATGGCCCTTGTCCCTTAGGTCCTGGGCCACCTGCTTTTCAAGGAGCTTGCTCCCCAGGAAGGGTGCATCTGCAGTTGGTTTTGCAGAACCTTCATCCCCTCCCTCCCAGGACTAGCTCTTGCAACTCAGAAAAGTTAGATTCAGCCATCAGCTCCCATGTCAGTGTACGTGGGGTGCAGTGTGGAGTTTATGACCATGTTTCGCTACAGAGGAAGGTACTGGCATGGCCCTGGGACAGGACAGGTCATGGGAGGGCCTGCATCTTCCCCTGAAGAGCAGGAGGGCTCTTCAGTACCGTCCAGTCATTCTGCTCGGTCCAGAGTTTTGCCAAGGACTCTGTTAACATCAGGAGGAAGCCCAGAAACTACACACTCGGGGCCCCCATCTGGTCCAAGTGCATCCTTCTGAGCTTCCTCCTGGGGGAGGTGTGCTGGGCCAGGCTGAGACGAGCCAGCGGGGGCATCCAGCGGGGGCTGACACCTGTCCCCACCCTCCCATCCAGGGCCGGCAAGGCCTGGGCTCCATTTTTGTCTGGGCGTCAGGGAATGGCGGCCGTGAGGGGGACCACTGCTCCTGTGATGGCTACACCAATAGCGTCTACACCATCTCCGTGAGCAGCACGACCGAGAATGGCCACAGGCCCTGGTACCTGGAGGAGTGTGCGTCCACCCTGGCCACCACCTACAGCAGCGGGGCCTTCTATGAGCGCAGAATTGTGAGTCTGGAGAATGGTCTCGGGGGTGGGAGGGGGATGCTCCTGCCCCTGGTCTCATGAGTCCTCATGGGCCCCAGGGAGTGGGGGCTTCTGCTCTTGGTCCCGTGAGTCCTCAGGGGGCCCTGGTGGGTGGGGTCTCCTGGTCATGGTCCCATGAGTCCAGAGGGGGTTCCCAGGGGAAGGGCTCCTGCTCCTGGCCCCATGAGTCCTCCCGGGGCTCGAGGCGGGCAGGGTTCCTGGTCATGGTCCCAGGAGGCCGTTAGGGCAGTTTGGACGCAGCCGCAGCCAGCCTCGCCATCAGGGAACTGGTTGTGCCTTGAGGTAAACCCCAGGCCCTTGGCAGCCTCCCTCAGACCCTGCCTTTCTAATTTTGGCACAGAATATCAATTAAAACCCTCTCTGGCTCTGGGGGTCTAAAAATACCCTGTAAGAATGGGGTGCATTCTCACCACAGTGTCTTTTTTTAGTTTTCTAAATTCTGCGGTCACATTGCTTGGGGTCCAGCTGGCCCGTTCAGTTTCAACGTGTAAAACAGAAGGAGAGAAAGTCTTGGCTTTGTGCTGAAACATTTTAGAAATCCGAGTGTCTTGGGTGTTCCCTTCCTCACAAAAGGACTTTTCCACACCCTTTAGGTTGAGAGTGGTTTTCTATCTGCTGCAGTGGCTTCAACGAACATAAATCAGTATGGTTTATCTTTTAAAAATAGCTTTTACTTTAGTGTATGGGTGAAGTTCATGCTTGTTCCTTCCCCAGGTGCTTTCATACTTTAAAAAGGTAGGAGGGAAGGGTTTAAAGTTGAAGTCAATGCAGAATTCAAGTGCACAGTCCTTAGGATGGTTTTTAGATGTCTAAAAAATGAGACCTTGGAGCTGGCCAGGCATGGTTTAACCTGAAAATTCCTTGGCTTCTTTTCATTTTTCCTGCTGCCTGGCCACATCTGTAAATGTTATTTGCAGGCACATTTTTACACTTTCTTGCGGGATCCTGAGGTTCCCATTGCCCACTGTCCTCTGCAGCACCGGGAGGATCAATGGTCCTTCTGCTGCCAGCCTGGCATTGACCTTGGCCAGCTCATGAAAGTACTCATTAAGTTGTTACTTTCATTTCTGCTGGAACACGCACCCCTGGGATGGGGCTAAGATGCTGAATGGTGTCCTGTTGCTTTAAATATCTAGCTGGTTTGAGCTCAGACTTAGGACCTGTCAGAGGCCTGGACTGGAGTCGGGGGATGGTGCAAGCAGGGCTTGCAGCTCTGTGTGTTTAATGAGTCACACAGCTGATGTGTGTGTGTGTGTGGTATGTGCATGCGTGTGTGTGTGTGTGTACATGCACGAGCACACACCTTAGCTACAGAATGCCTGTATTCCGCCATCTCTTCCTAAAAAATTCTCTGAGCCCTGATGTTCAGTAACTGGGTGTCGCTGGGCAGAGTGCAGAGGAAATACAGTGGGCAGCTGCTGTCCAGGGCCCTTCCCTGGTAGCACGGGTAGCAGGTGGTTTTGTTTCAACTCAGCAAAGGCAAGGTGTTTGCTCCGAGTCCCTTAGAGACCCTGCCAGAGGGCGTGCCCTGTGCTGGATGCTCGGCAACTCATGTCTGTGTTCTGGCAGGCATTCGACAGCAAATGTAGCTTGGGCCCCTGTCGCTCTTGTGCACCGAGTGCCAACAGCAATGACTGCCTGGTGTTGAGATGGCACCTCTCCCTCCTTCATACTTTCATATGGCCACGCCACGTCCCAGCAGCATAGAGGGTCTCAGGAGTGGGCAGCTGACCCTGGTTCCACTACCCCCTTCTGCTAGCCAGGGGAGGCTCCTCTGCTCACACCCTTTTCTCTGAGGCTGCAGAGACAGCCCCAGACCTGCCTTGCCCTCAGGAGCTTGGTTTCCTGCCCAGACACCCCCATTTCCCTCCGGCCACTTTAGATTGAGCACAGGCATGTGCCAGGCACCAGTGTTGCTTCTGCAGCAGCCCTGGGAAGGGCGTGTCAGTAGCCCATTGGCAGGAGGATCCTGGGGTCACAGAGGGTGCAGGCTCCTCGCGTCTCCCTGCCCTCCCCAGGGTCGAGGAGGAGGAGTAGGCTGGTCCCTGCCAGCACCCCGTGAGTCTTCCTATGTGTGTGACCCACACGGGCTTCCTCTCTTGGGGTGATGGTAGGCCTCGTTGAGCCCTGACAAAGGAAAGACACTCTGTTTGTAAGAGGCTCTGGACTCTTCCCACAGGGGAAATTCTTTCTCAGGGACTTGTAGATGGGTAGCTGGAGCCTGGCAGTTGCAGGTATGTTAGTCTCCTGTTGGCACCGTAACAAATGATCCCAAGATTCCCAGCTGGAAACAGCACAGCTGGGCCATCTCACGGCTCTGGGGGCACAAGTGCAGCATCCTCCACGGGCCCATTTTCTGGGCCTCACGAGGCTGAGTCCAGGTGTCAGCTGGGCTGTGTGTTTTCCATAGGCTCAACAAGAGGGCCTGTCCAGTACATGTCCCACGTGTTGGCAGACCTCAGTTACTTGTGGTTTTAGGACTGAGCTCCCATCTCCTCATGGGCTGGCTGCCGAGGCCAGTTCCTGGCTGCTGTGGGCCACCCACCTTCCTGGCTTGCATCCCCAGCGTCCTCTCTAACGCCAGCAGCACAGATCGAGTCCTTCTTGAACCGCATCTCTCTGACAGATTTAAGGGCCTGTGATTACATTGGGCCTGCTGGATCATCCAGGATAAACCCCTGACTTAACAGTTGGCTGGGTGGCAGCCTTCGCTCCATCTGCACTAGCATGGGGGTCACTGCAGGGCCAGCACCCATCCTAGCACAGTGGATGTCTCCTACCTGTGCCTCTGTGAGGTCGCCACCTCAGTTCAGGGGGGTGCAGTCAGGCCGTGCCATGGTGAGACTCAGAGTCCGCTCCCTGTCCGAGGGTGCTCCGCGTGTAGCTCTTGCAGCAGATAGGGTGGGGGCTTTGGGACACTGCCAGCTACGAGGAGGACATCCTGGTAGGGATGGTCTGTGACCTCTGACCCATCCCCGGCCTCTGGCTCACAGCAGAGATGCTCTCCGGGCCACCTGGTGCCTTCATGTCTTTCACACTGCTCTGAAATTGGGGTGACCTAGGGGTCATTGATGGGGGCCCTGGCAAGGAGTCTTGCTGTGGAGGCCCCTCTGTTTCATTCTGTCTCTCCGTGGAGTCTTGGGGTGCATCTGCAGGGGTGTGGGTGTGTGGCTGGACCCCATCTCCCCACCCCATTATCAGCCTGTTGCTCTGGGGGTTGCCAGACCTGTGGAAACCTCTGTCCCTGAGATGTGTCTGCATAACACCTCTTCCGTCCCTGGGTCAAAGTCAGCCTGCCTGGGGCAGTGTCCTGAGCAGCCTGTGACCCAGCTGCTTGCTGGCCCCCCCCACCCCCGCCCTCCAGGTGACCACAGACCTGCGTCAGCGGTGCACAGACGGCCACACCGGAACCTCAGTCTCGGCCCCCATGGTTGCTGGCATCATCGCCTTGGCCTTGGAAGCAAAGTAAGTTCTCACTTGCCTTCCCTTTTCCTTTTTTAAAAAAGTGTTTAATGTATCAAAGTACACAAAATGTAAAATTTACCATGTAAGCCATTTTAAGTGTGTAGTTGATGAAGTATATTCACTGTTGTATGACCATCTCCACCACCCCCTGCAGGACGTCTCTCTTTGTCCAAACAGCTCCTGTCCCCAGAAGACAGCTCTGCCACAAAAAAACACACAGACAGAGCTTAGACAGGAGATGTTCCATCTCACAGTCCCAGGGCCAGAGATCTAAGACTGAGTGTCGCAGGGCTGGTTTCCTCTGAGGCCTCTCTCCTTGGTGTGTCACCTTCTCCCCGTGTCCTCATGCGGCCTTCTTTGTATGTGTGTGTTTGTTGTTCAGTCACTTAGTTGTGTCTGACTCTTTGCGACCCCATGGACTGTAGCACACCAGGCTTGCTTGTCATGTTTAGATCCTGTCCTAAGGACACCAGTTACCCTGGATCAAGCCCCACCCTATGGACTCCATTTCACCTTAAGAACCTCTTTATGATCCCATCTCCACGGGCAGTTACATCTGAGGTCCTGGGGGTCTGGCTTCCACGTGTGACTTTGGGGAAGGGACACAGCTGGCAACCACATCTGTGTTCTCTGTCTTTGAGTCTGACTCTTCTGGGCCTTCAAATGAGTGGAGTCACAGTGTTTGTCCGTCACTCAGCACAGTGTCTTCCAGGTTTGCCCATGTCGCAGCAGATGTCCGGATGTCTTCCTTTTTCAGGCCGTCCTTAATAGGAGTCAAAAGGTTCCTTCCTGTCTCTCCCTTTTCAAGCTCACAGCCTCCTGCCTTCACAGGGGCACAGCGAGCTGGTGGCGCAAACCTCAAGCCTGCACTACACCCCAGATCACACTTCAGGTCAATACAGCTGCCCTCTGTCAAGGGGGTTCATGAGTGGTGATGCTTTATCTGCTTCAAGCCACATAAAAACCCCCAAATTGCCATGTGTTGGATGGGTCCACTTTACATATGGTCGTGGAATCAAAACAGGTTTTAGTTTAAACATCAACAGTGGCTTGCAACAACAACCTGTGCCTTTGAAGGAGTCATTTGCTGCAGATGAGAGTGTAAGAAGTTGTGTTTGGGTTGCTGAGTCCATCTAATTATGTGTGTTTTGTTTGTTGATTCACATCAGGAAAAAGAGCATAAAGCTCAAATGCTACCCATTTAACAAAGAAACAGGTGTGTTTGATTTTCAGGCCAAAATGTTAACTTCTGTGTTCTGGGGCTCATTTTAAAAATACTAAATAGTTACTTGTGTGGAAAGTTGCATTCACATACTTAGTGATTCATTGTTTTATATTTTCTTTCCTCCCTTTTTGGAAACATGCAAGGAATTGTTAGTTGAAGATATATAGAAAACAAACCCTGTTTTGTGCCACTCGTTCCATTAAACCTGGCCTGTGGACTCAAGAACTCCCTGATCGCTGTCTCCTCATCATTGTAGCCCATTCTCAGAATTTTACAGACAGCAGGCATCCCTGGACACAGCATCCACTTAGAGCGTGTTAGAGCGTGTAAGTGCAAGGGCTGGTCAAGGGAGAAAGGCATTGTAATGGGCGTGCTGCCAGCCTCAGCTGAGGGGCTTCGGAGGCTCCAGGGCCAGGACCGCTGCTCATGTGTGCAGTGTCTTCCTGGCAAAGCCATGTCGCCCAGGGGAGGAGAGAAGCTCTCTGGCAGGAGGCCAGCAGGCAGCACGTGACAGGATGAAGGAAGAGCCTAGTGTGTGAGAACCGCCCCTGGGGTCAGCCGGGAGTTCAGGGCCATCTTTGGAATGTCACATCAGTCCCTTCATCATGCGAAACCATGTTCAACACCATTTCTTAGATACGTTTCCATACAACTGTGAGTGCAACTTTATTACTATTATCAGAAACAAGGTGTGTTTCCCCCTAGGAAAATAGTTTCTCACAGCCTCCCTTTCTGGACCCTCTGTCATCAGCACTGAAGCCCAGGCTTCCTGGTGCCTTATGCTGAGCTTCCGGGGTGAGGGGAGGCCTTCTGCATTTTTGTGGGCCCCACTGTCATGAGCAGCTGTTGCTGCTGCTGTGAAGTCGCTTCAGTCGTGTCTGATTCTGTGCGACCCCATAGACAGCAGCCCACCAGGCTCTGCCGTCCCTGGGATTCTTCAGGCAAGAACATTGGAGTGGGTTACCATTTCCTTCTCCAATGCATGAAAGTGAAAAGTGGAAGTGAAGTTGCTCAGTCTTGTCTGACTCTTCGCGACCCCATGGACTGCAGCCTACCAGGCTCCTCCATGCATGGGATTTTCCAGGCAAGAGTACTAGAGTGGGTTGCCATTGCCTTCTCCGATCATGAGCAGGGACCAGCCCAAACAAGCAAGGATAGGACTGTGGCCGTATCTGCCATCTGGACTGCAGAGCCTGTGCCCAGCCTTTCCGTCAGGGGGAGCAGTCTGTGCCCAACCTCACTGCCAGAGGGCGTGGTCTGCCCCCTCTCCACCAGAGGGCATGGTCTGTGCCCCCTCTCCACCAGAGGGCATGGTCTGCCCCCTCTCCACCAGAGGGTGTGGTCTATGCCTGGCCTCTCCACTAGGAGGTGCGGACTATGCCCCCTCTCCACCAGAGGGCATGGTCCATGCCTGCCCTCTACACCAGAGGGTGCAGCCTGTGACCCCCTCTCTGCCAGAGGGCATGGTCTGTGCCTGACCTCTCCTCCAGGGGGCGTGGCCTGTCCCTAAACTCTCCAGCAGGGATCACGTCCTGCACCTGGCCTCTGTGTCAGAGGATGTAGCCCTGGGCATCTGGGCCACAGGTCCTCCTCTGACAGTGAGGCTGGCTGTGGTCCTTAGGTGGGGCCGTGGATGAGGGGATGGCAGGTCAGCTTGTGCCAAGGAAAGTCTGGAAACTGGACCGATGGATGCAGTTGCGATGAGGCAGCCAGGAAGCCAATATATGGCCAGGGACAAGCATAGTGGAGAGAATGTGGTGAAGTCAGGGAAGGCCAGGGCTAGGAACGGGAAGTGAGAGCCCCCAGGGAGGAGGACACATACCCCCAGGACCCAAGCTACAGATGAGTGTCTCGGAGGAAAGCAGGTAAAGAGGGGACATTTGTTGGGAAAGTAAAACAGTTAGCTGCTGTTAAAAAAACTAATGGCTTCTCAAAAAAATTAAAGAATTACCATGTGATCCAACAATTACACTTGTGGGTGTGCACCCACAGGGATTAAAAGCAGGGGCTCAAAGAAATGTTTTTATGGCCATGTTTGTAGCAGCCTTACTCAATAGCAAAAGGTGGAAGTGCCTCAGGCATCCATCAATAGGTTAGTGTGGTCTGTGCAGCCATGGAATGTCGTTCAACTTGAGAAGGAAGGAGACCTGACCCCTGCAGCAGCAAAGGCATCACAATGCATGAACTAAGTCAGTCACAGAGGGTCAAATCCCGCGTGACTCCACTCATGTGAGGCACCTGGAGTCCTCAGATTCACAGAGATGGAAGGTGGTGGGAGTGGGGGCCAGGGATGGGAGGAGGGAGGGGAGTTGGTGCTTGATTGGTGCAGAGGTTCGGTGGCTTAAGGTGATCAAGCTCTGGAGGTGAATGGTGGTGATGACTACACAGCACAGGGAATGTATTTAATGGCACCAAACTGTATTTCTAAGAACCATTAAGATGGTACATTTCACGTTATGTATGTTTGCAAAGACACACACACAAAGAGCAGGCAGTTGGAAGGATGTTTGTGAGGACTGGTCAGACAGGTGCTGTTGAGGAGGATACGTTGGAGACTGTGTCTGCTATTGTCTGTGATGCGGTCCTAGCACTGTGGACTTAGGAGTCTTGAGAGCTTGTGTTGAGAAGTGTTGGAAAAGCAGGCAAGGATATCTTAACCTGTGCATTTTTGGTAGTAGGCAAGTGTTCTTTAACAAAGTGCTGTACTCCACACCAGAATGAATATATCGTAAAGACAGAGTAACTAAAATCTCAAATTCTAACTTGTGGCCAGTAGTCCTGGGAGTGGGGTATGGACAGGTGATGGCTGGCATGCCCCAGTACACAGAGCACTCCCTCATGGGGTGCAGACCAGCCCAGGTTTTCCCACCACATGCTAACATGCAGCGCCATCATCTCATGGATTCAAGGGAATTATGGCCCAAGGCTGGACTTGCCCCAGGTGTCAGGTCACCTGCTGCACCATCTTATCTCAGGCTTTGAGGATCAAAAAAGATTCTTGACCGAGAGGGTGTGGCATCTCCCCTTGCCAAGTGGTAGTGTCTTGGGGCTTCCTCAAGTACAGGAGCGAGGCCGGCCCCCAATGCCCCACCTCTTGACGGACCTCTGACTGATGTGAGTACAGCTGTCTGTTCTTGTGTCATTGCAGCAGCCAGCTGACCTGGAGGGACGTCCAGCACTTGCTGGTGAAGACATCCAGGCCGGCCCACCTCAAAGCAAACGACTGGAAGGTGAACGGTGCCGGTCATAAAGGTGCGGCCGAGACTTGGGGGCTGGGCAGGGCCAGGTGCCATCCGGGCAGAGCCTGTGGGTGACCTCCCAGAGCCTGTATGGGGGAGCATGAATTTCTCACCGAAAGAAACCCCAGATGACAGTAATTGTGTGTCACAAGAATGAGGAGCACAAACTTAGTAGTTTAAGCAGAGTACCTGTAGTCACCTGTGTATTGGGCTCCCTAAACCTCATGACCTTTGCCACGTCAGGGGCCCCGGTACCGATACTGACTTCATAGTTCTCTTTAAAGTTTTGCCTATTTTTTTTTTACACAAAGGAATATATTCTAAAAGAAAACTGCATTACATCTAGTCAATCATGTGTGTGTGTTAGTAGCTTAGTCGTGTCCCACTCTTTGTGACCCCTTGGACTGGACTCCTCTGTCCATGGAATTCTCCAGGCAAGAATACTGGAGTGGGTTGTCATTCTCTTCTCCAGGGGATCTTCCCGACCCAGGGATCAAACCCAGGTCTCTTGTATTGCAGGCAGATTCTTTACCACCTGAGCCACCAGGGAAGCACCCCAGTCAGTCATGGGCTTGATGCCAATCATAATAAATGAAGTTTGCTTACATGCCACCTGAGGGCAACTTGTACTCTTAGCCCTGAGTAGCTGTCCCTAAGTTTCCACATCTGTGCAGTGAGGACACTGAGATGGTTATGTGAGTTACTTTATAACTTCTGTCAGCAAGTCCTTGTGTTTTAAAAGGGCTGTCTGCCATCACAGCTTGGGGCTGACCCAGGTACCGGGAGCTCAGCCCGTGGTCAGGCTTGCAGCCAGGTATGTGAGCCTCTTGAGCAGGTAGTGATAGGAGTCTGCTCCTGGATTTGTCTGTCTTGCTTCTTACCAGAGACACTTGAAAATGATTTACATTCAGCCAGCCCACTCCAGTGTTCTTGCCTAGAGAATCCCGGGCACGGGGGAGCCTGGTGGGCTTCCGTCTATGGGGTTGCACAGAGTTGGACACGACTGAAGTGACTTAACAGCAGCAGCATGGTATATTAAGGAGAACATTTTCCCTTTTCTTAGGGTCAGATCCAACTATTTTGACACCACGCCTGACAGTCCTCTCCCCCCGTAAAATATAGGTCAAGCATTGTCACCCCAAGTTCCAAGAGACATTCCTTTAATGAGGAGGTTGGCTAGACCTGATGCATCCTTGTCTTACAGGGATGTTGGTGGTAGTGGTACACAGGAGCTAACCTACATTTCAATTTTGGCCTAATTAGTAGGAAAGGGGTTGTCTTTAGTTTTTAACCTTGCTCCTAATTCTGAAACTCCCCTGCATGGCCAGATTAAACATTGACTCAGGCCAGCCTGTGTGCTGGGCGATGCTGCTTTCCCCGGATGCCCTGGAAATTCCACAAATGGAAAAAGAGAAGAGCAGAGCCTTGTTTGATTGTGTCTACTGCACGCATGGTTGCATGAGCCACAGCATCTTGGGTCTTGTTTTTCTCGTCTGGTTCAAGACTCGGGGAGCACAGTTCAGTTCAGTCGCTCAGTCACGTGCGACTCTTCGCACCCCATGGACTGCAGTACTCCAGGCTTCCCTGTCCATCACCAACTCCTGGAGCTTGCTCAGACTCATGCCCATCGAGTTGGTGATGCCATCCAACCATCTTATCCTCTGTTGTCCCCTTCTCCTCCTGCCCTCAATCTTTCCCAGCATCAGGGTCTTTTCCAGTGAGTCAGTTCATCCCATCAGGTGACCAAAGTATTGGAATTTCAGCTTCAGCATCAGTCCTTCCAATGAATTAGGGAATGATTTCCTTTAGGATGGACTGGTTTGATCTCCTTGCAGTCCAAGGGACTCTCTTGGGAGCACAGATGCCGAGAATTCCCTTTAATTTAAAGAAACTGGTCCTCATCTCACAGAAAGAAAGTTCTAGACCCTCCCAACATTTCTTTCACTGTGCACCCAAACAGGACACATTTTCTGGCCTTCATTTCTGGTCTGAAAGAGTTCTTTGCAGAAAGTAAGGCTGCCGGGACCCTGGTGCGTCCTTGGTCGGGGGGGCAGGGGCTTCAGCTGGGGTACTCTGGAGCTGGCTGTGGCCTCGCAGCTATGGGGAACACAGGCAGCCATCCCTGGACATGGGGGGCTGGGTCTGAAGGCCCTGTCTTTTCAGTTAGCCACCTCTATGGATTTGGCCTGGTGGATGCAGATGCCCTGGTCGTGGAGGCCAAGAAATGGATGGCGGTACCCCCACAGCACACCTGTGTCGCCGTCACTGACAAGAGACCTAGGTGAGCTCGGCTCCTGCACATGCACTGGGCCCTGCTGGCGGGTGTTTGGGGGTTGGGGGGTGCGGAGTAGATGTTCACACGTGCATTCCTGTGCTTGTCGATGGGGACACATGTGTGTGCGCCAGTGTGTGTGTGCGCGCTTGTGTGCGTACATGTGTGTGCATGCATGTGCACACACTTGTGGTGTGTCTGCATATGTGTCTGCCTTTTTTTCCTGTGGATTATGAGACAGGTAGAGGAATTGCTTCTCACTCCAGGACCGTTTCGAGGCCTTTTGCTGTCGATGTCGTTCCCTCTTATCTGTTGCTCCCTCAGCCTGAGTCCCTAACGAGGACTGGAAATTCTCAGCGTGTATTTAGCGGAGCTCCCAGAGGAGGACGCTGCACTGCCAGCTAGGGTGACGGGCAGCAATGGCACCTGCCCCAGGGCCTGGGATGGCAGCCCTGCTGCTCCTCTGTTGCAGGGCACACCGCAGTGTGTCGCTGTGTTTGGGCTCCGGTGACTGGCAGGTTTAAGCGCTGGGGTTTAACCTGCCTCGAGCCGTGCTTCGCGGAGCCCTGCGTCAGCTTCCCGCCACGGCTGAGCCCTGCCCTCTGTGGAAGTTATTTTCAGTCGGTTGCATTTGTTCATTGAGATTTTTGTTTTGAAGTTTTCAGCTGTCAAGTAATCAAAATGGCAAGAACCCTGTTCCATTAGGGTCAGATGATTCCCCTGAATTCTGCTGTTGCCACTGTCCCTTCTACCCTTTTTTAGAGTGTGTTTCTCTAGGCCTTAAAATCTGATGAAGAATGGAAGAATGAGATGCATTCCTTTCTAGCATTTATAACCTTTGGAAAATGTGTGTTTTTTTAAAAAAATGATGAGGTGATTGAAAGTGGTTTTTGCTTTGTCAACAAATACAGATCGCTCTCTGAGGTCACCTTTTCCTTGAAGGCATCCACTTCTTATAATATGCCCTTTTGCGATAAAATTTTCAGAGAAGTACTTTTTGTTGATGCCTTGTGTGCAGCAGGAATTCAGAAAGTATTTGTTGGATGAATACCACAGTGGGAGCTTTGGAAAAATTACATTTCCCTCCTGATGCTGATGGTGAAGACTGACTGGCCAGCTCGTCCCTCCAGGCCTGACCAGCTGATGGGCCAGCAGATAGGTCTCACTCTTGACGCTGGAAGGCATCGCTTTCTCTGGGGAGCCTTAGACTGTCTGATTCGGAAGAAAGTAGAAGGTCCCCTGAGCCTGAGGAGGCCTATTGCATTCTTCTGCACGGTTGGCTCACAGGTTCTCAGGCTCCAGCTTACGTGACGCCTGCCCGGGGCCGCGTCCGGGCTGCAGCCCTTCCCTCCCGCCGGCCTCCCCGACGGGCGGCTCCTGAATGAAGCATTCTTCTCCTGCCAGAAATAGTTTTAAGATGGGAGAGTGGTGCCTCGGTGGCGCAGGGTTGTTTTTATTTTTATTTTATTTTGTTTTTTAAGTGCTGATCCATGGAGTCTAGACAGCACGGGTGGAGGGGCGCAGCCGTCACACACAGTGTGACATTGTTTCTGTCCTTTGAGGAGAAAAAGGCCACATACTCCAGCGGACAGGAGAATCACATGTCTGTCTCTAAGGGAAAATCATCTTTGCATTCAGCAGCCTTAGCCTCACAGGACTAGTCAGCCAACCAGCTGTCCCACACCACAGATTCAGCTGCAGGTTTGGTTGTCCCCAGGGGTGTGAGGGCCAGGACATGGACACAAAGGCCACCAGCCGGGTGCTCCGCATGGAATCACCTGCCTGCTTCGACCTGTGGTCACAGCCTGCCTGCCAGGGTCACTTGAGCCAGGGTGCTTGGGCGCCCCCAGTGCTCATGGCCGGTTTCCTTCGTCAGGTTCTTGTGTAGCTTTGACTGAGCTGCTTGGATGGCTTGGCTTAAAGATGAAAAGGAAGTCTTCCCACACACCAGCTTCTCCTCCCCTGCCTCTCCTTGCTCTCTCTCCACGGATGCTTCTTGGTCCAGGGTCCCTCAGGATGGCTGTTCATTCTCTCAGCCTCTTTCAGGTTTCTCCTTCTCATGGTGGAATCCAGGAACGCTCTGAGTGTCCTAGACCCAGCTTTAGTGCTTCCCATGGAGAACAGAGAGAGAGGAGAGAGACAGAGAGGAAAGGGGAGGGAGACGGGGAGGGAGAGAGAGAGAGACAGCCAGGGGGAAGAGGGGGCCTCCTTGGGCATCTTGTGCAGACCTTTGTACCCACGTGGGACTCGTCTCCCTGCCCTCCCTCCTGAGTGGAAGGACGAGTCCACCCCAGTGTGAGCTTCAGAGAACCGTGTTCACTGGGAGTAAGTGCAGGCGTCCTGGCAAGTCTGGGGTGATGTCGCTGAGGTCGTGTGGGGTTGTGGGCCAGAGGCTTGGGTGTCCCTGGTCACGTGCAGGGCAGGAATGAAGAGTACCAACACCTCTCCACCCTCGTCCACCCCTCAGTCCTCCCAGGGGTATGTCCTGTCCAGGGAGACGGGCCCCCCGACCGTGACCAGAGGAGTCCCGGGACTGCCC
This sequence comes from Moschus berezovskii, assembly GCF_049115385.1. Taxonomy (NCBI): domain Eukaryota; kingdom Metazoa; phylum Chordata; class Mammalia; order Artiodactyla; family Moschidae; genus Moschus; species Moschus berezovskii. Next base: position 40,937,057 of record NC_142480.1, on the reverse strand, counting down.
TCTCTGCAGATCCAGCCTGTGCTCGGACATGGACGTCACAGACCCCGTGCCCTGGAGGACTGCTTAGGTCCCGCTGGTGTCCCTCTGCTGGCGGGCTCTGTCCAGCACCACTCCGAACCTGAGTCAGGCTCGGGCCAGAGGGGCAGAGGGCCAGCAGCACAGCAGAGAGGCGGTGATGGGGGCAGGGGGCAGGCTGCCATCAGGAACTGTCGGGGGAGTGGTCAGTCATTCTCTGCAGAAAGGCCATGCTGACTCCTTGCCTGGACACTGTGCATCCAGGGTCTGGCAGTCGGGGGGCGGCAGCCCGTGTCTGTCAGCATTCCTGAAGTTCATGGAGTAGGCCGTGGAGCCACTGGGAAAGGCCAGGAGAGAGGCGCCCTTGGGAGTGGGGTGGTGAGAAAGGAGAGGGGCCAGGGCCCCCCCTACTCACCAGGGGCTGGCCTTCCCTGCACCCCTCAGGGACCAGCCCTTCCCCCACTTCTGTTCCCCAACACTGATCTCCAGATCTCCCTGGGCCACCTGATTACAGCCTTCACTCACCCCCACCCCGGAGCAGCCCCCCAGCACCCACAGAACAGGCATAAGGGCCAAGCATGGCCAGGCGGCTGTCAGCGAGTGTGGAGTCTTGGCCCAGGAGGAGGGCAAGTCCCTTGACCTCACCGGGCACATTCATGTTTGAGAATGACTTGTACAGGCCATACAGGTGACACCGTGGAAACATGAGTTGAGGCCCAGCCTCTGTTGGAATGTGCAGGAACACAAGGATGGCATTCTGGACTAGTTTTGGGTACAAACGGTTTAAACCTCCTTAGAAGTTTCTGTCAATTAATAGAAAGTAAATAGGGTCATAACCAGTGCCATCTACCTGTACAAAATTATTTTAAAGTCTAGGGGTGTCAGATAGAAAAGGGCGAAATGACACTTTTATAATCTTTCTAAAAGTGAAAATCAACCTTAGTATAATTCCCGTGAATGAAAAAGAGTCCCAGCTTTTAAGAATCTTATCTGGCCCATAGGATTTTCTAGCTAGTATGTCCCTACATCTTTAAAGACCCAGCTACAGCTGGACAGTTGATGACATCTTTGCCTCCCAACTCCATGGTGAAGGACAGCCAGAGTCTTCTAAAGCAAGAATTGACCTGCTCGTCTTTGGTTTCAGCAGGTTTGGAAGGTTACCATCCAGACAGTGTGTAGTTTGGTGTGGCTTGTCTTTTATTAAAGAACTCACCCCCCATGCAAAGATACTTCAAAACTGAAAGCTTTGACTCAGGGTTATCTCCAAAGCAGAACATCTATTTCTAGATGTTCAAGAATTAACTGTGCATTAACCCCATGCTGTTTGCTCTTCTGGCATCTTGTTAAACCAGACCATGTGATGGTCTTTTTATAACAGCTCTGGTTATAAATATGTAGTGGGTCGATGGGTGATGATTATCAGGCGCTTACTCTGTGCCAGGCTTTGTTCTAAGCACTGTGTGTATCGATTCACTCATTCAAAACCCCCAACACGGGTGTGAGGTTTGGAAATTATTAGTAGTATTTTTTAATCTGGCTGCGCTGAGTCCTCATTGCTGCGCAGGCTTTTGTTGTGGTACACGGGCTTCTCATGCAGTGGCTTCTCTTGTTGCAGAACACGGGCTCCAGAGCACAAGCTCCTTAGTTGTGGTGCACGGGGTTCGTTGCTCCACAGCTTGTGGGATCTTCCCAGATCAGGGTTGAAGCCATGCTCCCTGCAGTAGAAGCAGAGTCTTAACCGATGGAATGCCAGGGAAGTCCAGTGCTCCCTGCTTCTGAGATGAGTATTGGAACTTGGATGATACAGTTGTCCTCGTTGTTCTAGGAAGTTACCATAGTTGTGTTCTAGGAGGGATACAGGCGAGGTTCCCAGGGGTTCTGAAACACTCTGGGCCAGGATGCAGGTCTGGGCTTGAAACTAAGCTGGGGAGGGGTCTTCCAGATGGGAGTGCAAAGTGAGGCCGACTTGGGAGATGTTACGGGTTCAGTTCCAGGTCACTGCAATAAAACAAGTCACATGAACTTTTTGGTTTCCCAATGCATACAGAAGTTACATTTCTGATACACTGTAGTCTGTTGTGTGCAATAGCACTGTGTCTAAGAGGACAATGTACCTACCTTAGTAAGAAGTACTTTACTGCTAAAAAGAAAAAAAAATGACTTTTACTGCTAGGAAAAAAAAGACTCACCATCATCTGAGCCTTCAGTGAGTCCTAATCTTTTAACAACAGTACATCAAACATCACCAGAACTTTATTAAAAGTGTGAAACCTTCAAAGTTCATTGAAGAGTTTGAAATATTGTGAGAATTGCCAAAATGTGACAGAGGTACACGAAATGACCAAATGCTGTTGGAAAAGTGTTGCCGACACTTGGCTCCCGCAGGGTTACCACAGACAATTTGTAAAGCATGGCAGTGGATGGAGGTCCCTGCGCTGACTGCCGTGGCCTCCCAGCTTGAGCAGAGCTTCTCCTGCTTTTTCCCAACACTTGGTTTACTCGAAAACAGTTCTGCCTCTGGTTCTGAACGTCACTTGGATGCCCTAAGATTATAAGCACCGTGACTAGGTGAGTGCCTTGAATTTAGTAAATTGGGAACTTGTCTCTACAGATATACTAGCAATTAGGTGGTGTCATGTACTGGAGAAAGCTGAATGCAATATCTAGAAAGTGGCTATGAGCCTTTGGGCTGGTCGCCCTTCCCCACCTTCCCTGAGCGGGGAGCTGCTGAGGGGCGTAGGATGAAGGAACACCTGGAGGGTCCAGCGTTGAGTCTGGCACAGCTCAGCAGGAAGTGACACATCTCTGTCCCCAGAGCCCTTTTCCAGTAGGGCAGCCCCCACAGCTTGAATATCCCTGGGTCTGAAGGCACCTCTGAAGTCCTCAGGCTCCCTGGGGTCCTGGAGAGATGGCTTTGTGCACAGACGACAGCTTCAGAGTTTAGTAGCAGAAGAACGTCCTCAGTTATCTTGGGAGCTTTACGATCTCTCTAGATCAGCTTTTGTGATTAACGTGCAGCTTACCTGCGTTTGTGTTTCTGTGCATGATTTAACTGAAACCCCGCAGCTTCTGTGCTCAGCCCCGCCAGTCTGTGTGCCTTCAGGGAGGGCCAGCAGCTGGGGTCCCCGAGAGGCTCTGCCAATCTCAGTGAGGAGGCCACGTGTGCTCCCTAACATGCGCTTTCCTCTTGGGGCATCAGCTCCAAGGCCAGGCTGGGGAGGCAGCTGTGGGGAGTGTGGGGGTCTTTACTTCTGTTCCTGTACCCTGAGGTCAGGCCCCTCATCACTGGTAGCGGGGTTTCCTGGGTGGAATGCATTTCTAGAGCAGAGTGATTGCTCCCCATCCCAGCTGGCAGAAGGTTGGGGGTGGGAGCTTGGTTGTGACTTGTGTGTCTGTTTCACCCCTGTCTTGCTTTTCAGCTGAGGAGAGTGTAGCGTTGCTTAGTCTACACAGGGGAGTGTCCACCACCCCCTTCCCCAGCACCCACATTGCCTCCTCGATGCAGGAGGCGGTAATAGTTTACCTGGAGATGAATGAATGCCCATGGGGCTGGGCAGGACTGCTGACCACTAAACACTGACAGTAAAACCTGGGAGAAGCACTGGGAGAAGTAAGCATCTCTCAGTCAGTTTACGACGTATACAAGTCATGTTTTCAAATATTTAGAGAGTCTCCGGGGGAATTACATCCCTGTTTATAAGTGTTTTGCTTGTTTTTTATGACTCAAGCCCTGTTGAGCCAAGCGATTTAATTCCGGAGACACTGAGCCCACACGGGAGCTCCCTCTGGGGGAAGCCCCCTCCCCAGAGGGAAGTTGGGCATAGTGGAAACAGCGCTCCCCGCAGTAAACTGAGTGCTGGCCCAGCGTCGCAGAGTCACTCATGTGCTGCTGGGCAGAGGGTGGCCTTTCTTAAGCTCACAGGCCGTTCAGGGTGAGCTGTGCAGGTGCGGTATCAGCGGGTGGCCTGGCCCAGCTCTGCAAGTGTCAGGGGAAGGCTTGTCTGCTCCGTCCGGGCAGTGGGTGAGAAAACCCTGGAGGTACTGAGTCCTGAGTGATCGGGCTATGCTGCCTATCCCCAGAGTCCACCCCAGATGGTAAACTCCCCTGGGTTTGTTCAGAGAACAAACTCCCTTTGTGGGGTGGGGGAGGGGGGCCAGCCTTCCAGCAGGACCGTCCAGAGCAGACTTCCTGTCCAGCCTCCGTGAAGAGTCCTCTGGTCCAGTCACCGTGGCCTCCACCAGTGACCCCAGGTCCCTTGTCCTTCTCCTACTTCCTGGCTTCTTGAACGTGATTGTGGGTCCCTGCAGACATCTGTGTAGGTCAGGGTGGCTCAGGTGGACGCAGGGGACTTGGAGCCTCACATGTGTCCATGTGTCCCAGCTCTGCCCCTCCATAGCTCTGTGACCTCTCTGGGTTAAATGGGTCAGTCCTTGTCAGTATTCAGACCAGGGGCCAGTGCCTGGCCTGTAGTCAGCTCAGGAAGTGTTTGCTGTTGTTAGCATTCGGCATCATGACCTGTATCTTCAAGGCCAGTCGTCGAGACAGAGTGGTGGGGTTTTAAAATCTGTCATACCCCAGGCTGCTCAGGAGACTAGCTGGCCACACCGAGGGGGCTGAATTCTGGGTGTGCAGGCTGAGTCTGCACAGGAAGACACTCTTTAAGTCTCTCTGAGCAAATCCCAGAATGATCAACCCCTTCAGGGCAGGTGATGTGACTCTGACAGGCGTGTCTGAGAGGGGGACACAAGGGGCTTTGGCCGGGAGGCCTGTTCTGTCCCCTGGTGCACAACTTAGGGGTTTGGAGCCCAACACAAAGCCCTCCCCCCACCCCTGGCAGGAGCATCCCGATGGTGCAGACGCTGTGGACCTCCGCCCTGACCACTGCCTGCGCCGACCACTCAGACCAGCGCGTGGGCTTCCTGGAGCACGTGGTGGCCCGTGTCTCCATCTCCCACCCGCGCCGTGGGGACCTGCAGATCCACCTGACATCGCCCTCTGGGACCAGGTCTCAGCTGCTAGCGAAGAGGTGAGTCCAGGTGGGCAGGGGCCGGGAGGCTAGGGGATGGGGTCTGAAGCGGGTGGCTGGGCGAGGGGTAGGTAGGGGCCAGGCGCAGCTCAGTGTTACAGGGCTCTGCAAGGCACCAGCATGTTGGGGGCTCTGGAGACACACACACGCAGCCCCCCAAACCTGAGAAATAGCCTCCTGCAGCCGAGCCTTCAGACCCATCCAGAACCTTTTCCACTTTGGGCTGCGGGCAGTGATAGAGCCTTTGGCTGTCTGGTGGCAAGTTGACTCACTGGAAAAGAGTCTGATGCTGGGAGGGATTGGGGGTGGGAGGAGACGGGGACAACAGAGAATGAGATGGCTGGATGGCATCACCGACTCGATGGACATGAGTTTGAGTGAACTCCGGGAGTTGGTGATGGACAGGGAGGCCTGGCGTGCTGTGATTCATGGGGTCGCGGAGAGTCAGACACAACTGAGCAACTGAACTGAACTGAACTGAACTTGGTGGAGAGATGTGTGCCCCTGCTGGGCTCCCCCTTGTAGCACAAGGGTGACAGTAATGTCTCCCCTCTGGAGGGGGCCCGGGCCACCTTCTGCACTTGGGGACCAGTGTGGGCACAAGCATTTGAGGATGCCAGCTGGCAAGCTGCAGCTTTGTGCTATTTTGCAACCAGAGTTGTTGTTAGAACTTTTAGAGGTTTCCTTTAAAAATCCACAAGTCTAGTCTTCTTGAGAAATTGGAAGCTGTCCAGTAGCAGGCTTGCATTCCATGGGCAAACACTCACTAGAGCGCCCAGAGCCTGTCCCTGCACCAGCTGAGGCCGGGCAGGGCTGCTTATCTCCCGGTCCTCTTGAGGTCACCTCTTGGGTATGGGCTGTGGGACCCAGAGACCGGAGCTTGCAGTCTGCTCCTCTAGGGGCCAGCAGGCACAGGGGGCTGCCACTGCTCCTTGGCTCTGGAGGCATCCTGTGGTTCCTCCATCTCAGCTAGCAGAGTTATGAGGACTAGATATGATGACCTAATGGAAGTGCTGGTCCAGACTCTGTGCTCCTTCTCTCCTGACTCCACTCCTTGCTCAGGCCCAGAGTGGGAGCCCTGAGATGAGAGGGCTATGAACCTGGGCTCACCTGGTTCCTAGCTGCCCATGCCCTGGGTCACGCTGAGCCCAGGCCGTCATCTGAGTCTTGGGAGTTGGGTCTTTCCAGGGCAGGCTGTGGGATTACAGCAGGAGTCTCTGTTTCAGGATCCAGTCACTTTTTGACCTCTCAGCTAAGATTAAGTGTGGGATCGATCACCTTCTACTTTATTTTTGATCTTGCTTAATTCAGCGGCTTTTTCAGGTTTCCAGGTTTCTTTTTGCTTCGAGTAAGCGGATATCTTAAGTCCCTCAGTCCCAGAAAGAGCTTGTCTTTATTCTACGTTCATCGGGGGTCATATGTGAAGATCAGCCTACCTTGGTGGTTTCTTAGAAGAAAGTATCAGTTTTCCCCTTCCCGCACTGTTTGTGTAGAGCATGCTTCCTTTGTAAACATTTCTGCACAGTGGACGTTTAGAGAATCCCCAACTGGGAATTGAGTCTGACACCACATGAAACATCTGAGTTTCTGATGAACAGTAAAGAACCCCTACACATTAGAGGTAGAGATAGACAGGTTGTGAAGGAAGAGGGAGATGAGGAGCCTGGAAACCTTTCTTCTCGGGGTCTGAGGGCTGAAGATAGAGGGCGCCCGTGAGCTGCTCCCTGTTGCTGCCTGAAGCAAGCCTGAGAAAGTGGACCCAGGCCGGAGGTCCAGCAGGAAGGCCCAAGGGGGTCGTGCACCTGTGGGGACCCGGAGGGCTGAGGCCAGTGCTCAGGGTGTCTCCTCTCCCCACATGTACCTGAGGGGAGCTGCTAAGCCCTGGGGCCCAAGCGAGGGTTTGTTCTCCACGGGGCTGAGCAGTGGCTCACGTTCCTCATTCCTATCTTCTGGAGAACAGTGCTGCTCTCAGACAATGTGAGCGTTTCCTTCACTCCACAAGTCGCCATTTCAAAAGGGCCTTCTCCATGACACCCTTGCGGCTTTGCAGGAAGGAATGGTGTGGCCCCGCTGCCATCACTTTCCAGTATCCAGGAACTGGGGTCACAGCTCTGTGGAACCCTCCTTGGGTGGAGCACTGGGGCACTTGTTGGTGATGGAGAGAACCCAGGACAGGAGAGGGCATTTCAGCTCCGCCAGTCACTGGAGGGGGGCTTGCAGCAGATCCCTGGGCCTGGAGTCTTCGTGTGAGAGCTAGGGTCGGGGAGGCGCCCACCACTGATGGAGCCCCATCTCATGCTGGCGCCACCAGTGCCGCTTGGCTGCCTTCCTCAGTGAGCACTTGGGGACCCGCTGAGGTTGAGGGTGTGGGCACCTTGCAGGGTGGTGCTGCACAGCCAGGGTCCACCCACCATCCCTTCTGGGCCCCTCTGGACTGACCCCACAACTCCGATTGCAGACTGCTGGATCATTCCAACGAAGGCTTTACAAACTGGGAGTTCATGACCGTTCACTGCTGGGGAGAGAAGGCCGAGGGGGAGTGGACGCTGGAAATCCAAGACATGCCGTCCCAGGTCCGCAACCGGGAGAAGCAAGGTCAGTAGCTCCTGGGATGGTCCCAGCACCTCCTGTGTTTCAACCCTGTGGTTAACCCTAGACTTGACTCAGCCACAGTACCTCAACCACTCTTTACTTTTTCTTAGAGGTAAAGTTTACATAATATAAATTTCATTGCTTTAATCGTTTTTAAGTGTACAGTTTAATGGCTTAATACATTCACGGTATTGTGCAGCCATCACACCATCTAATTCCAGAACTTGGTCATCATCCCAGTGGGGAGCCCCTACATGTTCAATAGTCACCCCACTCCCCACCCCTCGCAACCCTAGCAGCTCCTAACCTATGTTCTATTTCTGGACTCACCGCTTTTGGACATTTCATATAAAGGGAATCATAGTATTTGTGACCTTTTCTCACTGGCTTCTTCTGTGTAGCATCATGTTTCAGGGTTCATCAGTATTATAGCCAGTGTCAACACTTCATTCCTTATTACAACTAACTTCTCTCCCATTGTATTGATGGACTGCGTTTTGCTTATTCATTCATCACTTGAGGGACAACTGGGGTTTTTTCTCTCTTCATAACTACTAATATTATGAATATCCATGTATAAGTTTTTGTGTGGACGTGTGTTTTTAGTTCTCTGGGCTGTGTGCCTAGGAGTGGGATTCCTGGGCCATATGGTAAATCTGTATTTAACTTTTTGAGGAATTGCTGGGAAATTTGACAGTGGCCAGACAGTTCCTGTCATCACGATAGGAGGACTTTAAGTTCCCTACCAGCACTCTCTTTTGTTATAACCATCCTAGTGGATGAAAAGTAGTGTCTCACTGTGGTTTTGATTTGCATTTCCCTAATGATTAGTGATGTAGAGCATGTTTTCATGTGCTTATTGGCCATTTTATCCCTTCTTTGGGGAAATGTCTGTTCAAGTCATTTGTCCACCTTTAAACTGGCTTGTTTGTCTTCTGTCATCAAGTTGGAGGAACTCTAAATATTCTGGAAACTAGACCCTTACCAAACAATGCGATTTGCAAACATTTTTCCCCAGTATGTGGGTGGTTTACTTTATTAATAGTGCCCTTTGATGCGGCCATTTTTTTATTTTGAGGAAATTAATTTTTTCTAGTTTTGCTTCACTTTTAACATCATGTTGAAACCATTGCCTAACCTGAGGTAACGAAGCTTGAAAACTGTTTTCTTCCAGGAGTTTTATAGTTTTAGTTCCTTGGTTTAGGACTTGGGTCTGATTTTAATCACTTTTTGTGTATAGTGTGAGGTGAGAGTTCAAGTTCCTTCTTTTGTGTATGGAGGTCCTGTTGTCCCAGCACCATTTTTCGGAAAGACTGTCCTTCCCCAGAGCTGCCTTCTAGCTCTGGACTTGTCTGACCTGCTGGACTTGAGGGACGGGGACACCCCCTTCGGTGTCCAGATCATCTGCCCGACCCTGCAGTGGCCCCTGGGGCGGGTTCATGTGTGTGAGCTCCACCTGTAGAGACACCACTCTTGAGGTGGCCTCTGTGGGAACAGGGTGTCCAGTGAGTGTCGACAAGCCACACACCCTGCTCCCCGTGCAGGACAGGAACAGGCCCCCCAGTCTCTGCCATCGGGTGGAGCCAGCATTGGTTCCTTTGGGTCTCTGCACATAGAGGAGCCAGGAGGGGAAGAGAGGGCCAGGTCCTCAACCATGCAGGTCAGCATGGTGGGGCCCCAGACAGTGACCTAGGACGACCAGGGGTTCCCCCGATGCTGAACCCAAAGCTCAGGAGAAACTCAGGCCTATGAGCCACCTCGAGGACGTGGTGGGTGCTGGGCACACCATTCCCTCACTGGTCATCAGGTCAGGTTGGCCCCTGGGCACCGGGTCTCTGTTGGCCTCAGGGCCAGGAATACAGCAGCAGCACAGAGGCACCACCCTCAGAAAATGTGGCCAGTCCTTCCTCTGCCATGATCCCTAGAACCAGTGCGTGGGGCACCAGTCTGCGGATCAGTACTGTGCGTTTCAGTCCCTCCATTCTCTGCATCTTAATCACTTGAGAAAGAAAACAACCAATTCACTTCAGGGGTGCGCTGGATGACAGCACTCCATGAGTGGGGCCAGCCCCAGGGCTGGTTGAGTAACTCAGTCCTCAAGTGACTCCCTCCCTCAAACAGTGCTCACCTCCTGTCATTCTCAGCCTGGTATGTGTCGTGTTTTAAAACTTTTTTTCTTTCACCTGAGGAGGAGATTGTTTTCCTCCTCAGTTCCTAGGCCAAAGAAACCGTGTGTCTTCTCCCAAGGTCACGCCCTCCGCAGGCCAGTTTAGGAGTGCGATTGAGTACAAACCCTGCTCACAGCTGGGTAGCTTCTGCCCTTGGCATTTCAGTTGATCCCTGTTCAGCACACCCTTATCAGTCCCAACCTAGAGGTTTCCTTCATTATCCCTGTGGCCAGTCTTCAGGTATCTGGCTTTAGGATGTTTGTGGTTGGGTATTTTGCTTTTAAGTGTTGCAATTAGGAGATAAAAATCAAGTGAAATAACAAAGGCTAACAGGTGCCTGGAACCTGGAGCTTCACTGTGCACCAGGGTCAAGGCTCCTCCCTTCTCCCTGGCCTGAGGCTCCAGCGGGCACTTGACTTCTGAGACCTCACTGTGACCCCCAGGTGTGGACATGGCCCTGTATTTTTTTAACTCACCAGAGCTCTTAAAACACAATAGGCACTTAGAATAGATGGTTATCAATCTTTAAGAGTTTTTCTATATAGGTCTGCCTGGCCTCAGTATCATGAATTAATCCATTCTTAACAAATCTACCATTTTAACACACTCCCAGCAAATATCACCTTGAAACTAAGGGATGGAGCATTGCTCAACTGAATGATCATGAAGTTTTCTGAAAGAGTAGACTAGGGAAAAAAATTCTAAAAGAATTAAATGCAGATATTTAAACATATTTTCAAACTATAATAATTAAAAAGCTGTGGCACTCGTTATTAGAAAAATGCAAATCAAAACTACACTGAGGTATCACTTCACACCAGTCAGAATGGCCATCATCAAAAAATCGACAATAAATGCTGGGGAGGAGGTAGAAAGAAGGGAACCCTCCTGCACAGTTGGTGGGAATGTGAATTGATACAACCACTATGAAGAACAGTATGGAGATTTCTTAAAAAACTAGGAATAAAACTAGCATATGACGGAGCAATCCCACTACATACATTCTAAGAAAATCATAATCAGAAAAGACACATAAACTCCAGTGTTCATTGCAGCACTATTTACAATAGCTAGGACATGGAAGTAATCTACATGTCTATCGACAGATGGATGGATAAATTAGTTACATTAGGTACATATCCACAGTGAAATATTCAGTTCAGTTCAGTTCAGTTCAGTCACTTAGTCGTGTCCGACTCTTTGCAACCCCATGAATCACAGCACGCCAGGCCTCCCTGTCCATCACCAATTCCCGGAGTTCACTCAAACTCATGTCCATCGAGTCGGTGATGCCATCCAGCCATCTCATTCTCTGTCGTCCCCTTCTCCTCCTGCCCCTAATCCTTCCCATCATCAGAGTCTTTCCCAGTGAGTCAACTCGTCTCATGAGGTGGCCAAAGTATTGGAGTTTCAGCTTTAGCATCAGTCCTTCCAATGAACACCCAGGATTGATCTCCTTTAGAATGGACTGGTTGGATTTCCTTGCAGTCCAAGAGACTCTCAAGAGTCTTCTCCAGCACCACAGTTCAAAAGCATCAATTCTTCGGCGATCAGCTTTCTTCACAGTCCAACTCTCACATCCATACATGACCATGGGAAAAACCATAGCCTTAACTAGACGGACCTTTGTTGCAAAGTAATATCTCTGCTTTTTAATATACTATCTAGGTTGGTCATAACTTTCCTTCCAAGGAGTGTCTTTTAATTTCATGGCTGCAATGAGCATCTGCAGTGATTTTGGAGCCCAAAAAAGCAAAACCAACCAATATGATATTGTAAAATAATTTGCCTCCAATAAAAAATAAATTAATTACTTAAAAAAAAATAATAAATAAAGTCTGACCCTGTTTCCACTGTTTCCCCATCTATTTCCCATGAAGTGATGGGACCAGATGCCATGATCTTTGTTTTCTGAATATTGAGCTTCAAGCCAACCTTTTCACTCTCCTCTTTCACTTTCATCAAGAGGCTTTTGAGTTCCTCTTCACTTTCTGCCATAAGGGTGGTGTCATCTGCATATCTGAGGTTATTGATATTTCTCCCAGCAATCTTGATTCCAGCTTGTGCTTCTTCCAGCCCAATGTTCCTCATGATGTACTCTGCATAGAAGTTAAATAAGCAGGGTGACAATATACAACCTTGACGTACTCCTTTTCCTATTTGGAACCAGTCTGTTGTTCCATGTCCAGTTCTGACTGTTGCTTCCTGACCTGCATACAGGTTTCTCAAGAGGCAGGTCAGGTGGTCTGGTATTCCCATCTCTTTCAGAATTTTCCACAGTTTATTGTGATTCATACAGTCAAAGGCTTTGGCATAGTCAATGAAGCATAAATATTACTCAGCCATAAAAAGGGATGCCTTTGAGTCAGTTCTAATGAGGTAGATGAACCTTGAGCCTGTTAAACAGAGTGAAGAAAAACAAATATCATATATTAATGCATATGTATGGAATCTAAAAGGTACTGATGAACCTGTTTGCAGGTCAGCAATAGAGATGCAGAGAGAGAACAGACTTGTGGACACAACAGAAGAAGGTATGGGAGGGACAAATTGAGAGAGTAGGATTGAAACACATACACTACCATATGTAAAACAGATAGCCAGTGGGAAGCTGCTATATATAGCACAGGGAGCTCAGCTCGGTGCTCTGTGATGACCTAGAGGGGTGGGATGGGATGGGATGGGATGGGAGGTGGGAGGGCACTTCAGGAGGGAGGGGACATAGGTACACTTATGACTGATTCATGTTGTTGTATGGCAGAGCCAACACAGTATTGTAAAGCAGTTATCCTCCAATTAAAAATAAAATTTTTTAAAAACGGTGGTGTTGGTGCCAAAATAGACAGATGAGGCAAGGGCACCACAGCTGAACCATGTAGACACACTGAGTGCAGTGTTTCTAACTGGTGGGGCAAAAACAAAGTGTTGGATAAAAGCTATTGACAGTTGGTGCACCATTTGGAAAGGAAATCATTATCTTGGTGGATTTATACACATACAAGTAGAAACTTCTGTTTGGCAAAAAAATACCATAATATTAAAGTTAGAAAAATATTTATAAAATATTTTGGACAAACTCGAGTAACTCCAGATGGCCTTTTTCACGTCTCTGTAGCCCAAGGACTGCGCACTGTTTCTGCAAGGGGCTTTCTCGTCTCTGTGCCAGCAACTCAGTTCTGCCATTTGAGTGCAAAAACAGCCACAGGAAATACACAATGAAGACCATACTTGTCCTAACAGAACTTTACAAAAACAGGAGGTGGGATATACCTCCTGCCTTGTTCTTTTCTCTCAGGATGCTTTGGTAGTTCTGCATCTTCTCCAGTTCCATATACATTTTAGGATTATTTGTTCTAGTTCTGTGAAAAATATCACGGGTAATTTGATAGGGATTGCATCAAATTTGTAGATTGCTTTGGGTAGCATGGCCATTTTAACGATGTTAATTCTTCCAATCCAAGAGCACAGGATATCTTTCCATTTCTTTGAATCATCTTCCATTTCCTTTATTAATGTTTATAGTTCTCAGCATGTGATTCCTTCACCTTCTTGGTCAGGTTTAGTCTCAAGTATTTTATTTTTTGATGTGATTTTGAAAGGGATTGTTTTATTTTTACAGTTCCTCTCAATATTTCATTGTTAGTGTAAAGAAATGCAACCAATTTCTGTACGCTAACGCTGCATTCTGCTACCTCACTGAACCCGTTTTTTCAGTTCTAATAGTTCTTGGGTTTACTGAACTGAACCTTCAGGGTTTTCTATAGATAGTTCCATGTCATCTGCATGTAATGGCAGATTTACCTCTTTATGTCAAAGACTTGCTATGAGAATGAGCATACTCTAAGGAGGGGTGCATTCAATTACAACCAGGACTCAGACCGTACAAACTGCTCTGCCTACCCACCCGCACCCCAACTCCTTGTTATTCCAGTAGCCAGCCCCTCTGAGCAGAGCCTTGACTCTGCCCCAAGGACCAGACTTCACAATCAGGAGTTGTTATTTCATTAGTTCATACTAATTAGTTCTTTACTTCTCTACTTGGAGGAGTAGAAGTCTAATCACCATTGGTTTAATTGCTTATTTAATAAATCAAACTACATTTTTTTAACTAAATCTTGCTCATCAATAAACAGTCATCATTTGAGTTCTCAATATGCTAAAAATTCATTTTTTCAAGGAAGATAATTAAACAGTATTTGGTATAAAAAATTCCGATACACAGGCAGGAAGGCACCTTCTTCATCTCTAACATCTCAACCTCCATGGTTAGATAACTGCAGACAGACAATATTAATATATAATATTAATGTTTTGTATATTAACCTTAATATTAATATATAAATAATCACTAAGAAGTCTAGAAATCTCACAGATTGCTAAGAAAGACGCAAAGATTCCCACTAGAAAAATAGGCAGAGAGCTTAAAAAAGCAATTCATAAGAACAGTGACAACCAGTAAACAAAAGCTATTTCCCTGGTGGCTCAGTGGTAAAGAATCTACCTGCAATGTAGGAGACCTGGGTTTGATCCCTGAGTCGGGAAGATCCCCTGGAGAAGGGCATGGCAACCCACTCCATTCTTCTTGCCTGGATAATCTCAAGGACAGAAGAGCCTGTCAGGCTATAGTCCATGGGGTTGCAAAGAGTTGAACACAACGAGCAACTAACACTTTATTAATCTTTGCAGTAATAAAAGAAAATATAAATTAAAACAGAGATGGACAGTTAAATACAGTTAAGTCTCCTCCATATGAATGAGTGCCACTCTGAGAGCCCCATTGTAAGTCCAGTTTGTTACTGAGTCCAACAAAGTCAGCCCAGGTGTCCAACTAACATACTTGGCTATCTAGTACCACACTGTGGTAGGTGTATAATACTTTTCACACAAATACCACATAAAAAACAACATGAAAAAGAGAGAAAACAGTTTTAATCTTACAGTACAGTACCCTGAAAAGTACACTAGTACCAGCTACATCAGCGCTGCTTTTACACTTGCTTCTAGACATCCTGAACTGGAAATAAAGACACAGCACTACCATCCTCCATGCAGGACTGTACAGTAAAGCACCCATGAGCACAGCCACGTGTTGAGGGCACGCTCATGTGATAGTGTACACCAGACACGCGAACTAACTCTCATGAGTGGACTTGTGAACACATGTTCACATATTTGAAAGCCTACAACTTGAAGGTTCGCATGTAGGGTTTAGTGTATCAGGGTAGCGAGCGAGTGGGAGTTCCCAAATGTGCCTGGCGTTCCGCACTTGGGGCCACAGTGTGGTTTGGTGCAAAGAGCCTGAACGCAGATGTCAAGAGGCCTGGGTCCCAGTTCCAGCTCCACAGAGTACGGCCTGGGGGACCCTGTGAGTGACAGGAACTCTGTCGTGTGTGTTTGGGCACCTGATGGGTGTGAGCATTTCCAGCACGACGTGGCACACGGTTCCCCTGGATGTTCGGCCACTTTTCACCTCATCCCACAAGTGCAGGTTCTGACCGCAGCCTTTGGGAACTGGTCCACGTGCCCCCGGGGAGGCTTCTGCCCAGAGAACACAGGTGGAGACCTGCCTGGTGCCTGTGGGGAGGGTTAACCTGGCTGTGAGAGTGGAGAGCTGGGGGGCTTGGGAACACCAGAATCTGGGGTGGGGTGGGGGTAGTGCCAAGGGCCTGCTCACTAGGTTACCATCCAGTCTGTTCTTTCAAGCCTGCAGCTCAGCAGATCCATTCCATATCCATTCTTCTTCTTAGGCAACATTTTTTTCCATACAAAAGAAGCAAAAATTTGCTCACTGCTTGATTCTGAAACTGCTGGGAGAACATAACCCACAGCTTGCCTTCCCAGCTCTGAGTGGCTGTGTAAGCTCGGGGCATCCTGGGGCCAAGCCTTGAGCAAAGGTCCTACATTTCTTGGCTTTCTCTGGAGCCCACCCAGCACACCAACTCCACCAGCTCACTTCCATGGAATCCCAGCTTTGAGTTTCTCCTTTCCCTAAACCTGAAAGTCGGAGCCAGGGCAAGATCAAAGAGGCCTGGCCGTGTTTGGTTGGTGTGTTTGCCAAGTCATGCGGAGTAAAGCTGCAGGGCTGGGTAAGTTATGCAGCTGGAACCTGCTCCATGCTCACGCCAGCCTAATGGAGAGGAAGCAGAGTCTGTGAGGAGGCAGGGGCGAGAGGGAGCCCAGGCCTGCAGACCCCAGAACCCTGCTGCCTTCAGGCCCGAGCACTCTGCGTGCGGTGAGTGGAGCAGGGTGTCTGTGGGTATAACCTCATCCTGGAAGCTCCCAGTCCCCTGCCCTGTGGTGTCAGGGGATCATGGTCCCTGTGTTGCAGGCCGGGGAGGTTCCAGGTCACGATGTTGCACATGGTGAGCAGAGACATCCGCAGTGGGCATCCCTGGACCTGTCATGTGTTTCTTGTCTTTGTCAAGCTCAGTGATTCTTTGGCCTGCTGTTCTGTATGCCTTACCAAGATGTGCTGCTCTCTCATTTTTAAGGAAATTGCAAGTCTTTTTTTTAAGTTTTGAAAAGAATCTTTATTTGGCTGCACCAGGTCTTAGTTGCAGCATGTGGGATCCAGTTCTCTGACCAGGGATCTAAACAGCACACCCTCCACTGGGAGCATGGAGTCTTAGCCATGGGACCACCAGGGACACCCCTGCGGTGTTCCCTTGGATAGAAAGGAAGGGACCAGAGAAAGCCCAGGGAAGTCGTTCTTTTTGGACTTTACGCTTTGCTCTGTCCGTCTTGCACCACACCCTCTGTGTCCTCCCAGGTTTGCTCAGCCCCACTGCCTGGGGACCTTGCCTCTGGCCCAGTGGGGACATTGCTGCTGCTTTCTCTCCACCTCCAGGTCACGTGTAAATCCCAGCTTTCCAGTGGCAACTGAAAAAATGCACACCTGGTGAGTTGAGAGTTAGGTTTTATTCAGTGGACACACTGAGGGCTAAAGTCTGGGGAACTGCCTCTCAGATAGCTCTGAGGGACAGCTCCGAAGAGGCAAGCAGGGAGCCAGGGCATTTTAGAGCTTTTGCAACAAAATCCAGGTAGTCCAAATATCAAAAAATTAGTATTAATTAAAAAAAACCAGCCATCTCAAGTTAAGGAACTTAGCATGTTTCTATATGTGGGAAGAGACAGGGCTCTGGGCTCCCTGAAGGCGTTCCTCTGACACAGGCATCCCAACATCCAAGGCCAGCACCCTGCTCTTCTTCATCCTGCAGTCCTCCAGGGTACATGGTTGTGTGGAAGGGTGGGGGTGCTGCAGCAGCTGAGGGCGCCATGGGCAACCTGTTTTCTCCATCCTGAGTTCCTGCAGTGCTCTGCTTCAGCTGAATCCATGGTGGCAGCATCCTTTATTTACTAATATGGGGGTGAGGTCTTAGCTCACGCCAGCACCTAGATACCTGGAGGGGCAGGTAACACACCTGGAGTGCACTGGAGGTTTACCCAGGGAGCAGGGCACACACCCTACCCAGCCCCACAAGGCCCATGGGGAGGAGCTCCTCAGCCTAGAATCTGCAACTTTGTGGGGAACACACAGCCAGCTCAGTATCTGTTGCCCTCTGCCTGCCCAGCCTCCCCTACCCCCACGATTGCCCCTCCCGGTAAAGCCTTAGCCCATAGGCTTTGCCACAGACTCTGGCTTTCTAGAGAACATGGCCTCAAACACAAGGTCGTTGGCAGGTTGGGTGTGTGCTCCAGTGGTCCCTGTGAAGTGCTGGGAGGGTGGGCATCATGGGCATCCAGTCAGGACTGGTCCAGTGTGATGCTGGTGTGCTGAGAAAGAGTGGGATGCCGTCTCTCCTCTCCAGCACCTAGAATGTGTCTAACGTGCAATTGTTGGATGGGGGAGTGAGTGAAGCTGCCCGTCCTTGTTTAAATCAAGAGCCCATATAATTTGAATCGTCTGTTTTAAGCTATGCATACTCATCTGTTCCTTTCGGTCGCTCAGTCGCAGTCATGTCCGACTCTTTGCGACCTCATGGACTGCAGCATGCCAGGCTTCCCTGTCCTTCACCGACTCCTGGAGCCTGCTCAAACTCACGTCCATCGAGTCAGTGATGCCATCCAACCATCTCATCCTCTGTCGTTCCCTTCTCCTCCTGCCTTCAATCTTTCCCAGCATCAGGGTCTTCTCCAATGAGTCAGCTCTTTGCATCAGGTGGCCAAAGTATTAGAGCTTGAGCTTCAGCATCAGTCCTTCCAATGAAGATTTAGGACTGATTTCCTTTAGGATTGGCTGGTTTGATCTCCTTGCAGTCCAAAGGACTCTCAGTTCAAAAGCACCAATTCTTCAGCATTCAGCTATCTTTATGGTCCAATTCTCACATCTGTACATGACTACTGGAAAAAACATAGCTTTGTCTAGATGGACATTTGTCGGCAGAGTAATATTTCTGCTTTTTGCTATGCTGTCTAGGTTGGTCATAGCATTTCTTCCAAAGAGCAAGCGTCTTTTTATTTCATGGCTGCAATCACCATCTGCAGTGATTTTGGAACCCAAGAAAATAAAGTCTGTCACTGTTTCCATTGTTTCCCCATCTATTTGCAATGCAGTGATGAGACCAGATGCCATGATCTTCAGGTTTTGAATATTGAGTTTTAAACCAGCTTTTTCACTCTCCTCTTTCACTTTCATCAAGTGGTTCTTTAGTTCCTCTTCACTTTCTGCCATAAGGGTGGTGTCATCTGCATATCTGAGGTTATACTCACAACCCGTATAATAATCAGTTAAAAGAGGAAAAAATTAGTCTCTCCCATGTGACTGTTCTTTCCCTTTTTTCATCATAAAAAGTTCCATGGTTTCTTGATTTCAGTTCAGTAACTTTCATACGTTTCTTTCTTACTGAGAGCATAGCTGTTCTCACTCTCTTGTTGGTTTTATTGACCGCTGTTGAATTGACATCTGCTTTGAGCTAATCTTCACTTCCAGAAGAAGAATGGAACTTTTGCAATCTGTGTTTAATGGCTCAATTTATCTCATACTGGCAGCTAGAAAGAAAGTCAGGTTTCAAGCAATGCCTTCTGTGCTGGCTTCCAGGTTTGTCCCTAAAACTCCTTTTCTGGGAGATTGCTCCTGCTGCCTGGAGAGAACTGAGCACATCGGGAGGTCATCCCCACAGTTGTACAGAAGCCCCGTTTTAACCCCATTTGCTCTGAGAGTATTTGGTGGGTCTCAGTGGGTCTCTGCCTCCCTTCGCTCTTTCAGGGGCCCATTTTAGGGCACTGTTCCCCTGAGTCTCCTAGTTCAGGAGGGAGAGGGAGGGCGACACCCTGCCTGTCCAGGTTGTGCAAGCTTGTGCACATTCTCAAGTCATGGCTTCATTCATCATTCTGTGTCTCCTGGTCTTGGATGGAACAAAGAGATGAGATTTTTCTTGAATATTTCATTTGTACAAATAATACACTAGACATTGATAAAAATGAAGAATGAAACATATGGGAAGAGGAAGAGCTCTCCTGAAAACCCCATCCCCAGGTTCCCCACCGTTGCATCAGCCACAGAGGTGCAGCCACCCTGTTCAGCATTCTGGCAGCCAGATCTCCTCCCCCCAGCCCCTCACCCTCAGAATACGTAAGTGCATTTAATGTTTGAAACTCTTGACATTATCCTTTTTCAGAAACACATCATGTTCAATATATCCATATTTCCACTTGGTGTTTTTCGGACTTGATATTTTATAGTGTTTTCTAACCATGCTGCATGTATAACTTTGTATTTCTTTTTGTTACTTGCACATCTCTGTAAGCAGCATCTTATATATTTTTATAATACCTCGCCAAGTAGAAATACCATCACTTATTTAGAAAGTTTAGTCGCTCAGTCTTGTCCAACTCTTTGTGACCCCACAGACTGTAGCCTACCAGGCTCCTCCGTCCATGGGATTTTCCAGGCAAGAGTACTGGAGTGGGTTGCCATTTCCTTCTCCAGAGGATCTTCCCGACCCAGGGATTGAACCTGGGTCTCCCACATTGTAGGCAGATGCTTTATTATCTGAGCCACCAGGGAAGTCATTTATTTAAGCATCCCACTATTGTAAGACACATAGATTGTTTTCTGGGGGGGGGGTTGCTGTTATACATAGACAACTTAGTGCAGAAAGTGTTTTCCTAAATTTCAAAAGGTATTTTCTTGGAATCATTCTCCAGAATTAAGGGTCATAGGACAGATAAGCAGTGGAAACCACAAATATACATACTCCTGATACATATTACCAATTTGCTTTTCAAAATGGTTGAACCAACCTACAAGTTTGTCAGGCATAAGTAGGCATTGTCATTGCCAACTCTCGAGGAGATAAATGATATCTTCCTTTCAGTTTGCAGTGTGATAATTAGGAGGTTGAATGCTTTCCCATATGTTTGTGTGCACAATGTGTGTGTGTTTAATTACCCCCTTTTTTTTTTTTGTCCAGAGAATAGTCAGTATTGTCGTTATCAAGCTAGTAGTTGCTTCATGTAAAATACAGATGTAATAACCCTTTCTGGGTCATAGCTCCTATAAATATTTTTGTGGTCTGTTATTTGACTTAAATAGTCTTAAGACTTATCTATAGCCTTAAGATAATCTTAAATTTCTTCTCTAGAGTTTTGCTCATTCTCTTTTTATTCCCACTTTGTGATTTGATTTTCTTCATAGTGTGATTTGAGGTTTTGTTATTTGTTTTTTTTTTTAGTATAAGGTAAATATCTTTCATAAATTGCTAATTAATTACTCACAAACAAAGACAAAATTGTAATGTTAAGAGATGTTGTGGCTTCTGTGTCTGGCACCAGAAACACCAAAAACAGAACAACTAGCGAAACAACTAGAATACACAAAACATGCTGTGAAGTCCAGCTGTGTTGATAGTTCCAGTAAAGGTAAATAGACAGACTACTTCATTTAGAAGACAAAGATTGTCAGATTAGATTTTTGAGTGTGTTTGCTATTGCATCTGCCCCACTCTGCCTTGAGGTTAGCTTGTACAAAGGCTCTCTGCCCGTGGCTTGTGGTGGAGTGCAGCCAAGAGAACTTCAGCAGGAAAATAGAAGGAGGAAAGTGGTACTTCTGTGTGAGTTATTTAGCCCTCCTGCATCCCTTGGGGTCACACCCTCCCCTCCCTTTGCCTGTAGGCTATAGTACACCTGTGGGCTTAACACCCCTTCTGTTTCTAGCCCTGGGGAACCTCGTCATCCCTTGCCTCCGCTCATTGTTGTTAAGCCACTTCAGTCGTGTCTGACTCTGGGACCCCATGGACTGTAGCCTGCCAGGCTGCTCTGTCCATGGGATTCTCCAGGCAAGCATACTGGAATGGGTAGCCATTTCCTTCTTCAGGGGATTTCCCCAACCCCGGGGATTGAACCCACGTCTCTTGCATCTCCTGCTTTGGCAGGCAGATTCTTTACCACTGAACCACCTGGGAAGCCACTGGATTATCTGAATTTAATTATGCTATCTGCTTCATGCTGTGACTGACTGAGAGAGCTATATGTAAGAACAATATCTAAACTATAAGAAAACTGCAAAATTAAGAATACAGTGGATGGTAAAAGGTAGCCCAAGAAAATGCTAACCACAGAAAGCCGATGTAGTTCCGTTAACATTGGAGAAACAAACATTAAGGTGGAAAGCCTTCCTGAAGCTGGAAAGAGGATCACTGATGTTGATAAAAGATTTGGTTCAGTCCTGACGTGGCCTCAAAATATATAAAGCAAAAATTTGTTAAAACTCCAAAGAGGAAAAGACAGACTAACACACAAGGTGAGCGGTTTAGTGTACCTCAGGTACATTTGATAGACAAAGCAGCAAAAGTCAGTAGGAAGAGAATTCTGAACATCACAGCTGAAAATTAGGTCCAACCAGTGGACCTGCACATAATGACGGGAGAACACACTCGCCTTTCCAGCACAAGGTGGATTGTTTATGAGAACTGGGCACATCATGGGCCATTTGGCAAGCTTCAGGCTATCTCCAAGAACTGGTAGTATATAAACCCTGTCCTCTGAGAGTACATGTAAGAAATCAAAACTTAAGAGGTTACTAGAAAAAGCCTATACATTTGATAGTTGAGCAACACTACTAAATGACTCGTGTCAAAGGAAAATACCATAATTTAAAATAGGAGATCTTCGGAACTGGATGATTATAAAAATACTGCCAATCCAAACAGGTAGTGTGGGTTAAATAGAGGTGATAGAGGGAGACCTAGTCCCGAGTGAGGGAAAAAAAAAAGCTACTCTTCCCCATGCTCTCCCTGTGGATCTGGATTTTACGTGTGACCAAGAGTGTAATGCTGGGAGGGATTGGGGGCGGGAGGAGACGGGGACGGCAGAGAATGAGATGGCTGGATGGCATCACCGACTCGATGGACATGAGTTTGAGTGAACTCCGGGAGCTGGTGATGGACAGGGAGGCCTGGCGTGCTGTGATTCATGGGGTCCTATAGAGTTGTACACGACTGAGGGACTGAACTGAACTGAACTGATCTTCCCTCTGCCTGAAGAGCTTCTTCTCCATTACTTAGCCTGCTGGCCATGACTCTTCCCTGCTTGGATTTATCTCAAAATATCTTTATTTCAACCCATCTTTTGGTTTGTTTTTAAGGATAAATTATTTATTGACACGTTGATTTTGACTCTGCTGACAGGAATCAAGGTGAGGGTGGCATGGCTCCACCTATTTCTGAACAGTTATTTTCACTGGATCCTGGGTCAGTTCTGTTTCTTTATTATTATTTCAGCACTTTAAAAATAGTACATTTTCTTCCTGTCTCCACTGTTTATGTTGCGAAGTGCTTGCATTTACTATGAAAACAAGCATTGTTTACATCTGAGCTAGCTGGCATGCTATGATAACATTTCCATTCTCGTTTTGTTCTGGCTAGCAAGTTTGCTGAATACGAAATCAATAAACAAAAAGTGTGTTTTCACATTCCAGCATGCAGAACCTCTAATCATTCTTAGTGCCTCACTGATAAATAGCAAAGGACCCCCACACATGTGAGAAGTTTATGCAGCATCAAAACAGACACAGACTTTACAGAAAACAAACCCCGGAGGGGAAGAAGCAACTCAGGCAGCAAAAAGCAAACAAGAGCAGGACCAGAAAATTTCAAGAAAACTGCAGTTGGTGTTGTAAAATAGAAACACGGAGTAGGGGAAAACCCACTTCTTCCTCCCTCCCGTGTTTCTCTGCCTGTGTCTCCTCTGTTCACACAGAGCTCTTCACTTCAGTCACCAAATGTGTGGGGTTTTCCCCCGGACAGGCAGTTCTCTGCAGCTCCACCTGGGTGGGCTACAATGTAACTCCATTCTGGCACCACCTGCCACAGGACAGCGTCAGCCCTACAGACTGAGGGTTCAGTCCCACAAGACTTCCCTGCCTCTTCCCCACACCACTGTACTTAGTACACGGGTTATCACCTGTGCTTTTGACCGACTGCCTGTAGATCTGAAGACCCCCTCCTTGAGTTCAGTTCAGTCAGTTCAGTCACTCAGTAGTGTCCAAGTCTTTGTGGCCCTGTGGACTGCAGCATGCCAGGCTTTCCTGTCCATCACCAACTCCTAGAGCTTGCTCAAACTCATGTCCGTCGAGTCAGTGATGCCATCCACCTATCTCTTCTCTGTCGTCCCCTTCTCCTCCTGCTTTCAGTCTTTTCCAGCATCAGGGTCTTTTCCAATGAGTCAGTTCTTTGCATCAGGTGGTCAAAGTATTAGAGCTTGAGCTTCAGCATCAGTCCTTCCAGTGAAGATTCAGGACTAATTTCCTTTAGGATTGACTGATTTGATCTCCCTGCAGTCCAAAGAACTCTCAAGAGTCTTATCCAGCAGCACAGTTCAAAAGCATCAATTCTTTGGCACTCAGCCTTCTTTATGGTCCAACTCTCACATCCATACATGACTACTGGAAAAACCATAGCTTTGATTAGACGGACCTTTGTCAGCAAAGTAATGTCTCTGCATTTTAAAATGCTGTCTAGGTTTGTCATAACTTTTCTTCCAAGGAGCAAGCGTCTTTTAATTTCATGGCTGCAGTCACCATCTGCAGTGATTTTGGAGCCCAAGAAAATAAAGTCTGTCACTGTTTCCATTGTTTTCCCATCTATTTGCCATGAAGTGATGGGACCGGATGCCATGATCTTAGTTTTCTGAATGTTGAGTTTTAAGCCAGCTTTTTCACTCTCCTCTTTCAGCTTCATTAAGAGCTTCTTTAGTTCCTCTTTGCTTTCTGCCATAAGAGTGGGGATGGTGGAGATTTAATAAATTCTTTGTTGTTCATAACTTTGCTTATGGCTGAAGAAAAGCCAGGAATTCAAAGGATTAGTTCAGAGCCCTTAATCTAACAAAATCTTTCCCCCACATCTAGCTTGTTTGGATTAGCACTTAATTCAAAATGCTGGAAGAGAAAAGCGATATCATTGGTGGTACTTTCCTATTGGCAAACTCTGCCTTAATCTTTCCTTAATTCTTGATCTCTCTTTGAATAGAAATAACCCTGTTTGTTTATTAGGAGCTCAGTTCATTGAGAGGAAATGCACTGAAGACAGTGAATGAAGACAAGGCCATTTGTCGGCAGCCTCGGGCATCAGCTTAGATTACCCTCGCCTCTCCCAGCAGTGCTGCCCGAGCATTTGAGCAGGCGAATGTGCCCTTCCTTCTTCTAGGGGCTCAGGAATCTGATGGAGAGACAGCCAAGGCATTGCTATCAGGGCATCTCTTAAGAACCCTTTTCTGGAAACTAAGGAGTGAATGGTACTGGTTGGGGTTTTGTAAGGGTACCTTGTGCATATTTGACCAGTAAGCAGTACAGTCTTGTTAAAAGGTTCTACTGCCCTGGATGGAGTCCTGTGGAGTGTGGGCTGGGTCTCTGCTATAAACCTGGATGGAGTCCTGTGGAGTGTGGACTGGATCTCTGCTATAAACCTGGATGGAGTCCTGTGGAGTGTGGGCTGGGTCTCTGCTATAAACCTGGATGGAGTCCTGTGGAGTGTGGGCTGGGTCTCTGCTATAAACCTGGATGGTGGGTCTAATGCTTCCTCCTTGGTTCTTCCCTCTGCATCTCCTCTCCTTACAGCGAGGGCGGACTCTGGGCATGGTGAGAGTGCTGGGAGCTGACACGGGCTATGGGCTACATCCTCGGGGTTGTGGATGGGTGTGGAGTCAGTGGGGAGGCAGGGACCACCCTGCAGCTAAGAGCCCAGAGCTGCTCTTCCACGTGAGTCACTTTTCTGAATCTCTACTGTCGTTAAAGTCACTTCATTCCCCAGGCCGATCCGTGAGGTAGGTGCTGTTAATGTGATCCCACTTCACAGGTGAGGACGCTGAAGAACAGGGAGAGTGAGTACTTTGCCCGAGGCCTCACAGCTCGCAGGTGGCCGAGCCAGGATTCAGAGCCGGGTCCTTGTGCTGCCAGCCTCGCCTGGCGCCTCCTCATGTGACCCAGGCTATAGGCTGTCTGTGACTGCAGACATTCGAAAACAACTTCAATGCCTGTCAAGGGCACTGTTAGTAAGTGACGCCACATCTCTCTGAGGCAGTGATGGAAAGATCAGCAGGATGTGTTTTAATGGAAAATCCCAAGTGCAGAATGTGCTGCCAGGTGTGTTGATAAAAGGGACGGGGCAGAATATGTGTTCATGTTCGCTTGGATAAGATTGAAACACCTCTGGAAAGATGCTCAAGAAACAGGTAGCTGAGTAGCCGTGGACAGAGATGGTGGCTCGGGCAGGCAGGTTGGGGGGACTTCCACTCTGCTTCCTCTGTACTTGTAGATTTTGAGCCTTCACGTTTGTTTCAGAAATGTAAATCAAAAGCACTGGGCCTCAGCTTTTTCACGTTTGCTTCCTCGAAAGGAATATATAACCAGTTTGTTCCTTTTTTGTTTTTGTTTAGTCACTAAGTCTTGTTCGACTCTTTTCGACCCCGTGGACTGCAGCATGCCAGGCTTCCCTATCCTTCACCATCTCCCGGAGCTTGCTCAAACTCATGTCCAAGGAGTCGGTGATGCCATCCAACCATCTCATCCTCTGTCATCCCCTTCTCCTCCTGCCTTCAATCTTTCCCAGCATCAGGGTCTTTTCCAATGAGTTGGCTCTTCATGTCAGGTGGCCAGAGTATTGGAGCTTCAGCTTCAGCATCAGTCCTTCCAATGAATATTCAGGGTTGATTTCCTTTAGGATTAACTGCTTTGATCTCGTTTAAAATATATATATATATTTATTTATTTGGCTGCACCTGATCTTAGTTGTGGCACACGGGATCTTTAGTTGTGGCATATAGGATTTAGTTCCCTGACCAGGGATCAAACCTGGGCCCCCTTCAGGGGTAGCAGAGAGTGTGGAGTCCTAGCCACTAGACCACCAGGGAAGTCCCTGTTTATAGATTTTTAAACTAAACTTAATGATTTAATATTCATATATGTGAAAGGTAATATATGCCATGTTTTTGGTCTTTTTTAAATCAAACCATCCACAAGGGAAAACAATAAAAATGAAGTCTCTCTTCCATTCCTGAACCCCAGCCTCTCCCTCCCGGCCTCCCCTCTCGGCCTCCCTTCCAGGCCTCCCTGCAAGACAGATCCTCCTGCTTTTTTCTTGGAAATATTTTTCTTGTCAGCTTTATCGAGATATAATTGGCATGTGGCCCTGAGGAGCGTAAGGTTACAGCACAGTGACTTACACATCAGGAGAAGTGATTGCTGCACGCAGTCTCCCTCATAAGGTTACAGCACAGTGACTTACACATCATGAGAAGTGATTGCTGCACGCAGTCTCCCTCATGGCCTACAAACAGACAAGGAAGGAAAGAAACTGGTTTCTCCTCATGACGAGAACTCTTAGGAGCTGTTCCCATGGTTTTTTGGTATTGGTTCTGCTCTACCCACTCACACACAGGCTGTTCTGATCCCAAGCTTGGAGCCGCCTCCCTTCTCTTGTTTGTCCCACCAAACCTCTGCCTAAAATAAGCATCTAACTTTAGTGACGAGGCCTTTGGTGGGCTTTCTAGAGACATGATCCAAAGTTGAAATAAATCTCAACTCTGATTATAGCTCATGAAGCCCTCATTGCTGCCTGTGGTCACTACGCTCCCCTGTGAGTCACTATGCAGTGTTCGTCACTCAGCACCTCACAAGCCCAGAGCTTTGTGGTTGTGAGGTATAACTGTCATTTGATCCCTGGGGCTTGAGAATGGACGGTGCTTCCTAGCCCAGCTGTGTTTGCTGCACCTGGGCCCACTTGAAGCATTTCCCTGTCAGGGTCACTTGCTGTGCTGGGGACTTGGCCACGGGAAGAGCCACACCCTCTGGAGACATGTTCCAGGGGACAGTCAGCCCAGGACAGGTCCCTTACCTGCTTTAATCCTGGTCAGGCCGGGAGGGCCTGAGCCTGACTTGGGGGCTTTTGTGGCTGCAGCTCTCAGGGACTGGGACCTTATCCGGCCGGGATGCTGGGTAACAGAAACCAGTGCTGATCTGTCCCCCGCTGCATGACAGAACCAGCTCCTGTGGAGCCAGTCCTCTTCTCAATAAACCCTGTGCAGCTGGGGTGACCGGAGCCCGTTAGCGCGAGCCGAGGCTTGTCCTTCGGCAGGTCGCACTGGCCCTCGGCCCCTCACCTGCACGATGATGACATCAGTGACCCTCCCGACACAGTCGCACGGCCCCGAACACTGGCCACACTTGTTGAGAGAGGGAGGAGGCCTGCAGTCGTGTCTCCCCCCGCCCCTGTGGGCTGTATTACATCAGTGATCCCACCTGCACGGTGCCAACCAGGTTCCCCTTCTCACACCTGAGCATATCCAGCTGCCCGGGCCTCGTTCCCTAATAGAGGCAGCAGGGTGGTCCCTGCTGCTCCCTGTCCCCCTCCCTACACGTGCAGACCAGTGAGGGCACCAGTCATCTTTCTGTTTCCAGGACCCGCCGTCCTGTGACCCAGGGTGGAGACCCCAGCTAGCACATGGGAACACATGGGAGGAGGCTGAGGGCCCGCCTGACCCGGATCCATCCTCTGGATTTTCCCAGACAGGGAGGGAGCTACCCATTTGTGGGGGTGGGAGTCATTTGGTGGTGGGGAGGGGCTGCACCACCACCCAAGGAGGGAGAGGTGGCTGGGCAGGGGGTGCCAAGTGGGGGATGGCGCTGGGCTGGGAGCCCTTCTGTCAGAGGAGGGCTGGGGACCTGAGCTGGCAGCGCCAGGCACTTCTGGGGGGCGGAGGCCCCTGGCTGGAGCACGTCCTGGGCCTCCTGAGGGCTCTCTGGACTCTAGGTGAGTCTGGATCCGGTGCCTTCCAGGTAAGCTGAGGGAGTGGACCCTCATCCTGTACGGCACTGCCGAGCACCCCTACACCGCCTTCAGCGCCCACCAGTCCCGCTCTCGGATGCTGGAGCTCTCAGCCTCGGAGTTGGAGCCCCCAAGGACTGCCGTGTCACCGTCCCAGGCCGAGGTTCCAGAGGACGAAGAGGACTACACAGGTACTGAGCCTGCGGCTGGAGGACACACCTGCTTGTTCGCTCCCCGGCAGCAGACGGGTTAGGGCTGCCGGTCTCCTCTTGCTCGGGAGTCGTAGTAATGGTGGTCATTTGCACTCGCAGCTCCTTCCTCCCCCGGCTCTCCTAGTCTTTTACAGACCAGTAAGTATGCTGCAAACCAGTAAGTACTCTACAACCTTCCTAGGACGGGAATACAGGTTCCCTGTGCCCCACCAGAACGTGGACCTGCCCCCGGCTAGTGGCACTCCTCTGGGGCACCCCCTTTCCTTCAGGGGACCCCCGGCTCCCGGCTCAGCCTCCAGACCCTCTCCCTCATCTGTCTGCTCTCCGTCCTCGTGGCCAGGATGAGGGAGAGCCCGGGGCACTGCCGGGCCGGGACGTGTGGGCGTGGCCAGGAGGAGTGGCTGGTTGGAGACCACAGGACCAGGGGGTAGGGTGGGGGACCTGGAGGAGGACGCGGGTCAAGGCCTGATGTCGGGGGAACACTCACAAGCAGCAGGGGTGCCTCCTTGCCAGTGGTGTTCCTGCAGCACCCCCACGGGCAGCCCTGGCTCAGCCTGCAATGCTCCATGCCAAGGGCCTGCAGCCTAGGCAGCCATGCACACTCCCAGCACCGGGCTGGGCATGATCTTGTGGGCATACCTGGCCGAAAGCTTTCCTTTCCCTCAGAACCACCCCAGTGATTGTAAAATGTGGAATCTTTCTGGTTGGGCATATTTTCCTTGGCTAAATATTTCAGCTGCTTGATAAATGATGGGTGAGATCTAAGAATATTGATGCTTTGAGTTATCTAATAGCTTCTGGAAAAAACAAAGTAACAAAATGGAGAATTCCACCAATACAGATCAAGCATAAATTATGGGTGATTCAATTTTAAATTTCTCCTACCATGCCTTTAAAATGGAGCATTGAATTATGTATGGACTAATCTGCTCTGTTTCCCCCTGTGATTTATAAACAGTGGCAAGATTCAGTAATTATTAATAAAGGACTGATTCCCTCCCCCCCTAAAATCTGCTATGGCTCTAACCTCTATTCCTCTGTCCTGGAATGTCACTCTAATTCTTATGCAGCCCAGGCCACTTAGGAGCCCAACCACGGGGATTAGAGGGGTCTCTGTGGGACTGAGAGGTATTCCTGACCCTCAGGGAGGTTCCCTGGGGTCTTGGGCAAATAGGCCGGGCACATAAGGAACAGCAGAAGAACAGGAAAGGGGCCAGGGCAGGAGGGGCATGGAAGGAGGGGTGAGGTCTTGGGGGGCATCTCCTGGGTGTCTGGGGATCCCCTCTGTCACAGACAGACAAGCCCAGGTACAGAAGCCGAGGGAGAAGGAGAGGGACCAAGTGGGGAAGACTGAGGTGCAGCTGTGACTGTGGACTTTGTGGGGTTTCTCGCACAGCTGAGGGGTGAGCTTGAGAGGTGGCCAAGAACTGGGGAGCCTTCTCGGATGCCAAGCTGGTCATGCCGATGGTACATGAGGGGCACTGGGCCCTGTTCGTTCCTGGCTCTGGCAGCGGGGGCACCGGGCAGTGCTGTGATGGGGGGTGGACAGACGCCAGGTCGGCCTTCCTGGAGCCAAGAAGTAAATAAAGGGGAGGAGGTAAGTAGGGGGATAGAGAGGAGGTCCAGCCGCCCGCGGGCAGTAAGGGTCTCTGCAGACGGCCCCCCTGGTGCCCACCTCAAGCCTCGCAGTGACATGGAGGCTATGCTTCTGGGTGGTGAGAGTGGCAAGGACTGTGTAAGACTCACTGAATATACCTGGTCCTTCAGGCCTAGGCCCGTAAGGACAGAGCCATTGAGAACCCCCAGCTGCTTTCTAATGTTTGCTCATGTTATGTTTTTTATCCTGGATTCACTCCACACAGGAGTCAAGAAAGAGTTTTTAAATAAGCCAGTGTCAGTCCAGCCCCTGCAGAGGGGTGTCAACTTAAAAAATAGTCTCAACCGAGAAGTTGAGTTATGTTTTATTTGAGGGAAGCTTTTAGGACTTAAGCCTGGGAGGCAGCATCTCAAGTGACCCTGAAATAACTGCTCTGAGGAGGTGAGAGGAGTAGGAGCCAGGTTATATAGAAGTTTGCAATTAAGGGCAGGTAGTCTGAACATCAAAAATATTTTTGTGAATTAAAGAAAACTAGATATCCCAAGTCAAGGAAGTTAGCACTTTTCTGTATATGAATGAAAATGAATGTGAAAGCGTTAGTTGCTCAGTCATGTCCGACTCTTCGCAACCCTATGGACTGTAGCCCACCAGGCTCCTCTGTCCCTGGGATTCTCTAGGCAAGAATACTGGAGAGGGTTGCCATTCTCTTCTCCAGGGTTCAGGGACTGAACCCAGGTCTCCTGTGTCTCCTGCATTGCAGGTGGATTCTTTACTGTGTGAACCACCAGGTGAGCCCAGACTCTTGCATCTGCCTTTTGTGTATGGGACAATACAGGAGTCTGGCTCGCTGAAATCACTTCTACCATGTGCACCTCAGCTGTCTGGGGTCTCTGTCCTGTGCAGTCACATCCTGAGTTCCTCAGGGCTCCCTGTAGGGAGTGGCTTCAGCCCCAAGGCTGCCAGATGGCCCAGGTGTTCTCTCCTTCCTGGGTGCCCTGGAGGGCTGGACTCACTGATGACTGTGACCTTCTTGTTTACTGATAGCGCGGGAAATGCTCCATTTTCTCAGGGGGTGGCCGCCATCCTGCTGGCTGCAAAGCTGCGGGGAGAGTGTTGTGCTGCCCTGTGGCTGAAGCCCTGGGAGGTGAGACAGAAAGCCAGGGGTCTCTGAGAAACCTTCAGGCTCCTGGATAGAAGAGGGAAAGGAGGCATAAGTGCACCCACCCAGAAGATGGATATAGCTGATCCCAAGGGAACCCAGGTGCTTCTGGGGGTGGGACCAGGCAGCCCAGCTGGCAGACAGAGTTCAGGAATGATTCCTGGCAGGGATGACCCTCCTGTTGGGCTATTCAGGGTGATCCAGGAAGAGATTTGAACAGGGAAGGGGCTCACAGATGCGAACCAGAGGACCTTGCTTGAGAGGGTCTCACTGCACTCCCTAGCACAAGGCTATCGACCCCTCGCCCCTGTGTGGGGCTGAACTTGCCATCCCTGGACCTATCAGGGTTCTGCAACCCCCACCTAGCATGGGGCTCCCCACTGGGTCCCTGACTAATCTCTCACCTGCAGAGAGGCCCCAGGGAGAGGGGACTGAGTGCACCAGGCCTCCCCCTAGCCTTCCCCATTCTGGGACATCTGAGGACATTCTGTGTGTGGATAGGAGGGCACCGGGCTGCCCCAGTACCCTAGTGCCTTTCTCTTTCATCCCTTCTCTCACCCTCAGCCATTCAGCAGGTATTTACTGAGCACCTGCTCTGAGCCATCCTAACGCCTTTCAGGTGCCAGAAAGTTGGCATCCAGCATGGTTACTAGACCAGGTCCTGCCCTGTGGAGCTCCATCTCCCAGGCTGGGAAAGAGTGGTGAGTGTGGGCTATCTCCTCCCATCCCTACACTTCTCCTTAGGTTTAAGAAAGTTATTCTCAACTTCTCACAGGAGATTCCCCTGCCTTGGGGGGAGGTGATCCCAGGCCACATGTTGTCAGGCCGCTGTGGGGAGGACTGGATGCCACAAAAGGATGAGCAGACAAGAGTCAGCTCAAATGCAAATTGAGGCCCAAATCCAACAGCTTCCTGTAGCTGAGGGAGGGATAGGGAGCCTCAGGCCCCCAGACCCTGAGGAGCCGTCTAGCTCATCCCCAGAGATGAACACAGCTTTGAAAGGGGTTCCCGGTGGGACCCACAGTGAAAACTTTGGAAATGCAGACAACGGTATAAACCTTGGGGAAGGAAAGCCAAATACAGCGAATCTAGCACTAGGAAGGTCTGGAGGCCCTTCAAAGAGGAATGAAGGGGACTTTGTGCCCTCAGCAAAGACCCATTGTGGCTGCACAGAGTAAGCCCTTGTGTCTTTCCCTTCTGGCTGTGAAATGCTGGTGACCGGCTAGTCACCTCCTCTTTGCCTCTGAACCTATACCCTACCCTCTCCGACAACTGAAACCTTGTAGAAGGTGGTTGTTTTCTCTTCCAGGGACTCAGAAGCCTTCAAATGCCCCACCAGGCCCCTCCCCACATGGGGAGGCTTTCTGGAGCCACTTCCCAGTGGAGACACTGGGGGAGGTGGGGAGGAGACAGGAGGGGGGATTCCACCGTAGCTCAGCCCAGTGGCCAGTTGAGGAGGACACCTGTGGAGGGCCCCCAGCCCAAGGGCCAGAACTGAAGAGCTGGTCTCTTCCCAAAGCACAGGTGGAGGGGAGACCAGGACGGCCCCCAGTTCTAGCAACACACAAGCTCCCAGAGTTAGAGTTTGGGGATGGAGGGAAGGCGGGGGCCACCTCTGAGGTCAAGATGGGGGAGCCGAGCAGGGCCCGCTCGGGCCATGGAGACCTGCCCAGCTCCATCACTACATGAGGGTGGCGGCATGGTGCACCCCGCTTCCCTCCTTCATTCCTCATCAGAAAGTGGCTGCCTGGTCACAGCTGTCCCACGTGACTCTGCACTGCCCTTCATGATGGAGATGGGGATGGTGACTGGTCCCCATGTGACTCTGCACTGCCCTTCATGGTGGAGATGGGGGTGGTGATTGGTTCCCATGTGACTCTGCAGTGCCCTTCATGGTGGAGATGGGGGTGGTGACTGGTGCCCATGTGGCCCTGCACTGTCCTTCACGGTGGAGATGGGGGTGGTGGCCAGTCCAGCATCATGACCTTGCCGCGGGAAGGATGCTAGAATGTCACAGTCCTGGGTCCCTGCCCACCACTCTCCTGCTTGTCCTCAGGCATCCCCCATCTCAGGTCATCAAACTCTCTGTTCTCAGCCGAGGCGGGTCCCTACAGGATGGGTGTGTTGGTCCAGCAGGGGCCTCTGGGACCCAGACACGGGTTTCTGGGGGGCTCGACATGACTGAGACAACATCTCTGTGGGTGAAAGGAAACGGTTGTTTCTTTAAGGTGTGTGCCATCCGGAGTGTGGGGACAAAGGCTGTGATGGCCCCGGTGCAGACCAGTGCTTGAACTGCGTCCACTTCAGCCTGGGGAGTGTCAAGACCAGCAGGTAGGTAAAGGGCTGGGCTGCAGCTCTGTGTCCCGGCTCCTACATAGGGATGAGCAACACCACCCAGAAAGGAAAGGTCACATACAGGGTCACAGCCATACACCCTGGAGGGAAGTCTCTTTGAGGGTCACAGCCATATACCCTGAAGGGAGGTCACCTGGAGGGTCACTGCTTGAAAAGTTTATGCTTCACAGCTTTCTGTTCTCATCACGTGAATAGCTCGTGACTGAGACAGAACTCAGAGGCCGTGGGTGGCATTGTGCTATGTTCATAAGCTTTTTCTCTCCATTGTGTTAAACAAAAGTGGATCGTACTGACCATGGCAGTCGCTTGGAAACTGCAGACAAACGTCATCTCTGGGGCCAGTACTGCTGTAAACATCAGCAAAGTCTGCCAAGAACGAGGAGTCCCCACCCCTGCGTGCCCAGGCAGGGGTGCAGCCCCCCTGGGGTGCACTCAGCGGCCAGGGCTCTGGCAGGGGAGCTTCTG
Source organism: Moschus berezovskii (assembly GCF_049115385.1). Classification (NCBI taxonomy): domain Eukaryota; kingdom Metazoa; phylum Chordata; class Mammalia; order Artiodactyla; family Moschidae; genus Moschus; species Moschus berezovskii. Next base: position 40,903,210 of record NC_142480.1, on the reverse strand, counting down.
GGCCCTCATGGTGACCTTGGAGATCCACTTGCTGCCTATCAGGGGGCTTCTGCTGGCGCTGGGAGTTCTGCCCAAGGAAGCCACGTGCCCTTCAAATGACCCCCACCCCTTGGGGAAGCCTTGAGAGGGAAGGGCTCTGGGCTTCCCATGCAAGCCGTCCCCACTCAACTGCATCAGAAACCTCCAGGGGCAGCTGAGGGGTCCCCCTGCCCGCCCTCGCCCACCCCTCCCTGTGCCCCTGTGCAGGTGGGGACTGGGCCCAGCGGTACCGTCTTCCCCGTGTCTGCCCCCACAGGAAGTGCGTGAGTACGTGCCCTCTGGGCTACTTTGGGGATACCGCAGCCCGCCGCTGCCGCCGCTGCCACAAGGGGTGCGAGACTTGCTCTGGCCGGGGCTCCACGCAGTGCCTGACCTGCCGCCGTGGCTTCTACCACCATCAGGAGGTGAACTCCTGTGTGACCCTCTGTCCCGCCGGATTTTATGCTGACGAAAGTAAGTGCGTGTCTGTTCCTGGGCCTAGGATAGGAGTCAGTCCCTTCGGAGCAGGGTCCCCTCTCCTGAAAGAACTGTCCATTCGGGGCTGGGGTCCCCTCCTGGGAAAGCTGTCCCCTCGGGGCTGGGGTTCCCTGTCCCCTGGGGTCCCCTATCCTGTGATAACTGCCCACTTGGGGCTAGGGTCCCTCCTAGGAGATCTATCTGCTTGGGGCTGGCTCCCCTCTCCTGAGAGAGCTGTCCCTTTGGGGCTGGCTCTCCTGGGAGAACTGTCCCTCAGCTCCCTTCTCCTGAGAGAGCTGTCCCCTTGGGGCTGGCTCCCCTCTCCTGAGAGAACTGTCCCCTCAGGTCCACTGCCCTCTCCTGGGAGAATTGCCCTGGCTCTCTGCTTCCTGTGTGCAAGGACCCTTCACGGGAGGGAGCGGGGAGGAAGGGGGAAGTCACAGCCCTCGGACCCTGGTAGTGGACAGTGGTTCACATGGAGCCTGGCCAAGATGGTTCAATGTGACACAGAGATGGAGCCCCTGGAGCCAGGGCTGTCATGCGTGTGAGGGTCAGTGTCCACTGTGGAGGTTGAACAAGAGGTGACTTGAGCCAGGGGCCTTTAGGCTCACTGATTTCAGACACCTGGATGGAAAGGCCTCCAAGGACCCCGCTTGTCCTAGAGCCGCGGGTGTGAGCGTGGGGGCTGGGGGGGGTGGGGAGCACAGACCCCACACACACCCCCACCCCCACCACCATCCCCACCCCTGTCAGCGGCTTGCGGCTTTGGTGGTTTAGCCGCTGTGCTGAAGTTGTGGTTGCAGACAGGGAGGTTTTGGGCCTCCGTGAATGAGGAGAGCCTGCTGTTGGGTGTGACTGGGCTCAGGAAGACAGCATTGGTGGGGGGCGGCGGGGGGGGTTGGGGTGGGGCCGTGCACCTCACAGTGACCAGGCTCCCATGAGCTAGGCAACCCTGCCCTCACCCTGCCGACGGGAGGAAGCTGAGCAAGGCAAGAGGGTCCAGCAGCGATGACCCAGCAGGGCGTGAGCTCAGAGTAACACCAGAGTCCTGCCGGGGAGCAGGGTGGACGGCTCCAGGGCCAGTGGCTCACCATCCACCCCCCACACCCTGGAGGAGAGCGCAGAGAGGGTCTGGGTTAAATCGATGGAGACAGTTCTCAGATGGCATGTTGGCTGTGGTGCAGATGACAGGCCTTCTCGGAGCTCGTGTCTGGCCCGGGCCTGTAGGAGGCCCCGTCACGCCCTGCTGTCACTGCTGTGGGGAGGAGCCGGGCAGTCTTTTAAGGATGTTTACAGCTGTGGAACAATGATCACCGTCTTCAGGGGAGCCACAGAGTCAGGCAAGACAGGCTTCACAGGTTTTGCAGACTCCTGTCTGGGGGCCAGGTTGGATACCCCTCCATCCCCACTCCCCACCCCACCCCAATGCCTTGTCCCCCTAGACGTGCTCTCTGAGCCCCTGCAGCATATATGATGCTCCCTGCGGGCCCTGGGGATGATGCCCCGAGGTGTGGTGGCCAAGATGCCAGGATGAGTGACCTGGATGATCGCCAAGACCCAGGGCTTCCCCTTCAAGGTGTGGCAGATGTTGAGCTTTGTGTCTGACCCCTGTGAAGACCCTGTGTGGGGCTGGGGGGCTCAGGGGCTCCTGTGGCCTGACCCGTCTCACTCAGGAAGACCTGCCCCTCAGGAAATTGCTCGGCTGCCTCCAGTCCCCAAGGAGAGAGCTAAGGGCCCCCTCCAGGCCTTAAGGTGACCTGAGGACCTGAGTTTACTCCAGAAAAGGGGTACAAGGCCTGTGACCTGACCCGCAGGCACGTGGTCCCCACGTGGCTCTGGCGGTTCTGTCAACACGTCACCCGTGACTGCGGTTCCATCAGTCAGCCGCTCTTGAAACTCTTCAGTCCTGTTGGCCCGAGCTTGACCTACATCCACTCTTCTCAACCTTCTCTTTTCCTCCCCTCACTTTTCTCCAGGTCAGAAAAGCTGCCTTCAGTGCCACCCAAGCTGTAAAAAGTGCATTGATGATCCAGAGAAGTGTACTGTCTGTAAAGAAGGGTTCAGGTAGGACCTTCCTGTCGGGCGTGCCCACGGCGTGCACTGGTCTTAGTGTCTGTTGTCAATTTACACTTTTTCCTAAAAGCTAAAGTTTCAGAGACCCAAAGCCTTTCAGGATAAGGATTCCAAGTCAAAATCAGATCTGCACTTAGAGCTTATTGACGATAGAAAGTTGGAGGATGAGGAAGGTCTCTAGTCTGAGGCAGCATTTGGGGAATCGGCCAAAGCTGATCTGCTGATGGAAAGTGGGGCTGGACGCTGGAGGGTGGGAGTCCAGCTCCTTTCTCAGGCCCCGAACCCCACCCACCTGTCTCCCTTCTGGTCTGGATATGGGGTTCCTCCCTTTGCCCCATCGCCCGGCCTTCTCTGTCTCCCAGCCCTGTGTCTCCTTCCAGGGAGCTCTCCTGTAAACATCTTACTGTTTGCTGTAAAACATCTTACTGGATTAAAGGTTTTTATGGGAATATTTTGAAATGTTGGTTTAGTGCATTTCATGCCATCAAATTACACACCACTTGTTCCTTGAAGTCACTGTCTAGAAGCTTAGAAGTCATTCTGTTAGGAATTGTGCTGCTGGCTCCTCTCCCGCATTACAGATGCTGCGCCCTGGGAGACGGAGCCAGTGGGGTGACCCCACCACCCCCTCGGGCCTCGGATTCCATAGTGGCTGGTGTCAGAAAGTGCACAGGACGCGGCACCCCGCATGGGGACAAGGCCACCAGAAGGCCTGAGCATCCCTCCCAGCCACTTTTCCTGAGCTCAGAACCTGAAGTGACACCAACTCCTGTGTTCTAACACCTCTCATCTCCTCTTAGGAAAGATGTTGAGGGCAAATCCTAATACAATCAGAGTTTCCGAAAGGATGTGCAAACCTGCCTTTTTCCCTGTTCACCAGCCTTGCCCGGGGCAGCTGCATTCCAGACTGTGAGCCAGGCACCTACTTTGACTCTGAGCTCATCCGATGTGGGGAGTGCCATCACACCTGCCGGACCTGCGTGGGTGAGTTCACGCCTGCTCCCCAGGCCGGAGGGTGGGCGGAGGACCTGAAACCCAGAAAGCCCTGACCCTTAGGGCTCTGTGGGTGGATGTTGCAGTGTTGAGTCCGGGAGGAGGGAGAGTGATTAACAGGTACAGAGGTTCAGTTTGGGAAGATGAAAACGTTCGGGGCATGGACGGTGGTGGGAATGGCTCCACAACAGTGTGAATCTCCTTAATGCCACTGACCATAGGGTCAGACCAGGTATTTTTTATGGTGTACTCTACCCTAGTTTTTCTGAGCATGCCCAAGGCAACATATGAAAGACACAGGTGTATTATAATATTGTGTTGCTACTCTTTCAGTCGTGTCCGACTCTTTGCGAGTGTAGCCCGCCAGGCTTCTCCATCCATGGGGTTCTCCAGGCAGGAATACTAGAGTGAGTTGTCATTCCCTTCTCCAGGGAATCTTCCTAACCCAGGGATCAAACCCATGCCTCCTGCATCTCCTGCATTGGCAGGTAGACTCTTTACCGTCTGAGCCACCAGGGAAGCCCTAATGCCACTGAACTATGTTAAGTGGTCACTGTGGTAAATTTTACGTTGTGTACATTTGACCACAATTTTTAAAAATTAAGAAAAACCACAAGGGCCCACATCCTGGTGTTAGGAGCCCGGCCAGGCAGGGGTTACTTTCAGGCCAGGCCAGGCTGCTCACTGCTCTCGAGCTCTTGCCAGGGCAAGTGCCTGAGGTTCAAGTCCTAAAGATTCAAGAGTCATCGGGGAGAGACAGGGTCAGTTCTGAGTGGGAAGGAAGGAGAAGGCTTCTTAAGACATAGCCTTAGTTCCTGGGCCTTTCTTACCTTAAACACTCACTCTCAGAGGAAAGGCTTCCGTAAGGGGGGTGTGTGTACTGTCGTCCCCACAGGGATGATGGCAGAGCTGCCATCCAGGCGCAGATTCTGTGTAGAATCTGAGAGTGATTGTTTTGTCGGCTCGTGCTGCAGAGCTGTGTGCAGTGGATGATGCCGCACATCAGAGTTTGTGACCCACATACATTTCTGGTTGAATCTTCTCTGACCCTCCTTCCAAACCCAGCGCTGGGGCCCTTGTTCTAGGAAACCCACATCGGGTGGAGCTTTTGCTGCAGAAAGGGTGTAAGAATGAGCTTTCCACTAAGGATGTAATGTGGGTCCCGGCAAGACAGGGTAGCCTCCAGGGTAGACATGCCATGGCCAAGGCCATAACCTTAAGGCCTCTGGAGCAAGCCATGCCTCCCCGGGGCCACTCCAGGACAGCCCCCCAGAAGGCCAGGGCTTGTCGGGCAGCCCTCTTGTTTTTTGCCTTGATGCCTCTCAATGTTGGTTCTATGTCTCTGACTCGTTGTTTAGCCCAGATTGATAAAGGAACATCACCGACATCACTTATTCAAATGTCGCAGTCTGTTGAGTCCATAACACCCAGCCAGGCGTGTGTCTTTATAGCACTTTTGCTCATTCAGTGCAGTTTCCTTTCTTGGCACCCCCACACTGCCTGCTGGTGGATGGCTTTAGAGTCACTTGTGGGTTCTCTCACCCAGCCCAGCCACCTGTCACTTCAGGGCCCTGGCTGTCCCAGGGCTGCCCTGCACCCACGCCCACCTGCCCAGGTGCCCTCTATGCTCTGGGATGTGTGCACCCACCCCAGCTGATGTGGGCAGAGGGACTCTGCCTCCAACTCTGAGTCTCAGAAGGCCCCTCACTGCTGGTCAGGGTCCTTGTCCAGAGCCCCTGAAGGCCCAAGCCACCTGGCCTTCCCCTTCTGCTTTCAGTCAGGGGCCCCTGCTGCCCTGTCTGTGAGGGTCCTGGGCACCGTGTGGGGAGGTTCAAATACACAAGAGCTTGGGGGCATCTGTCCCCACCCCAGGCGGCGGGGACCCCGGGATGGTCAATCCATTTCCCAGAGCCTCTGAGTCAGGAGGCTGGGATCCCTGGGGTGCCCTTCTGCCTTGGTGGGTGCAGGAGACCCGGCTCTGTCTCTGGCTCTTGTTCTCATGGTAAAAGATCCAGAATGGAGAAGGTACTGTCTTAACAGTGCTGAGGCGCACACCTTGGCAGGGCCTCTGCCCATCCAGGGCTTTCTTGGCTTCCAGCCGCAACTGAGCGTATCTCACCTGCTTTGTGTTTAGTAAATTGAGCATTAGAGTAGGAGTAGACCCCTGCAGATGCTAGGGAGTGGCCCAGGTGGTAGGATGCGGGGGTGGGGTTCAGTGGGGAGCCACCAATGCACACACTCCCTGGAGATAAGTGGGGGTGGAAGGAGGGGGGCACAGGAGCAGCTGTCAGTCCAGAAGGACGTGCACCAGGTACTCTTGCAGGGAGGCTCTCCCGCCACACCTCAGCTGCAGGGGGACAATGCACCGTGCAGACCCGGGCGGTGGGCACCTGTCCTTCACGAAGGCCCGTCACGCACGGGCTCCCACTTCCACCTCACCCCCATCCCCCCAGATGCTCAGAACCCCATCCAGGCCAGCAGCTGTGGCTCTGAGACACAGGACCAACTGTTGGAGCGTGGAGCCAACTGCAGGGGTTCTCCCTTGACACAGGCGCAAGACCCTCAAGTCCACAAGGTCCACAAGTCACTCCTTGAAGACAACTGGACACCTCAGCCTAAGCTGCCAGGCCTCCAGCCGAGGCCAGACCCCAATCAAAGTGGGGGGAGGTCCAGTGAGGGGCACATCCGAGATGACTGCTCCCCACGCTTGACCCTCTGCGTCGTCAGCCTGTGGCCTCCTGGCCACCTCTGACACCCCGTGAGGTGCTTTCAGGGCGATTTGGCACAGAGTGGATGCCTGGCACTCACTTGCTATTGGTGTGAATGGTGAGGAGGTGGGCAGACAGATGGACAGCACAGCCTCTTCAGTCTGGGCCACTCCTGCCCCACGCTGACGAGCCCTGTTGACTGAGCTGCAGGTTTTCCTTCGTGACTCTTGATCCTTCACTCAGAGCCTTTGCCTCTTCTGTCCCCACACCCCACTCCATGAGCCCGCGTGGCTTTTTTCTGTTGACGTTGTCCTGATCCTTCACACCGCATCTGTCAGCCCCTGGCCCCCACACCTCCTCTTTCCATTCCCCACGTCGTCTCACACCACATTCGGTCCCCTCGAAACACCACGTGGGCTGCGGGTGCAGGTATAAGTTACCCTGAGAAGCAGGTGGAAATCAGTAGAACATCATGTTTAACCACATGTATGTAAACATTACCATTTCTCCATGTAATTGATATTTAAAGATCAGTGAGCTATTTTACTTTGTTGTTTTTTTTTTTTTAACTACATCTCTGAAATCTGATGAGTAAGTTTTTGTGGTCAAGCCCCATTTTGAGTTCAAGGCTACACCCAGCTGCCCTAGCCCAAACCAGCCCAGGCCTGTTGGGAAAGAAGGCCCTTAGAATCAGGCTGATGGATGTGGCTAGGGCTGGGGGAGTGCTCTGAGCTTGGCGTGTAAGGTCCACTTCCTAGGAGTGGGGAAGGGGGCCAGTGCAGACATGTGGTGGGCACCTGTGGTGGGGGGGGTGATCTTGCTTTTGGGGCATCCGAACAGGACCTGGATCTCGGGCGAGGCCACAGATCTGTGACACGCAGCAGATGATGGGTGGTCACTGACCTCTGCTCTCTCCCCGCCCCCCCAGGGCCCAGCAGAGAGGAGTGCATTCACTGTGCCTCAGGCTTCCACTTCCAAGACTGGAGATGCGTGCCGGCCTGTGGTGAGGGCTTCTACGCAGAGGACATGCCAGGGCTGCCTCACAAGGTGTGCCGCAGGTAGGTGCCTCCTCCAGGCAGACTTCCCGGCCCAGCCCCAGATGGCTGAGCATAGTGCCCGTGGAGGAGGGACCAGGTCTGGAGGCCCCTGTCTCAGGGACTGGGGTGGGGTTCACTTTCTGAGTATCTATTGAGACCTACTGCCACAGACCACAGTGTGCTCACTTTGTGTCAATAAGGAAACCACCTGTTGGGTTTGCTTAGATTCTGAATTAGATAACTTAGAGAAAAAGAAAAGGTCCAGACAGCCTCCTCATTCTAAAGCCATTTCCAGCCATTGCAGCGATGCCATAAGCCTTCCCAGTCTCCTTTTCCGCTCCTCCTTTGTATCTGCACAGTGCCTCGTCCTCGTCTGGGAACTCTGGTCATCATGGGTCGTGGGCAGTGATGAGAGGCCATTTGCTTGGTGTCCTCCTCCTGTCCTGCTCCTGTCCTGCCTCACGCCAGGCTTCGTGACCTAAGCCCAGGAGCAGGGCAGAGCAGCCTGCCTCGTCCAGGGTGAGAGTGACCATGAGGAGTCTGCAGGTGACCTTGAAGACCTTGACATTGAGCCTGAAATAGATTCGAAACAAGGGAGCCCGGGGCCCACATCAGAGCAGTGTGGAGAGACCATACTCCATCTTCCAGCTTACAGCTAAGGACCCACAGGGGATCTTCAAGGCCCCCAGGATATATTTGAGAACTGTTCCAGATTATAACCTATCCTCTTAAAACAAAACCCAGCATCCAAACATAAAACAGGAACACCAACCACTCTGTGGTAAGCCAATGAGATACCACCCGGTCCTTGCATTTGTAGGACCCACACAGGAGGGTTGGCGTTTCAGCCCTTCTGCCCAGCTGCCTTCACCTGGCCTGGCCAAGTCCGTGCAGGCCCCTTGACACCAGCATCTGAAGTCAACCTTGATTTTAACTCACCAACTCTTTCTAGGGCAGCAGCCCAGGGACTACACTTTCTGTAGTGATAACAGTCTTATTTGTCAGACACCCTGGACCCCTGGGGGTGCAGAGTGCTCCCACACTGTGAGATCTCCCAGCCCCAGGAAAGCTCCTCCTGGGCTGCAGAGACCAGAGCTCTCTGGGTGTTCTCCCCCATGGGAGATGAGGCTTTCAGCCTGGAGCGGGGTCCAGCACTGAGGCCGACACAGCAGGTCTCAGAGGTGCATCCCAGGAAGAGGCCTGCATGGGGCACCAAGGTGGTGGATGCTGACATTGCAGCGAATTTCCTCCTCCTGACCCCCTGGCCCTGAAGACCCCTCCACATGGCTCCTCTGGGAGGATGGATGGCCTTGGTCCCTGGCTCTGAAGACCGCTCTGTGTGGCTCCCTCAGGAGGACGGACTGCCTTGGTCCCCTGGCTCTTCAGGGCCTCTCCCAGCCTGGGCAGCAGCAGCTCCCAGGGTACCTGACTCTCCAAGACCCACGGTCCAGTGCCAGCCAGGCCCATTCCTGGAGAGGACGGATGGGCAGATTCAGGGGGCAGGGCCCAGCCAGCTGGTCTGGAGCCTGAGCACTGAGGAGACCCATGAAGCCGAGGGACAGGGCTGAGAGTGAGAACAGTCCACACTGAGTACTTCAGACGAGGTCTGGACACCCCAAGACTTAGGAAGAAGACCTGGAAGAGGAGTAAGAACCTCTTTGAAGACAGAGCAACTCAGGGGGCGGGGGGTACTTGCCTGAGGGGGTGCTAGCCTCGCCTTCCCAGCCTTCCCACCACACTCCCACCCCGGCCCGGCCTCTCCGGGTTCACTGTTAGGGCAGGACTCGGGCAGGCCTCTGCCGTCTGAGTGTCACCAGAGCAGCCTGAAGATGCAGGTGGGCAGTGGTCCTGGCAGTGGGGGAAGGCAGTGGGGCTGCAGTGGGTGCCACCCTGCGGAGGTGGAGGACATAGTCACAGGGATCTTTGGGGGTGAGGTAGTGGGTGGGGGACTGACTGGAAGTGGCACCTGTCCCATGCCAGGAGCTGCTCCATGGGGCAGGCCCAGGCCTGGCTGAGCCGCCTCCTGCCCGCCACACTACCTGCCTATCTGAGCCCACTCCCGGGCCTGCTGGGCCTGCGGCAAGGCGGGTCTGGGGAGACCTGGTGCCTGGAGTGGAGCTAGACTGGAGAGGCAGGGGCAGGCGAGGTCCGTGTGTGGCCCAGAGCAGGTCGGCGTCGGCTGGCTCTCCTGAGGGGCCCGACGGTGAGCCCTGTAGGTTGGGCTGGCCGTCCAGTCTCCAGAGCAGCTGTTTGTCCCCAGCACTGCAGCCTAGCCACAGCTGGTTGTAGATGGACAATACAGGTCCCAGCAAAGCTACTGGTGTGGCCTAAGGCCAGAGTGTGCTGACCCCCAAGATCACAGCACTCCGATGGTAGTAGTCCTGGGTCCTGTTTCCGGGACAGGACTGAGAGGGCACCCCCAGCCCTGTCCCCGGGGGGTGAGGCCAACCTCATCGCAAAGGAGGCTGAGCCTGATGGGTGGCGCCCCAGCGACTCCTGGGTCCTATCTCTCACACTGGTGACAGAGGTCAGACAGGAGGAGAGACCACCGTGGGGGCAGGGTTACTGCCAGGGGCACTGAGGGAGGGCAGGCAGGCCGGCCAGAGGGCCTTGGGAAGGGCCAGAGTGGTGGGGCCCCTCCTTATCGGGAGCCCATGTCCCCACAGGTGTGACGAGAGCTGCCTAAGCTGTGAAGGCTCCAGCAGGAACTGCAGCCGGTGTAAAGCAGGCTTCACACAGCTGGGGACCTCATGCATCACCAACCACACATGCAGCAATGGTGAGTGGGCATGGGCTGGACCCAAGCCCCTTGGCTGCCCAGCCAAAGAGAAAGGGAGAGAGGGGCAGGGGCCACAGGCTGGTCCCTCCAGGGCCCTCACACTAACCAGAGAAGATCCAGCCACCACCCTGCTACTGTGGGTCTGTCCAACGAGTGACTCAGGAACGATTCGGACATTGTCCCACTCTCACTCCAGTAGCCCCAGGTAACTTGGGTGTGGTGGCACGTGTTAGGAAAGGCCCACAAGTTCCACAGGAAGGATTTGTGTGTGTCCTGTGGGAGAGCCCTGGGCCTCTGTTCGACTGGGAGGCGAGGATAGGTTGTGAAAGCAGAAACTCAGGGACCAGGTTGGGGGTTCCAGGCAAAAGGAAGAGTTGACACAGAACTCTGGGCTGGAGACCAGGGCAGAGGCCGTGGGCAGACGTGCCATGGTAAGGAGCCACCGTGGCTCAGGAAGCATAGGGATGAGCAGCCTGAAGCTGTCTCTGGGCGCTGAGAGCCTGCTGGCATGCTGGAGTGGAAGCTGCCAGCACCACAAGGTCCCTGAGCATGGAGCTGGCAGTGGCCTGGGCCTGGCAGTGTGAAGCCCCCAGAGAGAGCCCGGGCATGCCCTGCAGACCATGAGGTGGCCTCCTTGCCTTGGAGCTCTGTGGTTTCCTTGGCTTGGAGACTCATGTTCCTTTAAGGCCAGGGAACACTTACTTCAGGAAGCCACCTCCTCGGGTGAGGTCCCAGCCCCAGAAAGTGAGGCTGTCCCTGCCCCATGAGTGCAGGTCCCCAGAGGCCAGCTGCCAAGGGGAAGGCTGGCCTTAGTGGCTTGGCTCTTCCCCTCCCTCAGCCATTCCTGGTTCCCTGATGAAGCCCTTCCTCTCATCATCCTTCCTCCCTGACTGGGGCATCCCCGACATCACGCAGCAGCCCCCACCCTGCCCCCACCAGGTCTGACCCCTCTTCCTCCCACATCCAGAAAGAGGAACAGTGACCACAGAGTGCTCCCAGCACAGCCCGGCATCCCCAGACCCTGCGCCCCCCACCCCCCCAACCCGTCTCCTCCCCCACCCGCCGTCATCTCCAGGCCCAACTCCAGCCCCAGCCTCACTGGGCTGGCCACCTGTCACCTTGGGGGTGATGGCAGACGGCTGCCTTCTGGAGTGGGGAGCTGGGAGCAGCCATGTCTAGCCCCCATGTCTGACTTGTCCCTCCTTTCTCCTTTGTGGGAACCCAGCTGATGAGACATTCTGCGAGATGGTCAAATCCAACCGGCTCTGTGAACGGAAGCTCTTCATCCAGTTCTGCTGCCGCACGTGCCTCCTGGCCGGGTAGGGGCACCCGGCCCCTGCACAGGGCAGGGCCCCTCCCGTCATCCGTCTGTCCGTCCACCTTTCTCCAGGCTGTCGGCCAGAGCCTGTTTCAGGGATGGCACCCCCATCTGACAGTTCCGTCTCCCTAGGAGCAAGGTCCTTCCTGGCGACTCTGGGCACCCAGGCCAGGTGGGGGCAGGGAGTGCCTGGAGGAGTTGTCCCGGGAGTGGCGACATCCGCTCACACCCACTTGCTGGCTGCATTCTGGCCAAGTCACAGCAGGAGCAGCATGAACTCTGGGGATCCACAGCTCCGGGGACCATGCATTCACTGAATCTCCAAGACCAAAGCAGAAAGGCCGGCCCCATGGCCCTAAGCAGCACCCTCCTCCCCGTGCTTCTGTGCCGCCCGAAGAACCCTGGCTGTGCCCCACGAGGAAGGGCCTGTGGCGCACCTGCTTCTCTGCCAGCCGCCATCTGGGACGCGGTTTGGTCAGACTCAACAGAGCAGATCTGGGAGCGTAAAACCTGTGACCACTGGGGATGGAGCGTCTGTTTCTACATGGTCAGTGACTTCTGAAACCACAGCCATGGCTTAGAAAGTCACATCCCAGTGGGACGGGATGGAGAGACCCTCCTTCATGTACAGCCCTCACCTCTGAGTGGGCCGAGGGCCCCGGGTCACTGCGTCCCATCCACGCCTCTGCTAGTCTCATGGTCTGAACGGTCACCTCTACCTGATGGAAGGTAGCCCCAGCAAGCAAGCAGTTCTTCCTATCAAGATGTAAGCCTGTCCGTGAATCGCTGGTTGTCAGTCACTTCCCTTCCATGGAGCTGCTCTGAAAGCCCGTGGGCCCTGCTTTTCAGGACACTTGTCTTAAGGTGGGCTCGCCTGTGTCTGTGTTTGCTGTGAGCCTGTCGACACGGTTGGATTTACTTCTGCCAAACCTGTGTGGGCATTTTATAAGCTACATGTTCTAATTTTTACCGATGTTAATTATTTTGACAAATATTTCATATATTTTCATTGACATGCACAGATCTGCTCGATGAAGTCCCTTTAATATGGGAATTAACATTTGCCTTAAATTTTCTCAAGCTCGTTCTCCACTTTCGTCCTGCTCCCCTCTGTGTCTCTAACACCTTTGGCGAGCCACTGGTCAGCTGGGGGGAACCCAGCTGTTGTGGATTGAGTCCACAACTCCGAAAAAGAAATTCACAAGGCAGACACGGTGTTAACCCTAAATTAATAAAAGAGTTAACATTCCATGGCAGAGGAACCTGTGTTTCTTTCCAAGGCACAACATTTAAATGTGGGCACTGGTCAGCGTATGAGATGGCTTTACATGTGGTTTTATTGCAATGTCTTGGAGACTTAACAAATGATGCTACAGCAAAGTCGTGGGAGAATCACACAGCCCCAGCTCCAGGGTGTCGTCAGGCAAACAGATCCACTTCGGGCCAGGGGAGGGAGGGGCTGGATGTAGAGATTCCTCTTTTCTGTCCTTGGGGAGCCCAGACGGCAAGTGTCTTCAGCTGGATCTACAAGTGTCGTTTAGTTAGGTTGCAGCTCGTCTTCTGCATGGTGGCCGGAAGCCTCAGGCCCGTGGGCTCCACGCTGTGGGGGTTTCACCCTGGCCTCTCTGTGAGGTAGTTGTCCTTACCAGGAGTCCTTCGGCTGCAGATAAAGGAAACCCACCACCTGGAACTGACTCAGGAAGAAACAAGTGGGTGAGGGGCGTTGTTCTGGGATTCCAGGGTTGTCTCGGGATTTCAGGAGAGCTGCTGCTGCACTTGGGAGCCCATGTCCCCTGGACCCTCTCTGGGGGACCATGGCACTTCCTCTCGCTGCACATGATGGGACAAATGACAGGCAGGACCACCCACAGCTCCTGAGAAAACTGGTGCCAGGCGGGCCTGGGTCACCTGCCCCTCGTCTGGGTTTGCCGGGTGCCCCCAGCTCTGCCCACAAGGACAGGCTTTCCAGTGGTGACTGTGTGGGTGGAGGCAGCAGCAGCTCTAGGAAAATGGGAAAGCAGGGGGAGTGGCCATGCAACCTGCCAGCAGCCACCAGGAGCCAGAATTGACCTGAGTCGTCAGTGTGAGGCAGAGGGATGGACGAAGTGAGGTGTCTGCTTGGGAGACAGTAGCCAGGACTGTCTGTGATTGAATTAAAATCAGAAGCTTGCTAAGTACCTCCAGGGCGAGGTGCCATTACAGTCCCAAGGGCTCTTTGTCCACAGAGAGCATATGGTTTAACACATTCAGTTGCAACTGAACCAGAAACAAGTCCTGTTAGTCTCAAAGGACACCACCTACAAGAAGGTGGTGGGCACCAGGCAACCTTGGAGCACATGTACCCTCCTGGCCGTGGCTAGGCCAGCCTGTCCTGGGATCGGCACTTGTGCTGCAGAGTTGAGAAGCTGCTCCCCAAATCCTAAGGACCCAGCAGCCCCTTGTAAAAAGGGCTTGAAAACTGACCACATAGAATGCCTGTGTGCAGATTGCCTGACATGAGGGTTGTTGGGGTCCTGCCGGGACAGGACATGTCTGAGGATTTTGCTTCCTGCGATAGACTCATGGGGCACATCCTCTGAACCCATCCTATCATAGACCACAGCTTGTAGAGCTGACAGGATCTGGCTCAGGCTGACTTGGGCCAGGCTGTTTAATCATGTGCCCAGGAGGGAGGCTGGCTCTTGCAGGGAGATGATCATTTCAGCAGCTGGCCGGATGCAGCCATGGTGCCTTCACTTTAAACTGTCTTCATTCCTGGTGGGTGACATTTTTCTGACTTTGTCGCCCAATTTAAGGTTCCATGGTGGTCCCCAGATGCAGGTCCCCATCCTCCCTGGCTACAGCTGACAGCATACCTCGTATCTCTTCACAGGGCTGGGAAGAACTGCACTTCCTATAGGAGATGCACTGATAACAAATGGGGGCTGGACGGAGTCTTAAGAACAAAGAGGGCAACGTACTCTAGGCATGGCCAATATAGGATGCTATAGGCGTGGCCGATATAGGGTGCTCTTGAAGTTGGGAAACTGCCACTCACTACATTTAGATCATTGATCATATGACTGGAGGGGGCCCTAACCCTGCAAGCTCAGACCCAGGGCCTGGGAGTAGGTGAGGGAGGGTTTAGATCACAGGATGGAGAGGGAAGGAGTTAGAAAAGTGAAGTAAAAGGAAGGATTTTTTAAAAAATTTAATTTTAATTGGAAGCTAATTACTTTACAATATTGTGGTGGTTGTTGCCATACATTCACATGAATCAGCCATGGGTGTACATGCGTTCCCCATCCTGACCCTCCCTCCCAGCTCCCTCCTCATCCCATCCCTCAGGATCATCCCAGTGCACCAGACCTGAGCACCCTGTCTCATGCATCGAACTTGGACTGGTCATCTATTTCACATATGATAATATACACGTTTCAATGCTATTCTCTCAAATCATCCCACCCTCGCCTTCTCTCACAGAGTCCAAAAGTCTGTTCTTTACATCTGTGTCTCTTTTGCTGTCTTGCATAAAGGGTCATCATTACCATCTTTCTAAATTCCATATATATGCGTTAATATACTGTATTGGTGTTTTTCTTTCTGACTTACTTTACTCTGTATAATAGGCTCCAGTTTCATCCACCTCAGTAGAACTGATACATTCTTTTTAATAGCTGAATAATACTCCATTGTGTATATGTACCAAAGCTTTCTTATCCATTCATCTGCAGATGGACATCTAGGTTGCTTCCATGTCCTGGCTATTGTAAACAGTGCTGCAATGAACATAGGGGTACATGTGTCTCTTTCAATTCTGGTTTCTTCAGTGTGTATGCCCAGGAGTGCGATTGCTGGATCATATGGCAGTTCTGTTTCCAGTTTTTTAAGGAATCTCCACACTGTTCTCCATAGTGGTTGTACTAGTTTGCATTCCTACCAACAGTGTAAGAGGGTTCCCTTTTCTTCACACCCTCTCCAGCATTTATTGTTCGTAGACTTTTTGATAGCAGCCATTCTGACTGGAGTGAGATGGTACCTCATTGTGGTTTTGATTTGCATTTCTCTGATCATGAGTGATGTTGAGCATCTTTTCATGTGTTTGTTAGCCCTATGTATGTCTTCTTTGGAGAAATGTCTGTTTAGTTCTTTGGCCCGTTTTTTTATTGGGTTGCTTATTTTTCTGGAATTGAGCTGCAGGAGTTGCTTGTATATTTTTTAGATTAATTCTTTGTTAGTTGCTTCATTTGCTATTATTTTCTCCCATTCTGAAGGCTGTCTTTTCACCTTGCTTATAGTTTCCTTCATTGTGCAAAAGCTTTTAAGTTTAATTAGGTCCCATTTGTTTATTTTTTCTTTTATTTCCATTACTGTGGGAGGTGGGTCATAGAGGATCCTGCTGTGATTTATGTCGGAGAGTGTTTTGCCTATGTTCTCCTCTAGGAGTTTTATAGTTTCTGGTCTTACATTTAGATCTTTAATCCATTTTGAGTTTATTTTTGTGTATGGTGTTAGAAAGTGTTCTAGTTTCATTCTTTTACAAGTGGTTGACCAGTTTTCCCAGCACCACTTGTTAAAGAGATTGTGTTTTCTCCATTGTATATTCTTGACTCCTTTGTCAAAGATAAGGTGTCCATAGGTGTGTGGGTTTATCTCTGGGCTTTCTATTTTGTTCCATTGATCTATATTTCTGTCTTTGTGCCAGTACCATACTGTCTTGATGACTGTGGCTTTGTAGTAGAGCCTGAAGTCAGGCAGGTTGATTCCTCCAGTAGGAAGGATATTTTAATAGGAACATGCAGGGGCTACAGAAAGTAGTGTCCTAGGTGGCGCTAATGATAAAGAACCTGCCTACCAAAGCAGAAGATGCAAGAGACACAGTTTGATCCCTGGATCAGGAAGCTCCCCTGGAGGAGGAAATGGCAACCCACTCCAGTATTCTTGTCTGGAGAATCCCACGGACAGAGAAGCCTGATGAGCACTAGTCCATAGGGTTGCAAACTGTCAGACATGAGTGAAGTGACTTGACATGCACATAGCACGCATGGGGAGCATACATTACAAAGCCAAGTCATTCTCATGCATTGTGAGGTTCAGCCCAGCAGGCGGAGAGGCAGCTGGGCTGCTGGTCCTGGGAAAGGAGGAGTTTACATCCTGTCCAGGCCTTTTTCTGCTGCTTTCCTTCTTGAGCCCAGGCTTTGTCCTTCCTGCTGGTTGCCCCAGGCTGGTCCTAACCATCCTCAGAGGCTTGTCTGTGCACAGAACAACACCAACACTGCTACGTGATACAGCAGCTCCCACCACCAGAAGCTACCTCCATGACGTACCAGGGGCACGAAGCGTGGTCAAAGGTCTCCAGAACTTTCTGTCCAACAGACAGCAACCAGAGTGCCCAGAGCAGAGAATGTCTTTTTGCAAGCACAGTGGTTCTACCCCAGGGGCGATTTCTGTCTCCCTTGGGACACCTGGCAATCTGCAGACAACTGGAATCACGACTGGAGGGATGTATTGACATCTAGTGGCCAGAGGCCAGGGATGCTGATTCTGGTTTATGTTTTGGTGTTTTGGCTTCTAACCATGTGGGATCCTAGCTCCCCAGTCAGGGACTCAGCCCACACCTGCCGCATTGGAAAGCAAAGTCTTAGCCAACTGGACCCCAGGGATGCCGCTAAACATTGTGTAATGCACAAGACAGTCCTCACAACAAAGAATTATCCGGTCCCCAAAGGTCAACAGTGCCAAGATTGAAAAAACCCTAGTCAAGAGAAACGAGATCAAGAAAATCTATTCTCAACCTTCTGCATGTGTGCTCACTCAGTTGTGTCCAACTCTTTGCGACCCCATAGACTGTAACCCGCCATGCTCCTCTGTCCATGGGATTTCCCAGGCAAGAATACTAGAGCAGGTTACCGTTTCCTACTCCAAGGGATCTTCCCGACCCAGGGATCAAACCCGTCTCTCCTGTGTCTCCTGCATTGGCAGGCAGATTCTTTACCACTGAGCTACCTGGGAAGCCCTTCCTAGACATACCCCTAAAATGAATCAAACCAGCTATAGTTGGATTTATGTCTCCGTTCATGTGCTGAAGCAAGAGAAACCCATGCCACTTTACTATTTTAAAGTAAAGAAATAAACCCTTTTGTTTTTAGTTCAATAGGAGAAAGGCTTGTTTAGCTGAGCAATTCCAGCTAAGCTATTTAAAATCCTAAAAGATGATGCTATTAAAATGCTACACACAATATACCAGCAAATTTGGGAAACTCAGCAGCGGCTGTAGTACTGAAAGAGGTCAGGTTTCATTCCAATCCCAAAGAAAGGCATTTCCAAAGACTATTCAGACTACCGCACAATTGCACTCATTTCACATGCTAGCAAGGTTATGCTCAAAATCCTTCAAGGTAGGCTCCAGAAGTATGTGAACTGAGAACTTCCAGATGTTCGAGCTGGATTTACAAAGACAGAGGAACCAGATATCAAATTGCCAGCATCTGTCGGATCATAGAGGAAGGAAGGGAGTTCCAGAAAAATATCTAATTCTGCTTCATTGAGTATGCCAAAGCCTTTGACTGTGTGGATCACAACAAACTTTGGAAAACTCTTAAAGAGATGGGAATACCAGACCACCTTACCTGTCTCCTGAGAAACCTGAATGAGGGTCAAGGAGCAACAGTTAGAACCAAACATGGAACAATAGACTGGTTCCAAATTGGGAAAGGAGTACATCAAGACTGTATATTGTCATCCTGCTTATTTAACTAATATGCAGACTACATCATGCAAAATGCCAGCCTGGATCAAGCACAAGCTGGAATCAAGACTGCCAGGAGAAATATCAACAACCTCAAATATGCAGATGACACCACCCTCATGGAAGAAAGTAAAGAGGAACTAAAGAGCCTCTTGAGGAAAATGAAAGAGGAGAGTGAAAAAGTAGGCTTAAAACTCAACATTCAAAAAATGAAGATCATGGTATCTGGTCCCATCACTTCATGGCAAATAGATGGGGAAACAATGGAAACAGTGAGAGACTTTATTTTCGTGGGTTCCAAAATCACTGCAGTTGGTGACTGCAGCCATGAAATTAAAAGACCCTTGCTCCTTGGAAGAAAAGTTATGACAAACCTAGACTGTATTAAAAAACAGACTCCACTTTGCCAACAAAGGTCAGTATAATCAAAGTTTTGGTTTTTCTAGTGGTCATGTATGGATGTGAGAAGTGGACCATAAAGAAGACTGAGCACCCAAGAATTGATGCTTTTGAACTGTGGTGCTGGAGAAGACTCTTGAGAGTCCCTTGAACAGCAAGGAGATCAAACCAATCAATCCTAAAGGAAATCAGTCCTGAATATTCATTGGAAGGACTGATGCTAAAGTTGAAGCTCCTATATACTGGCCACCAGATGCAAAGAGCCAACTCATTGGAAAATGCCCTGATGCTGGGAAAGACTGAAGGCAAAAGAAGGGGGCAGCAGAGGATAAGATGGTTAGACAGCATCACAGACTCAATGGACATGAGTTTGAGCAAACTTCGGGAGATAGTGAAGGACAGGGAAGTGTGCTTCCGTTCATGGGGTCACAGAGAGTCAGATAGGACTTAGCAACTGAACAACAGGGCTTGTCAAATCAACTCTCTGACCTAAGGACTCCACCTGGTGGTTCTCTCTGGAATGAAGTGAAGTTTGCATTGTTTGGTTCTTTTTTATTTTGGAAAAAACTACAAAGCAAAATTACAGAACAGTTGAACAATTTGAAAACAAATTACTGACATACTACCCTCAGTTCAGTTTAGTCACTCAGTCGAGTCCAACTCTTTGCGACCCTTTGAACTGCAGCACACCAAGCCTCCCTGTCCATCACCAACTCCCGGAGTTCACTCAAACTCTTGTCCATCAAGTTGGTGATGTCATCCAACCATCTCATTCTCTGTCATCCCCTTCTCCTGCCCTCAGTCTTTCCCAGCATCAGGGTCTTTTCCAATGAGTCAGCTCTTCGCATCAGATGGCCAAAGAATTGCAGTTTCAGCTTCAACATCAGTCCTTCCAATGAACACCTAGGACTGATCTCCTTTAGGATGGACTGGTTGGATCTCCTTGCAGTCCAGGGGACTCTCAAGAGTCTTCTCCAACACCACAGTTCAAAAGCATCGATTCTTCTGCGCTCAGCTTTCTTCACAGTCCAACTCTCACATCCATACATGACCACTGGAAAAACCAGAGCCTTAACTAGATGGACCTTTGTTGGCAAAGTAATGTCTCTGCTTTTTAATATGCTGTCTAGGTTGGTCATAACTTTCCTTCCAAGGAGTAAGCGTCTTTTAACTTCATGGCTGCAATCACCATCTGCAGTGATTTTGGAGCCCAGAAAAATAAAGCCAGCCACTGTTTCCACTGTTTCCCCATCTATTTGCCATGAAGTGATGGAACCAGATGCCATGATCTTAGTTTTCTGAATGTTGAGCTTTAAGCCAAGTTTTTCACTCTCCTGTCTTACTTTCATCAAGAGGCTCTTTAGTTCTTCTTCACTTTCTGTCATAAGGGTGGTGTCATCTGCATATCTGAGGTTACCCTATCACCCCCTAAATACATTAGATCATTTCCTATAAACAAGTATCTTCTCCTACATAACCACAGGGATCAGGAAGCTGACACTGATACATTTCTACTGTCCATCCTCTGACTGGATTCATCTCTTGCTAGCTGTCCTGATAATGCCCTTAGCACAAGGGTCCAGTTTGCATCATACTCTGCACATACTCATCATGGCTCTCATCTCCTTCAATTTAAAATAGTTCCTCACTTCTTTGACTTTCGTGACCTTGAACATTTTCAAGATGACCAGCCCTCAGCCTAAGTCCTGAAGGACTTACAGGCTGTCCCTCAGTGTGTGCTTGTCTGAGGTTTCCTCACATTTCCATTCAGGTCAAGCATCTTTGACATGAATCTGTCAGAAGCAATGCTGTGTTCTTCTTATTGCATCCTAGTAGGTGATACAGGACTTTGATTTATTTCATTATGGGTGACGCTATCTTTAATCAAGTGAAGAGGATTCCCCTCTCCCTGGTCTATGAAGCAGAAAATGTTTTCCTGTCCCAGACCTGCATGACCATAGTAAAACTGCAGCTACCCCCTGCCCAAAGGCGAACAAAAGATGCTATCAATGGGTAGAGCTTCCTGAGGTAAGAACTTCTCCTTCCGCTGATGTCTTTTCTTGAATTGGACCTTTGAAAGCTCATTTCTTCTGCAAAATGGAAGAGGCAGTCACATTTCCTATCCATTTGATTCAAATTACAGCCCAAATTATGATTTGGTGATTTGGGGAATAAGATGTTTTCTTAGACCAAACTGGATCACAGGGACGATGTTCTGTGTGTTAGTCACTCAGTCATGTCTCACTCTTTGAGACTCCATGGACTGTAGCTCCACCAGGCTCCTCTGTCCATGGGATTCTCCAGGCATGAATACTGGAGTGGGTTGTCATTTCCTTCTCCAAGGGATCTTCCCAACCCAGAGATTGAACCTGGGGGTCCTGCATTGGACAGTATTCCTGCTACCTGTGAGGTTTTTGTATTTAAGCAGTTTAAGCCCCCATCCCCAAGAGTTAAAGGTAAGCCACAGAATATACCTAGAATATATATATAAGAAATTACATAATGAATTGTTTAAAAAGCAGACAACCCAATAGAAACAAGTGGGTGAAAGACTTGAATGGGCACTTTGCAAAAATTATCAGAATGCAGCACAGGAGAAAATCCTCAACTTCATGGTGGCTCAGTAGTAAAGAATCTGCCTGCAATGCAGGGGACAAGGGTTCGATCGCTGGGTTGGGATGATCCCCTGGAGAAGGAAATAGGAACCCACTCCTGTATTCTTGCTTGGGAAATCCCATAGACAGAGGTGCCTGGAGGACTATAGTCCATGGGGTCACAAAAGAGTCAGACACGACTTAGCGACTCAACAACAACAACATTAGTTATTGAAGAAAAGCAAATCAAAAAAAATTTATTTTGCCAAATTTAGACTTAAATTGAAGAAAGTAGGTAACACCATTAACCATTCAGGTAAGACCTAAATCAAATCCCTTATGATTATACAGTGGAAGTGAGATATAGAGTCAAGGGATTAGATCTGATAGAAAGAGTGCCTGAAGAACTATGAACGGAGGTTCGTGACATTGTACAGGAGGCAAGTATCAAGACCATCCCCAAGAAAAAGAAATGCAAAGAGGCAAAATAGTTGTCTGAGGAGGCCTTACAAATAGCTGTGAATAGAAGAGAAGCAAAAGGCAAAGGGGAAAAGGAAAGATTTACCCATTTGAATGCAGAGTTCCAAAGAATAGCAAGGAGAGATAAGAAAGCCTTCCTAAGTGACCGATGCAAAGAAATAGAGGAAAACAATAGAATGGGCAAGACTAGAGATCTCTTCAAGAAAATTAGAGATACCAAGGGAACATTTCATGCAAAGATGGGCTCAATAAAGGACAGAAATGGTATGGACCTAATAGAAGCAGAAGATATTAAGAAGAGGTGGCAAGAATACACAGAAAAACTATACAAAAAAGATCTTCATGACCCAGATAATCACGATGGTGTGATCACTCACCTAAAGCCAGACGTCCTGGAATTTGAAGTCAAATGGGCCTTGGGAAGCATCACTATGAACAAAGCTAGTGGATGTAATGGAATTCCAGTTAAGCTATTTCAAATCCTAAAAGATGATGCTTTGAAAGTCTGCACTCCAGCAAATCTGAAAAACTCAGCAGTGGCCACAGGATTGGAGGAGGTGAGTTTTCATTCCAATCCCAAAGAAAGGCAATTCCAAAGAATATTCAGACTGCTGCACAATTGTACTCATCTCACACGCTAGCATCTTGCCTGGAGAATCCCAGGGATGGCGGAGTATGGTGGGCTGCTGTCTGTGGGGTCGCACAGAGTCAGACACTATTGAAGCAACGTAGCAGCAGCAGCACACAATAGCAGAGTAATGCTCAAAATTCTCCAAGCCAGGCTTCAGCAATACGTGAACCGTGAACTTCCAGATGTTTAAGCTGGTTTTAGAAAAGGCAGAGGAACAAGAGATCAAATTGCCAACATCCGTTGGATTATTGAAAAAGCAAGAGAGTTCCAGAAAAAAATCTACTGCTGTTTTATTGACCACGCCAAAGCCTTTGACTGTGTGGAGCACAACAAACTGTGGAAAATTCTTAAAGAGACGTGAATACCAGACCACCTGACCTGCCTCCTGAGATATCTGTATGCCGGTCAAGAAGCAACAGTTAAAACTGTACATGAAACAACAGACTGATTCCAAATCAGAAAAGGAGTATGTCAAGGCTGTATATTGTCACCCTGCTTATTTAACTTATATGCAGAGTACATTATGAGAAATGCTGGGCTGGATGAAGCACAAGCTGGAATCAAGATTGGTGGGAGAAATATTAATAACCTCATATATGCAGATGACACCACCCTTATGGCAGAAAGTGAGGAGGAACTAAAGAGATTCTTGATGAAAGTGAAACAGGAGAGTGAAAAAGTTGGCTTAAAGCTCAACATTCATAAAACTAAGATCATGGCATCTGGTCCCATCACTTCATGGCAAATAGATGGGGAAACAGTGGAAACAGTGACAGATTTTACTTTTGGGGGCTCCAAAATCACTGCAGATGGTGACTGCAGCCATGAACTTAAAAGACGCTTACTCCTTGGAAGGAAAGTTATGACCAACCTAGATTGCAAATTAAAAAGCAGAGACATTACTTTGGCAACAAAGGTCTGTCTAGTCCAAGCTATGGTTTTTCCAGTGGTCATGTATGGATGTGAGAGTTGGACTATAAAGAAAGCTAAGTGCTGAAGAATTGATGCTTTTGAACTGTGGTGATGGAGAAGACCCTTGAGAGTCCCTTGGACTGCAAGGAGATCCAACCAGTCCATCCTAAAGGAAATCAGTCCTGAAAATTCATTGGAAGAACTGATGTTGAAGCTGAAACTCCAATACTTTAGCCACCTGATGTGAAGAACTGACTCATTAGAAAAGACCCTGATGCTGGAAAAGATTGAGGGCAGGAGAAGGGGACAACAGAGGATGAGCTGGTTGGATGGCATCACTGACTCAATGGATATGAGTTTGAGTAAACTCCAGGAGTTGGTGATGTACAGGGAGGGCTGAGGTGCTGCAGTCCATGGGGTCGCAGAGAGTCAGACACGACTGAGCGCCTGAACTGAACTGAAAGCAAAGCATTAGTGCAATACCACCACTGGCCCACCAGAATCGTAAAATTATAAAGACTTGACAATGCCAGTGAAACTGACATTGGAAGCGATGGAACCCATTACACACCATGAGAGTGTGGAAATGATTTCAACTTCTTGGCAGTAATGGTCAGGTATCATTTATTGATGATGCCACACCCCATGTCCCGTTAGCTCCACTCCTGGGGAATCCAGGCGCAGCTGCATCAAGTCCATGCACACGAAAATCCACAGCAGCGTTACGGAGAACCGCCGGAAGTGGAGCAACCGGCGCAACCAGAGGGTAAGTTCAGTTCAGTTCAGTTCAGTTCAGTCGTGTCCGACTCTTTGCGACCCCATGAATCACAGCACGCCAGGCCTCCCTGTCCATCACCAACTCCCGGAGTTCATTCAAACTCATGTCCATCGAGTCGGTGATGCCATCCAGCCATCTCATTCTCTGGTGAGACGCAAAATGGGTATGTTATGGCATGAGAGGTACAATGGAATTGCATACAGCAGCAAGTAAACAAAGCACTGCTGCCTGCAACCTGGATGGATTCCAGGCAGGACACAGAGCCGAAGACACCAGGCCCAGAAGCGGACTGCACCAGTCTCTATGAAAAGCAAGCAAAATGAAACTGTGGTGTGGGATTCACGGTTGCCTTTGGGGGCGGGTTAGGAAGGAGGGTGTAGGAGGTGGTTTCCGGATAGTTTCTTCAGGTGTGCTCTCGCTGCTGCAGACCTCTGATCTGTGCACTTTCCTTCCTGTCAGGCTTCAGCTGCTGCTGCTGCTGCTGCTAAGTCACTTCAGTCGTGTCCGACTCTGTGTGACCCCATAGATGGAAGCCCACCAGGCTCCCCCGTCCCTGGGATTCTCCAGGCAAGAACACTGGAGTGAGTTGCCATTTCCTTCTCCAATGTGTGAAAGTGAAAAGTGAAAGTGAAGTCGCTCAGTCGTGTCCGACCCTTAGCCACCCCAGGGACTGCAGCCTACCAGGCTCCTCCATCCATGCGATTTTCTAGGCAAGAGTACTGGAGTGGCTTGCCATTGCCTTCTCCGAGGCTTCAGCTAGAACATCTTAACTCTCCAGCGGCAGCGGTAGCGGTTTAGTCGCTCAGTAGTGTCCGACTCGGCGACCCTATGGACTGTAGACTGCCAGGTTCCTCTGTCCGTGGGATTCTCCAGGCAGGAATACTGGAGTGGTTGCCATTTCCTCCTCCAAACTGTTCAGAGAGCACAAGCCTAACCGCAAACTGGACCTTGAGGGGTGATCCAGCCCCAGTCTGCACAGGGGGCCAAAATCCAGGACCAATCACTGGATCCCACGAGGACAGTCACAGCCTCCCTTTCACCTCACGGTGCATTGATGCGCGAGGAAGTTACCCTCGGGGGTTTTCATACTTTGTTAGCTTGCGGACACAACACTCCGGATCCGCGAGAGGAACGGAGACACAATGAAAGGTGCAGCAAAGCCAGCGAGAAATCTGAGCCCGAGCCCGGGAGGCGGAGCCCGAGCCCGAGCCCGGGAGGCGGAGCCCGAGCCCGAGCCCGGGAGGCGGAGCCCGAGCCCGAGCCCGAGCCCGGGAGGCGGAGCCCGAGCCCGGGGGCGTGGCTCCTCGATTGATACAGCCTAGATGCTCCGCTGCGCGCGCACGCGGACGGCGATTGGTGTTGCCTGGCGGCGCGCGCGGGGCACGCCGGGACGTCGGTGCGGCGGGACAAGCGGGAGGAGCGGTAGGCTGGAGGCTGCAGGATGGTGAAGCTGACGGCGGAGCTGATCGAGCAGGCGGCGCAGTACACCAACGCGGTGCGGGACCGAGAGCTGGACCTGCGGGGTGAGTCGGGTGAGGGCAGGCGTTCCGGCCTCCCCGCACGCCTGGTAGCCTGGCCCAGCCCAGCCGCGTGCGCTAGGACCGCCGGAGCGTGGCCGGCGGCCTGCGTCCAGCGCCCGGTGCCGGGCTGGATCCCGCAGTCGTTGGCGGAAGGCCCTCCCTGGGCCCTTCCGAGGCGCGCTCAGCCCGGCTCCTCCTTGCACACCGGGGCCGCCTCGATGCTCCAATCGCACAGCGGGCGTCTGCCGGGCCGCCGGGCGGTCTGAGCCGCTGCGGGGCAGGGGATAAACGCAAGGGTGCTTGCGGACCTCGTGCGGAGCCAACATGACGGCGTGAGGAGGTGGACGGGGTGCGGAGTGAGGGAGCGGTGGACGGGCCGGAAGCTATCGTTTCCCCTGCGTTTCCTCGTGTTGGCTTCTGCTGTCTTTTTCCCTCTACCGGAGCGTTTCTGGGAGCGGACTGTGGGCGCGAAGCCGGCGCTGCTGCCTGCCGGTGGAAGCGGTGCGGAAGCCCCCGAACCATACGAGTCCTTAGGAGGCGGCTTCTCTGGGGGTACGGCCATCGGTCTTGGCCTGAGATCCGCTCCCGGGGGGGAACGCCGGCTGCGGGCTCTGCCTTCTGCTGGCTTACTTGTCCGCTGAAAGCTCAGGACTTTGGTTTTTGTGGAGAAAGGTTGAACTCGGGAGTAAACAGGCAGCCTTCACTGTCTGCCTTCTCTCCGAGTCCGACGTGCGCCCAGCATTGAGGATTCTCGTTTGAGTGCGGCGCTTCCTTTGTTGTAGCCCTTGAAGCTCTTTGGCTCCATAACTTCTTCTTCGAGTAGCTGGCACAGTCTTTATGCCCGTGTTGGACGCATCGAGGTGTTTGACTGAGCTGTCCGCAGGGTGACTTACCGTTGTGTATCAACCACTGACTCTCAGCTCTGGGTTTGAGCTGGGGGAGGTGAAGTAAGGGGAAAGTGACTTAATACTAAGAAGATATCCCAGTGAGTTCTAGGAATCTGGCCTGTGGGGTGCAGACGAGGTCGATTACTGTTGTCCACCCCGTGTGGACGGTGCTTGGACGCTGACAGCCGCTCACGGTGTGAAGTCCTGTTAGGCCGCTTCTCTAGCTCCGAGGCCTTGCTTTAGAATAGTGTGAAGCACTTTTAAGTAATCTTGAAATGGTTAGCCGCTGGTTCCTGCTGATATAAGTGATGTCATCCTTGTGGGCCTCATCACCTTCACCTTGCTCACATCCACAGCTGGACCGTAAGCTTCCCGGCAGCTGGGATTTGTGACGGTGTTCTTCCTTGTGTTGGGTGCCAGTACTTTGGCAGGGTCTGGTCGTTGCATGCTGCTGCTGCCGCTAAGTCACTTCAGTCGTGTCCGACTCTGTGTGACCCCGCAGACGGAAGCCCACCAGGCTCCCCCGTCCCTGGGATTCTCCAGGCAAGAACACTGGAGTGGGTTGCCATTTCCTTTTCCAATGTGTGAAAGTGAAGTCGCTCAGTCGTGTCCCACCCTTAGCGACCCCACGGACTGCAGCCTACCAGGCTCCTCCATCCATGGGATTTTCTAGGCAAGAGTACTGGAGTGGCTTGCCAATGGTGGTTGCATAGGTGCCACATAAACACTTTGGGAAGGAACGTTAAGCTGTGAGTCAAGTTACCATGAAATGCTATTAATGTATTAAAGCGCCTTTTATTTATATTAATACTTGTCTGGGTTTTTCTCCTTTTTACAGGGTATAAAATTCCTGTCATTGAAAATCTCGGTGCCACCTTAGACCAGTTTGATGCCATTGATTTTTCTGACAATGAAATCAGGAAACTGGATGGTTTTCCTTTGTTGAGAAGACTGAAAACGTTATTAGTGAACAACAATAGAATATGGTAAGCATGTGCTAGTGGAAAGTAGCTTTCTCCCCTAGAGCAGATACTGCAGAGTTCCCTGAAGAAGCTGCAGTGTATATGCCAGTTAAACTAGATTTCTATTTTTTTTACTTGCCTATTTCTCAAATGGTAAATGAGCAATTTCCCCATACAGATTCAGAGTTTAATTTGTCATTGGTCAAGTTCTATTTGCATCTATTCAGAAACCTGGTATATTTATCTCTATTCATAGTAAGTTTCTAATTTAAATTAATTAAAAATCTGGTGCTTTGTACACATTTTAGCTCATTTCTAAAATAATTATATTATCAGAGGGGTCATATTAAAGAGATACATAAAATACAACAATTATAGTTTTAACTGAATATCTCATTTTACCTCAAAGCCTCTGGTATTTGTTTTTCTTTAACTGCAGCTGATTTGTAGAATATTGTTTATAGAAATTAAGATTTTATTTTTTTACCCACTTTCATCATCTCTGTGGGCTTTCTAGATGGCTCAGTGGTAAAGAATCTGCCTGCAGTGCAGGAGACATGGGTTCAATCCCTGAGTTGGGATGATCCCCTGGAGGAGGAAATGGCAACCCACTCCAGTATTCTTGCTGGGGAATCACGTGGACAGAGGAAGCTGGCAGGCTATAGTCCTCAAGGTCCCAAAGAGTCGGACACAACCTAGCACACACACACACACAGACATCATCTCTGTAAATTTTATTGGAAAAAAGTTATTGAAGGTGAAAAGACACTTGCTCCTTGGAAGGAAAGTTATGACCAACCTTGATAGTATATTAAAAAGCAGAGACATTACTTTGCCAACCAAGGTCTGTCTAGTCAAGGCAATGGTTTTTCTCGTGGTCATGTATGGATGTGAGAGTTGGACTGTGAAGAAAGCTGATCGCCGAAGAATCGATGCTTTTGAACTGTGGTGTTGGAGAAGACTCTTGAGAGTCCCTTATACTGCAAGGAGATCCAACCAGTCCATTCTAAAGGAGATCAATCCTGGATGTTCATTGGAGGGACTGATGCTAAAGCTGAAACTGCAATACTTTGGCCACCTCATGTGACGAGTTGACTCACTGGAAAAGACTCTGATGCTGGGAAAGGTTGGGGGCGGGAGGAGAAGGGGACGACCAAGAATGAGATGGCTGGGTGGCATCACCGACTCTGTGGACATGAGTTTGAGTGAACTCCGGGAGTTGGTGATGGACAGGGAGGCCTGGCGTGCTGTAATTCATGGGGTCGCGGAGAGTCGGACACGACTGAGCGACTGAACTGAACTGAACTGAACTGATAGGGTCTTTAAGAAGTTCTGAGTGTTGAGCTACTTTTCTTAAATAGGCACATTTCTCCTGAGTTAAACTGTTGACTGTGGTTTGGTTATTGTGTATCCTGTGCTTCTGAGCTGTGACCGCAGAAGCACGTGTATTTCTGTGCTTCCTGCTGACAAGTCCTGAGATGAGTGAGGTCGTTTGTGTCCACAACACTTTCTCCTTGTCTTGGGGCTAGTATGGTGGTGGGAAGAGACCGCGGCAGCATTCTGGAGGTGTGGGTTCTCAGATCATCCCGGTTGTGTGACCTCAGACACACCTCTTTGTGCCTCGTTTTCCTTCTGTCAGATATTGTTGGAAGGAGGATCTCCAAGGTTCTTGCCACTTTGAAGTCCTCTGGGCAGGTGCTTAGGTTAAGTTTTCAGCTTACTGCATTTTCACTTTTATTAAGATTTTGTCTTTTCCTTTTAGCCGTATAGGTGAGGGGCTTGATCAGGCTCTGCCCTGTCTGACAGAACTCATTCTCACCAATAACAGTCTTGTGGAACTGGTAAGTCAAATGGGGAAAGTGTATTTACAGGGAGAATTTAAAGGCATTGCCTGCCTTTAATAAAAAACTTGGAGAGTCCAGGAGATTATCTCATCACCTTTTTTCTTTTTCTTCATTATTAGGACATGGGGTTTTTTTGGTTGTGTGTTACACATATCTTCTACTCTCGCTCACTCACCTTTGGACTCTCCTGGGGGCTTGATGGAGCAGTTCCTAATTCCAGCATAATGTGTGTCACTGGTCTGTTGTCCTTGATGCTTTGAGTTCTGTTCAGCTTCTAAAGAGACTCACCCATCCTTTTTTCTAGAATTTCTGTGTCCAGTATGCTAGCCACCAGCCACAAGTGGTTACTTTTAAGATATACTAGAAGTATAAAAAACACTACAGATTCCAGAGACTTAGTGCAAAAGAAAAATATTATACACTATCAATAATTTTTATATTGACATTAAAATGGTTATATTTTGGAAAATAGGTAAAACAATATATTATTAAAACTAGTTTCTTCTGTTTTAATGTCACTACTAGAAAATTACATATGTGACATACATTAAATTTTGTTGGGGAGTTTTATTCAAGAAATTATTGTTTTACTCCACATTTAGATCAACAATCATTTGAGATTGGTGTTCTTTTAAGATA
This sequence comes from Moschus berezovskii, assembly GCF_049115385.1. NCBI lineage: Eukaryota > Metazoa > Chordata > Mammalia > Artiodactyla > Moschidae > Moschus > Moschus berezovskii. The sequence goes on along the minus strand of NC_142480.1, from coordinate 40,873,434 downwards.
AGGGGCAAGTTTCATTTTCTCTATTTGGATATGACTATTTTGATCCGCTTCTGGTTTTTAAATTTCTACTCTGTATGGATAATTTTTAACGGTGTTGAACTTAGGCTATATATTGTTTGTAACCTAAATTTTTCACTTAAATACTGGATGTTGACATTCTTACGGTGTGACTTGATTTTTAGGTTGTTAGGCCCTTGACCCCCTCCCTTCCTTCCTCCCTGACTGTTCCTTTCCTGAGGTACGAGGTCTCTGACTGTCCTTCAGATTCCCAAAGGAGTGCTTGGCTCCAAAAGTCAGAAAACCCCCAATCTGAGGCCGTGTGCTTTCTAAACTCCATGAGGTATTTAACCCCAAATGTGCATCCATGCGGAATGTGTGGCATATTGGGGCAGTACATTTTGTGTGTTGTTGTTGTGCTTAAAGCTGTTTGCAAAGATGAAGGCTGTCCTGTCAATACTGAAAGAGGCATATTAAAATTGTGTGGTAGTGAATTTCCCTGGAGTTCTGTCAATTTTACTTGTATATATTTTCAGGTTACTTCATTTGATAGATCCAGATTTTGTGTATCTTACTGATGAAATGAACCTTTTATCATTTATATTTTATTAGGAGAAGGCAATGGCAAGCCACTCTAGTACTCTTGCCTAGAAAATCCCATGGATGGAGGAGCCTGGTAGGCTGCAGTCCGTGGGGTCACTAAGGGTCGGACACGACTGAGCGACTTCACTTTCACTTTCACACATTGGAGAAGGAAATGGCAACCCACTCCAGTGTTCTTGCCTGGAGAATCCCAGGGAAGGGGGAGCCTGGTGGGCTTCCGTCTATGGGGTCACACAGAGTCGGATACGACTGAAGTGACTTAGCAGCAGCAGCAGCAGCAGTGCAGTTTTACCTTGGCGTCTGTTTTATCCACTGCAGTATAACAAAACAAGCTTGCTTTCTTTCAGTTAGTATTTGCGTGATCATTGTTTTCCATCCAAAATTTAATTTTTTTCCTCTGCACTTATATTTTAAATTTGAGAACAGGATTTGATAGGATCCTTTTTTAAAATCTAAAGTCTATCTTTAAATGGAATAGTCTATTTATGTTTAATGTAATTACCAGTATATTTGAGTTTATCTTCTCTAGAATTTTTTTACTTGTCCCATCCATCTGCAAATTTTTTTCCCTCTCCTTTATTGTTCTCTCTCTCTCTTTTTGGTATTCCACTTCTTCTGATAGTTTAGAAATTAACTGATTATTGAATAGACTCTGTTTCTTTTCTAAGCATACTGGGAGTTAGCATCCAAGTGTAACGTTAACCATAACCTTTACCTCCTGAACGAAACAGCACCATAAGCATCTCGCTACCCCTGCATCGAGACATCACTGTGTAGTGCACAGTCTGTGTGTGGGCCTGTGTGTGTAAAGTTACCATTTTTTCGGTTTTTGCAGCTTTATTGAGCTAGGGTGGACAAATGAAGATTGTAAATATTTAAGGTGTTTAATGTGAAATTTGATATCTGTACCCTGACACCCACCCCTTCACGTAACCACCTATGTGTGTGTGCAGTGAGAACACTTGAGTTCTGTTTTTTTATTGTGTTGGGTACACCTCATGTTATTTTTAAGGATAGTCACCATGTTGTACATTAAATCTCCAGAATTTACTTATTTATGACTGAAAGTTTATCCTCTCTAATCAGTAGCTTCACCCCCCCCCCCCTTTTCCTCCACCTCCCAGCCTCTGGTAACCACCATTCAGCTCTATGTTGCTATGAGTTCCATTTTTTGAGATTTCACTTAAATTGCAACATTTGTCTGTCTTTGCTCCATTTCACATTGTTCTGTAGGTCTCCTCTAGTGGTGCTGAGCTAGCTGTTCCTTTTCAGATTGTTCTGCAGATCTCCTTTAGTGATGGGACTCCAGTTGCAAGCATCAGTGTTCCTTCTAGTGTCATCATGGAGTGGCAGCTCTCTGAGCTTATGGCTCTGTTCCCCTCCCCTGTTACTTGTGCTTTTCCTCATTGTCCCTTTCGACGCTGTCCCACTCAGTTCAGATCTGTTCTGGCAGTTTCTCGTTTGTGTGAGGCTGTTTCAGGAGGCCCTCCAGGCCTCGTCACCCACCTGGTGTGCTTGTGCTTGGAACGTCTTTGGCTGCTGTTCTTAGGCTGGGTGCCTGTTGCCCTCTTTGCCTTTCCCCCGCTTCTTCCTGTGTGGTGTCATCACTGTGCAAGTCTTAAAGCTCTCACAATGGTTGGTCCTTACTGGTCCCAAGTTCGGGTTCTTGCCAGAATACATTTTCATCTGGTTGGACTGTAGCTGTTGACCATCTTTTTGGTTTTCCTATCCTTGTTGCACTGTATTTTATAGGACAGTTTGGGAAGATTGAAAAACTAAGTTGCGTTCTTCCTATATATATATATTCCCCCCCTTTATACTCTTTGTCCTTGGACAATGTGTTTGAAGAGCTTTAGGGGAACCTAGAATAAAGGTGACAAAGATGACATGCCTGCATTGCTCCCAGGCAGTGGCAGGAAGAACCACTTCACACCAGGTTCCCTGTAGGAATAGCTTTCCCTGGAGATACATCACTTTTCACATTGCTTTTTTTCTTAATCATTACTCAGTAGCTCTTTTAAAGTTGCTCCAGGAAATGATATATATTTTTTCTTTTCATCTCTTCTGCTGTTGAGACAGAAAGCTGTTGTGTCCGGGATATTAAGAAGTTCAAATTTATGAACCAGTTATTCAGTAGAAATACACCAACCGTCTGTGATATGCTAGGGCTGTGCCGGGTGCTGGGGCGGGAAAGACTAATGTATGGAAGACAAGGTGTGTCCTTACTGCAGAGGTGTCAGCATGTCGTGGGATCACGGTGGGCTGTGGTGTTTGTGTTCTTACCTGTGACTGTTATTTCACAGGGTGATCTGGACCCTCTGGCATCTCTCAAGTCACTGACTTATCTGAGGTATGGAAACTATTTGTGGTGGTGACAGTAAAGTCTTTTAAAATAACAGCATTGCTGGCCTTGATGGTAAAGTTATAGTAAAAAGTACTTTTAAAAACACAAATATTGAAAATGTTTCCTTTGGACTCTTATTAAAATTTCCCTAGCATTAAGTTCTTAAGACATTGAAATGTGAAGAATAGTGAACTTTTCCTTACTTCCTGGACTCATTAGACTTTATTAAAATGGACCTCTTGAATGCTGTGCTAGGAACAAGACTGGCATCAAACTGTTCCTTTTCTTGTAGTATTCTAAGGAACCCTGTAACCAATAAGAAGCATTACAGACTCTATGTGATTTATAAAGTTCCACAAGTCAGAGTACTGGATTTCCAGAAAGTGAAACTAAAAGTAAGTGTTACTCTGTTGTAAGTTGTTATTGGTTGGTGCTTTTCCTTTATGTTTTGTTACTGACTTTTATTACTAGTTTGTAATAGGAATGCGGGGAGGCGGGGCGGGGAGTGTTAAGTCGATTTTTTTTCCATAGCAGTGCTTATGGTGGGACTTAGAGTTAAGGTGTGTGTGTGGGGCTGGTCATTCCAGAGGTGGCCTGGCTTCAGAGCCACCATGGGCTTTGTCACAGCAGATGGCCCGCCTAGATACATGCTCTTGGGGAGCTTCATGTTGTTCACTTTGCACTAGCTGTAATTGTCAGGATGATTCTCCCTTTGTTGGGGATTTTTTTTACCTTCCTTATTTCCCAGAGAGCCCCTCCTGGAAATTTCGAAGAAGGGGCTCTGCTGTCTCCAGGGACCTTCACAGAGCAGGGGACTGCTGTATCTCTTCTTATTTTGAAATGGGCTTTGTGGTATTTTACCAGCCCAGAGTATTCCAGAGAGTTTTCTTCCATGTTTTCTGAGGAATGCATCTAAATGCACGTGGTATTCCTATTTCCATTAACTCTGTGTGTGGTGTCGCTGTAGGAGCGTCAGGAAGCAGAGAAAATGTTCAAGGGCAAACGGGGTGCACAACTTGCAAAGGATATTGCCAGGAGAAGCAAAACGTAAGATCCGGATATCCAACTTCTCTCCACTTCACCTTCAGAAACATTATCTGTCTGGCATTTTGCCTCTTGCAAAATGAAATGAAACACCTGTGACTAATGCCGTCTAGTTTGCACAGTGATGATCCGTGGCCCACAGTGGTCCCTATATCACGTGAGATTTCTAGAAGATGAGAGCGGACGCTCCAGTATTCAGTCTGCCGTGATAGTAGTGCACCGTCTTCCTCTGTGGCAAGATGAACTGGGTGGTGTTTCTGAAGGAGAGAGTTTCTTGTATCAGTTTGTTAACAAAGATAAGATACTACACTGGTTGAATTACTTTCAAAGCTTTTGAAAGTAAAAGAGAAGCAGTTTCTGTTGGTTTGGATTTGACAGTTTTGTTCTTCCCTCCCCTCCCAAGTTTCAACCCAGGTGCTGGTTTGCCTACTGACAAAAAGAAAGGTGGGCCGTCCCCAGGGGACGTGGAAGCCATCAAGGTGAGCACGAGTCAGGACAACTCAAGTAATAAGTTAGACACTGCAGGTTTCTCCCATAGTTGTTAGAATCCAGCTACATTTTTGTGTAAGGAAGAACTAGCTTAAAGATATTATTTGACCAGATTTTGACTTGAATTAATTATATGAGCTGGTCAAAGTGGAGGCAACTCTGGTCTTCTCATTTTCTCAGGAAACAGTTAGTTACCTTTGCTTGCTGTCTTGAATTTTACTTTGAAGGACTTGCTACCTGAAAGATCCTGATTGATGAGAAATCCTAATTTGGTAATGCTGCCTCCTAAATCATCCAGTGGCATAATTCCAATTAACTAGAATTTTAGGGCACATGCACTGATTATTTGCTCTCCTATAAGAGGGTCTGCAGCTCTTTACCAATTTGGGAACTTCTTAGTTTGGTTTTGGGGTTGATTTCACTGTGCCAGCAAAATTCTTCCTGTGAGAGAGACTATTTAATATTCCAGTTCAGGAAGGTGGCATGAGTTTCTGTGAGTGTTTTCTGTTAACTGGATGAAAATAACTGTCCATCTCTCTTGTTTCCTGGTGTCCAGAACGCTATAGCAAATGCGTCAACTTTGGCTGAAGTGGAGCGGCTGAAGGGCTTGCTGCAGTCCGGTCAGATACCTGGCAGAGAACGCAGAGCAGGTCAGAACCACGTTCTGTCTTCCTTTCCAGATTAATGATACACTCCTAGTGATCGCAAATTGCTTTAGATGCTACGATCCAAGGATGCTTGAATAGTGCCTCCTTACCATTATAATTTACACAAAATGCCTTTAAATGCTCTTTGAAAAGAAATCATTTGCTAAAGAAGCTTATGTCCTAGGACTCTGGGGTTTTTGTGAAAGTTGAGACAGATGTTAGTTCACAGCCATGGAGTAAAAGCAAACAGTGGAGGTGACCATGATGCCTTTGACCCCTGTCTGTGTGGGCCCACTTAGCAGTGGGGAGCATGGGCTCTGGAGCCAGACAGACTGAGGCTCAGAGCGTAGCTTCACCAGCTACGTCCTTGGATGAATTTCTTAACCCCACTTGATCTTAAATCTGTTGGCTCATCTTTAACCAAATAGTAGTAGTGGTGACCTCAGAAGGTTGTTGGGAGGACTAAGTAAGGGGCTTCCTAGGCCCTGAACACCAGGTGTGAGCTGTCTAATTGTGAACACCGGCTCTGTATCGGGCAGTGTGATGGGCACTGACTAGGGTGTAAAGTGAAAACTGCTACAGAAGGTGCATGTTAAAGTTTGACATAAATGTAACTGTGGGCTCTGTCTAGACCAGTGGCTCAGGGCAAGTTCCCTTGACGAAATAATGTTTGAATTGAAGCTAAAAGTGAGTAAGACATTCATTAGAGCAGCAGTTCTCACTGTGTGGTCCTTGGGCCCCTAGGGTTCCATGAGGAAAATTTACAAACACCGAGGCATTATTTGCTTTTTAAGTGGTGTGACCATTTGTGTCTGATAGTGCCAGAGCAATGGAAGGTGGAGTTGCTGGTGCCTCAGCCCAGGTACATGGGTTCACAGGACCAATGATTCTAGGTGTCATTCTGAGCTGCTGCGTACCCAATGAGGTCCTTTGTGAAGCAATGAGGATCGTTGGTGTTCCTGGATATCACCCCGGGGACACATCATTTGATGTGAAGAAATGGGCCAACATTTGCAATCTAACCTTTTAGAAACTACTGCTTTTGGGAATTCCTGATCCAGTGATTAAGACTCAGCTTTCATTGCCCAGGTTTGATCCCTGGTCAGGGAACCAAGATCCTACAAGCTAAGTGGGGAGACCAAAAGAACAAAAGCAAAAAACTACCACTTTTGTCAAGTTTTGGCATAGTATCAAAAAAAAAAATCCACAGCTGCCTGCACAGGCTGTTAAAATACACCTCCCTTTTCTCACTGCATGTCTTTGTGGGCCTGGCTTTCTTCACACCCTTTAGTCAGAACAGTGTATTTTGGCGAGAAGAGTGATGAAGGCAGAACAAGGGCCCATCTAACATTGGGCAGACATTGCAGAGATGGGCAAAAGTAGAAAACTGCACCAACTTTCTCACTATATATTTTTATTTTAGAAAATATTGATACTGTATTTTAGAAAAATACAAACATTAATGGTACTAGGTTTATTGTTTTAAGGAATTACTATTTTTTTAATGCTTTCAGTTTCCAACATAGTATTAATAAATGTAATCTACTTGAAGAAAAGTTCTTTGGGTGCTAAAACTAAAGTATTTGAGAACCTGTGACCTAGACAGAGCAAAATGGCATTCTCAGGGGAAGGAGCGCTCTGTGGTGAGACAGCTTTGCACCCTGCGCTTGAAGGAAGACTATGAGCCTAAGTCCAGGGCCGGTCGGGGGGCATGGGTGAAACAGGCTGGCAGGGAGAGTTCTGAGTCCAGCCACAGAGGGCCCTGTAGGCTGTGAAACGAGGGACCTGTGACCCTGAGAACAGCACAGGCTGCCAAGACCCACGGGGCAGGCGATAGGCAGGGAGGAGGCTGTGTCTCGTGGCAGAATTCCTCAGTTACCGTGCCTCCCCTTGAGCATGTTATTTGGGCCTGGGACTCACGTGGGGCTTTTCAGTGTCGTCTGAACACATGTGGGGCACCTTGAGGATAGGAAGGTGGGAATTGTTTGTGGTTCTCTTAGGTTTCAGTGGGCCCAGGCGTCTGAACAGCAGTTCCCGGTGACATTCTTGCTTGCTTTAGTTTTGTGTCTAGAAATGTAACGTTTGGGTCTAACTGGAAACATAATTTAGACAGAATCACTGGCTGACTATCTGCAGCATGTAGTAGGTATCCTCTCTCATCTTTCTTTGGAATGCTCCCAGTTTCTTTGCCCATCGTCGTGGCAAGAACAAAACATAAAATATAGGCTTTTTATCTTGATAAAACATGAGTTACAGGCTTGACCCGAGTGGGTTAGAACAGCAGGCATAGAGTTGACTTTCATGAAGCAGTTTTGTGACCCATTCCCTAGAAGCTTACCATCCTTCCAGGGCCTGCCAAAGACAGGTGGTTCCTGGACCTAAGTTCTTTTAGGCTGAGGCCGCTGTCGGGCGTCTGCATCTGGTCTAGGGTCTGGCAGGCAACAGCAGCATCGTGGGTGGACGCCCACACATGCTCTAACCTAGGTGTGACTTCTTGTGTGTTTTCTAGGCCCCACTGATGATGGTGAAGAGGAGATGGAAGAAGACACCGTTGCAAATGGGTCCTGAGCAGGGCAGCCTCAGCACCTCAGGACGTGTAACCGTCCACCTCGGACAGGTCCTGCCTTGTTTGTGTCAGCAAAGCAGAGTTCATCAGCATTGTTGAAATGCTCAAAACTGCTGCTGGTAATTTTGTGATACAGATTTTGAAATCTAAAACCCAGTTTTCTACCAATAGTACAAATAAAGGACACTCGCTGTGCTGCGGGTTGTGCGTCATTGGGGTGTGTGCAATGAGGTGTGGATATGGGGAGTTGGAAATGCAGCAGGGCGGCTCTGTGGGCAGGCTTCCCAGTCCTCATGAAATGTTTAGGTTTTTAAATTCATAATAAAACTTAGATTATCTGTGTGCTGCTACTGGTTGTTAGAATTTGCAACATTGGCATGTCATTAAAGGCAGCCAGGCCCCAGGGCTTTGCAAGAGTCAGTGTCCTTTGAAGTTTTTGTTTAACACTCTTCACCAGCATGTGACGATAAATTGCTGATTTGGACAGTTAGAGGAAATGTGACATCTGCCTGTCAGTCAGTGGGATTCGGGAGATTGGACCACCCTAGACCAGTACTTCCCCAGCTCAGTGCACTGTGAGTCTCGGAGGTCTGCCAGAGCTCAGGGTCTGTTGTGGGCCCTCAGGGTCTGTGCCTCTCATGGGCTCCCAGGAGCTGTCCCCCAGAGGGGACACTCAGGATCTCCAGCCTTGCTGCCCACCCTGGCCTCACCCACCTTACACCTTCAGCTTCTCCAGGGACCAGTCCCTGTGGTCTGTTTGCTGACTTGTTACAGAAAGCTTCCCTTGCTCTTTGCAGGTAGAGTGTGATATGGGGTCTTACCTGCTGTTCTGTGAGCAGATCGTATTTCTGGATGACTGCCGTGTCAGGAACCAAGATGTGTACTCAGCTCCTGGCTGCACCAAGAGGGCTGCCCTGCAGGGGCCAGGCTGCTGGGGCCTGAGTGACACTTGCATCTTCTGATGGAAAGCAGAATTCAGACCTGCCAAGCAGTTTGTGTGCAGTTTGCTTTCAAAGGGTGTTCCAAGGGATGAAGTTCAAAACCCCAGGTGGTATCCCTTTAGCTCCTGATAGTGAGCTTAGAGCGTGTCTGCTTTTCACTCAGCTCGGAAGGATTTCAGTACTGTGATGGCTAGTGCTGTGTCCATTATCAGTTTGAGCGCATTTCCCTGAGGGACCTCCTACACACACACACACACCGGCCCACCTCCACCACCCCTGCCCCCCTCCCCCGCCATGCTTTGTCTTTGAAAGCTCCCACCAGGAAGGGTTGACAATCTTGTGACTTGACCAAAGCACAGGACTGTGGAAAAGCCACAGCCATTCCAGAGGGCTACAAGCTCATGAGCTGCCCCTGCCCCTGCCAACTGACTGCTGTCCCCTCAACCAGCAACCGAGAGGGGGCTGAGAAAAGGAGAGAGGAAGAAAAGTGTCCTGTGAGAGCCCTGCTCCATTCCAGGGACCACCCCAGCACACTGGCCTGGCCTCGCTCCCCTCTCCTGTCTGCACTCACCACAGAAATACCATGTTACAGAGGACATGATGCTGTATGGAGAAAATCCTAAACAGAAAACTGCTGGAGCTTGTTAATTTGGTAAAGTTGCTGGATACAAAATTAATACACAGAAATCTGTTGCATTTTGAGACATAAACCACCAATGGAATGTCAGAGAAATTAAGGAAACATTCACATTTACCATTGCATCAAAGACAATTAAATATCTTGGAATAAACCTACCTAAGAGGAGTTGGATTGTGAAGAAAGCTGATCGCCAAAGAATTGATGCTTTTGAACTGTGGTGCTGGAGAAGACTCTTGAGAGTCCCTTGGACCGCAAGGAGATCCAACCAGTCTATTCTAAAGATCAATCCTGGGTGTTCCTTGGAAGGACTGATGCTAAAGCTGAAACTCCAATACTTTGGCCACCTCATGTGATGAGTTGACTCACTGGAAAAGACTCTGATGCTGGGAGGGATTGGGGGCAGGAGGAGAAGGGGACGACAGAGAATGAGATGTCTGGATGGCATCACCGACTCTGTGGACATGAGTTTGAGTGAACTCCGGGAGTTGGTGATGGACAGGGAGGCCTGGCGTGCCGTGATTCATGGGATCGCAAAGAGTTGGACACAACTGAGCGACTGAACTGAACTGAACTGAAGAGGAGACAAAAGGCCCATATTCCCAATACTAAGATGCTGATGAATGAAACTGACAACCATACAAATAGATGGAAAGAATGGAGCTGGAGGAATCAGGCTCCCTGACTTCAGACCATGCTACAGACCTACAGTGTTTTTGAGTATGGTACTGGCACAGAAGTAGACGTACTGATAGATGGAACAGCATAAAAGTCCAGAAATAAACCCATTTATGGTCCATGGGGCTGCAAAGAGTCAGACACGACTGAGAACACACAGTCAATCTACAACAAAGGAGGTAAGGGTACAGTGGAGAAAAAAGTCTCTTCAATAAGTGGTGCTGGGAAAGGTGAACAGGTTCATGTAAAAGAATGAAATTAGAACGTTCTCTAACACCACACCATATACAAAAAAACTCAAAGTGGATTAAAGACCTAAATGTAAGGCTGGGTACTGTAAAACTCCTAGAGGAGAATAGGCAGAAAAAACACATAAATTGCAGAGATGTCTTTTTGGATCTGTCTCCTAGAGTAATGGAAATAAAAATAAATAGGACCTAATTAAACTTAAATGCTTTTGCAAAAGAAACCATAAATACAATGAAAAGACAATCTACAGAGTGGGAGAAAACATTTCCAAATGATGCAACCAACAAAAGATTAATTTCCAAAATAAACTCATTCAGCTTAATATCAAATAAATCAAAGAACCCTAGTCAAAATCAAGTTTCTATGGCTGCTTTTCTTTGAAGGAGCATGATATTCTTTCACACTTCCTAGAATCCTGATTAAAAGATAAATCCATCAGATAAATAGAAACTATTTTTAAAATGGATAGAAATTTCACCTGTAAACACACACTGTGGAAAATGAGTACTTTTTTATTTCTTTTAAAGATCAGAGTTTTATAAATTTTATGGCTAGTAAAAATTGTTACAGGGACTTCCCTGGTGGTCCATCAGCTAAGAATCTGCCTTCCAATACAGAGAATTCAGGTTTGATCCCTGGCCTGGGAACTAAGAATCTTCATGTCATGGGGCAACAGAGCCCATGCTGTCTAGAATATGAGCAACACAAGTAGAGAAGCCCACACGCCGCACCTGACACAGCCAAATTAATAAATATTTTAATAAATTATTCCATCAAACTTTTCTACAGTCAGCATTTCCAGCATTGTGCTGTTTTAAATTCTTAACTTACCATGGTTGGTGACCACCAGCAGAGGTCATCAGGAGGTCAACTCTAACCCACCCATGGACATGGCAGCCTTAACTACTGATGTTCAAGCCATACATCGTCAGCAGAACCATATCTCCACAATCACGAGTGAGTTTCTTTAGTAATCATGGAGTCCTGGGGAAGTCAAAGGATATTCTTTACTGAGAATCAAACTTTGTCAATCCCTCTCTTGGGTTCATCGCTTTGAATATTTGACCCAAAATCCAGATGTCTACTGCACCATGTTCCATTCTACAAGCTTTATAACTGGCAGCAGCAAGTGCAACAGTGATATCTCATCCTCTCTGACACCCCTGGAGTCAAAAGTTTTAAAGGCAAAAGAAAGTGATACTTTTCCTGAGCAAAAAGAACAGAGGCATTTAAATTTAACTTAGAGTCTGTCCTATCCCTTAACTGTCACATATGCTCCACCCCATAAGCCTGAGTTCAGGGTGAGTTCAGAAATTGTATTATGATGCATAAAGTATTTTTTATTCTTTAAAAAGAATGTTACTAATTTGTTAAAAAGTGATGCCGTGAGCATGTGCATTTAGTGGCTCAGTCGTGTCTGACTCTTTGACCCCATGGACTATAGCCTGCCAGGCTCCTCTGTCCGTGGGATTCTCTAGGCAAGAATACTGGAGTGGGTTGCCACTTCCTATTTCATGGGATCTTCCCCACTCAGGGATTGAACCTGTGTCTCTTGCATTGGCAGGTGGATTGTTTACCACTAGTGACACCTGGGAAGACCAGAGTGAGCATAATACTTCTGAAATTTCATGATTTTTTTCCTCCAGAATACTGAGATGGACAGCCTTGATGTCCGATTTCTTCATAAGAGTCTTTATCCAAGGATAGCATTAACTTCACTATAGCATACAATCCCCACAAAAGGAATGTTAAAAATTGCTTGCTGTCAAAGAGCAAGACAAACTGAGCAGTTAGCTAATAGTGTAATAAATTCTTTATGTGAATCTTAACTGCAGCAGTGTCTATGATAAATAGTGAAGCTGGATGTCATCAAATTTCTATCAAAGGAAGAATAGACAAACCATAGTATAACAAGTAATTGGGAATTAAGAATGAAATGAAAAATGATTTTATTAATAATCATTGAAAAAAGCAAAGCTTTCACAGGGAAATGAATAGAAAGGACAATTCAGCCTTTTTGTTTCTGGTTCGGCATGTGAAGAGCTTGGAAGTGGCCATTCTAACAAGTGAAAAACTAAACCGAAAATAAGTAATTTCAAATAATGGCTCTGTTAGAGCCATCAGAAAAGTGAGGTAGGTCAGAAGGCCAACTGCAGTCCTGGGGTCTCAGAGACAGACAGGTGGGCTCTGATGCACTGGAGCAGAAATGCACTTGGACACCAGGGAGGAAACCTGAATCACGATCAACAGATGCTGGAGGTTCAGTGCAGCTGGTCTGAGACTTAAAATCTTTGGGGAGGCCCAGTATGAGGAGGGTTCCCCCCAGCTTTCTGAGTCTTACCTTCAGAATTCTACTCAGTTCTTACACTGAAAAAGGAGACAATGTGTTCTACTTCCAGCAGGGGAGAAAAACTGTCCTGAAGTAAGCCCAACAGCATTTTATTCTTGATAATGAGGCCTGCCCTCAAGAGACCCTAAACAACTGGGATTTAACACAACACAACGCAGCTAAGCTGTATTAACTAGACAGTGTATTAAAAAGCAAAGACATCAGTTTGCTGACAAAAAGGTCCTTCTAGTCAAAGCTATGGTTTTTCCAGTAGTCATATATGGATGTGGGAGTCGGACCATAAAGAAGGCTGAACGCTGAAGAATTGATACTTTCAAACTGTGGTGCTGCAGTAGACTCTTGAGAGTTCCTTGGATAGCAAGGAGATCAAACCAGTCAATCCTAAAGGAATTCAACCCTGAATATTCATTGGAAGGACTGATGCTGAAGCTCCAATACTTTGGCCACTGGATGTGAAGACCCCACTCATTGGAAAAGAGCCTGATGCTGGGAAAGATTGAAGGTGGGAGGAAAAGGGGGCAACAGAGGATGAGATGGTTAGATGGCTTCACCAACTCAATGGACATGAGTCTGAGCAAGCTCTGGGAGATGGTGAAGGACAGGGCCTGGTGTGCTTCAGTCTATGGGTTTGCAAAGAGCTGGACATGACTTAGTGACTGAACAACTGACCCGAAAAAAGAAAAATACCAAAATGCAGTGCTTTCTACAGAAATCATAGGAATTTACAAATGTGAGAAAAGCAGCAGTCAGAGAACTAGCCTTCATCCAGACCAAAGAACCTGTGTGGTATATACATGCTACATACCACATGCTGCATAGAACACACTACATGCTTCTTCTACAAGAGATGGGAATACCAGACCACCTGACCTGCCTCTTGAGAAACCTGTATGCAGGTCAGGAAGCAACAGTCAGAACTGTACATGGAACAACAGACTGGTTCCAAATAGGAAAAGGAGTACGTCAAGGTTGTATATTGTCACCCTGCTTATTTAACGTCTATGCAGAGTACATCATGAAGAACGCTGGGCTGGAAGATGCACAAGCTGGAATCAAGATTTCTGGAAGAAATATCAATAACCTCAGATATGCAGATGACACTACCCTATGGCAGAAAGTGAAGAGGAACTCAAAAGCCTCTTGATGGAAGTGAAAGAGGAGAGTGAAAAGGTTCGCTTGAAGCTCAACATTCAGAAAACAAAGATCATGGCATCTGGTCCCATCACTTCATGGGAAATAGATGGGAAACCAGTGGAAACAGTGTCAGACTTTATTTTTGGGGGCTCCAAAATCACTGTGGATGCTGATTGCAGCCATGAAATTAAAAGACGCTTACTCCTTGGAAGGAAAGTTATGACCAACCTAGATAGTATATTAGAAAGCAGAGACATTACTTTGCCAACAAAGGTCCGTCTAGTCAAGGCTATGGTTTTTCCAGTGGTTATGTATGGATGTGAGAGTTGGACTGTGAAGAAAGCTGATCGCTGAAGAATTGATGCTTTTGAACTGTGGTGCTGGAGAAGACTCTTGAGAGTCCCTTGGACTGCAAGGAGATCCAACCAGTCTATTCTAAAGGAGATCAATCCTGGGTATTCATTGGAAGGACTGATGCTGAAACTGAAACTCCAATACTTTGGCCACCTCATGCGACGAGTTGACTCACTGGAAAAGACTCTGATGCTGGGAAGGATTGGGGGCGGGAGGAGAAGGGGACGACAGAGAATGAGATGGCTGGATGGCATCACCGACTCGATGGACATGAGTTTGAGTGAACTCCGGGAGTTGGTGATGGACAGGGAGGCCTGGCGTGCTGTGATTCATGGGGTCGCAAAGAGTAGGACATGACTGAGTGACTGAACTGAACATGCTAGACAATACACACTATATACCACATGATATATATATATATATATATATATATATATGCTCACATGGCTCTGCTCCATGTCATTTTCCCTCTCGCCTTGGGCTGACAGAGCAGTCTATATCATCTTTACCAAAGAAAAAGGAGGTGAGTTACACATTGGTTCTTAAGTGTGCGCTCAGATTTCTCTCCCTGTTCATCAGCCCCTTTGCAACGACAGACAAGGGACAGGGCTGTATAATCCCCCAAAAGAGGGACACCACAGCAAAGGCCACCGAATGTGGGTGGATCATAATCTGGCTCCACTCCAGGCTTAAGGTTTTGACGTTTATCTCACGAGCAGTGGAAAACCACTGAGTACATTTTCAATTTTTAATAAATCACCCTGGCTGTAGTGAGGAGAACAGGAGAGCAGATGTGGGAAGAAACACTAGGAGGCCACTTCAGTTTTCTGAGGACAAAGGACAGACTTTAAACCAGGGTTCTGGCAATGGAACTGGAGAGAAACCAGTAGACTTAAAGAGGGGAGGACCTAGTGCTGCACAAATAGAAGCAGCTGTGAGTAACTATGTGGCCCCAGGAGGTGGAAGCCTTCCCTGGTGGC
Source organism: Moschus berezovskii (assembly GCF_049115385.1). Lineage (NCBI taxonomy): Eukaryota > Metazoa > Chordata > Mammalia > Artiodactyla > Moschidae > Moschus > Moschus berezovskii. The sequence continues at coordinate 40,858,421 of NC_142480.1, read as the reverse complement.
TCAGACGGTAAAGCATCTGCCTACAATGTGGGGAGACCTGGGTTCAATCCCTGGGTCGGGAAGATCTCCTGGAGAAGGAAATGGCACCCCACTGCAGTATTCTTGCCTGGAAAATCCCATGGACAGAGGAGCCTGGTGTAGGCTACAGTCCATGGGGTCGCAAACAGTCAGACACGACTGAGCGGCTTCACTCACTCACTCACATGTCTTACCAGCTGCTGCTCCTGTCTTTTGGAAGGATAGCTAATCCAGTCTCTGTTCTTAGGTTCTCTGTTTTCTAATGTCTTCCTTATTTGAAAAAAAAAAAAAAAAAGGATGAGCTAAATAAAAGTAAATAGATGGATTAATGAGGTGAACTGACAAAAAGTGACAGACTGACCAGAGGAGTTAATTCAAGTCCCCAAACGTTCAGAGTGAAGAGAAACTAGACTCCTCCAGAAGAAAATGTTCTCCCCACTGAGCCTGCTTCACAAAGGTTCCTCCACCAACACACCAAGAGTTTCTATTTCAAGAAGCCATGACCGATTTCATCTGTGACAGAGAAAGGGAGAAGGTGGGGGTGGGGGAGGAAGGAGAGGTGGATGGTGGACAGGCTGCATGGGACTTCCACCTCACCCTCTCCTCCCCTCCTGTGTCCTCCCTCTACTTCCTTTCAGAGCCCCAAAGTTGACCTTCAGTGGGAGCGCTTGGGAATCACAAATGCCCCAGAAGAGATTTTTCTGGAGCAGCAACAGGCAGCCCCGTGGGGACCTAGAGCCAGGCTCCTCACAGGCACGGGGAAGTCCTGATCCTCCTCTGCCCTGATGCCACCACCAGCTGGGAGGCAGAGGGATTTAGGTACACAGCTGTGTGATCTTGGACTCATCTCAGCCCTGCCCTTTCCTGGAGTATTGTGGTCACTGTCCATAGAGCTCACAGGCTGACTCACAGCTGGAGAAACAGGTTTTAAGACCCAACCACAGTATGTCAGAGTTGAGGGGGTTCCAGGACCTCATTTTCCCTAGCGCCTCATTTTGCAGATAAGAAAGGAGAGGCCCCAGAGGGGGAACACTTCCTCAAGACTACACAGTGGGTGGCAGAGTGGGACTGGAAGCTCACTTCCAGACGCTTCCTCAGACAAAAACTGGATCTCTTTGGGAGGCCCCTCGGTGGCGCCCAGTACTCAGAACTAACGGTCCTGAAACTATTCCAGCGTGTAGCTGGTGCTCAGTGGATGTTTGTTGACAGAATGAATCTGTGTAAAAGGAAACAAAGAGCAACTCTGAGGACTGGGCGGTGACCCCCACCACGTCTTCAAACAGGTGGCCTTGCTCCTTTGTGGTGTGAGTGGGTGAAATGGGGCTTGGGAAGGGAGGAGATGAATCAGGAATTCTTTTGTAAACAGAGGAGGGCTCGGCATGGGAAGAGGATGCCACCAGGTACAGCCCAGGAAACAACACAGCCACTGGATCCTGGCCTCCACCCACGGAATCACACAGTGCCCCACACAGACTCAGGGCGAACAGTTGGCAAGTTTCCTAAAGAGGACGGTCACGTGATCTCCACCTGGCCAATGAGCATGTTCCATCCACCCTGGTCACCATGATTGGCTCAAGACTGAGAGAGTGACCAATCAGAACTCAGGGCTGGGCTTCCTGCTTGACTCCCGAGGAACTGAAGCTCTATTTCCGTTGGGAGCAGTTACGAGGTGCGAGAGGCCTGCGCGGGTGGAAGAAGATGTGATGTCAGCTTGTGGCGTTTGGTTGTCATCTCACTTCTGTAAAGGCAGAGCCACCTGTGTGAGGAGGACTCCAGCAAGCAGAGCTGAGCATTCAGGAGAGATGGTTCCTGTTGACGTCCTAAAACTCCCGAGTGCAGCCCTGGTGGACGCTTGTGGACTTAGGGTAAGGCATTTGCTCCTGCTTGTTTGTTAAATGGTTTCTGCAACTTTGGGTTTTCTGTCCATCTGGCCAAGTGGAGAGCCTGGAACCACAACTGTGTTGGTTTAGGCTAGCTTCAGGGAAGACCTTCAAGATAACACCGTGAAACTCCAGTTTAATTCGGAGATCCAAATGGATTTGAGCATTGTTGTTGTTCAGTGGCTAAGTCAACTCCTACTCTTTGCAACCCCATGGACTGGAGCACGGCAGGCTTCCCTGTCCTTCACCATCTCCTGGAGCTTGCTCAAACTTATGTCCATTGAGTCAGTGATGTCATCCAACCATCTTGTCCTCTCTCGTCCCCTTATCCTCCTGACCCCTGTCTTTACCAGCATCACTGTCTTTTCCAGAGTCAGCTCTTCGCATCAGGTGGCCAAAGTATTGGAGTTTCAGCTTCAGCATCAGTCCTTCCAATGAATTTTCAGGGTTGATTTCTTTTAGGATTGATTGGCTTGATCTCCTTGCAGTCCAAGGGACTCTCAAGAGACTTTTCCAACATCACAGTTCAAAAGCACCAATTCTTTGAAGCTCAGGCTTCTTTATGGTCCAACTTTCACATCCATACATGACTACTGGAAAAACCATAGCTTTGACTATATGGACCTTTGTCAGCAAAGGGATGTTTCTGCTTTTTAATACATTAGCTGTCTAGGTTCGTCATAGCTTTTCTTCCAAGGAGCAAATGTCTTTTAATTTCATGGCTGCAGTCACTGTGTAAAGTGATTTTGAAGCCCAAGGAGATAATGTCTCTCTGTTTCCATTGTTTCCCCATCTATTTGCCACGAAGTGATGGGACAAGGTGATCTTAGTTTTTTGAATATTAAGTTTTAAGACAGCTCTTTCACTCTCCTCTTTCACCTTCATCAAGAGGCTCTTTGGTTCTTTACTTTCTGCCGTAAGTGTGGTGGTGGTGTCATCTTCATATTTAAGGTTTTTGATATTTCTCGCAGCAGTCTTGATTCCAGCCTTTGCTTCATCCAGCCCAGCATTTCTCATGATGTACTCTGCATATAAGTTAAATAAGCAGGATCACAATATACAGCCTTGACGTACTCCTTTACCAGTTTTGAACCAGTCTGTTGTTCTGTGTCCAGTTCTAACTGTTGCTTCTTGACCTTCATACAGGTTTCCCAGGAGGCAGGCAAGGTGGTCTGGTATTCCTATCTCTAAGAATTTTCCAGTTTGTTATTATCCACACAGTCAAAGGCTTTAGTGTAGTCAATGAAGCAGATGTTTGTCTGGAATTCCCTTGCTTTTCTATGATCCACGAGATATTGGCAATTTGATCTCTGATTCTTCTGCCTTTTCTAAATCCTATTTTTACATCTGGAAGTTCTCAGGTCACATACTCTTGAAGCCTTGCTTGGAGAATTTTGAGTATCACTATGGTAATGTAAAATGAATGTGATTGTGCAGTAGTTTGAGCATTCCTTGTCATTGCCCTTCTTTGGGATTGGAATGAAAACTGACCTTTTCCAGTCCTGTGGCCACTGCTGAATTTTCCACATTTGCTGGCATATTGAGTGTGGCACTTTTCACTGCATCATCTTTTAGGATTTGAAATAGCTCAGCTAGAATTCCATCACTTCCACTAGCTTTGTTTGTGGTGATGCTTCCTAAGGCCCACTTTACTTCATACTCCAGGATGTCTAACTCTAGTTGAGTGATCAAACCATCATGGTTATCTGGGTCATTTCTACTGGTAACTACTAATTTATTCTCTATATGTGTAAGTCTGCTTCTTTTTTGTTATATTCAGTAGTTTCTCATTTTTTAGATTCCATGTACAAGAGATATCATACAGTATTTTCTTTGTCAAGCTGATTACTTTCACTTAGCATATGCAGGGTATTTTGTTACCTGGACTTTTTTGTTTTTTTAATTGGAGACTAATTACTTTACAATATTGTGGTGGTTTTTGCCATACATTCACATGAATCAGCCATGGATGTACATGTGTTTCCCATCCTGACCCTCCCTCCCCATCCCATCCCTCAGGGTCATCCCAGTGCACCAGACCTGAGCACCCTGTCTCATGCATCAAACCTGGACCAGCGGTCTATTTCACATATGATAATATACATGTTACAATGCTATTCTCTTAAATCATCCCACCCTCACCTTCTCCCACGAGTCCAAAAGTCTGTTCATTATATCTGTGTCTCTTTTGCTGTCTTGCATATAGGGTCATTGTTACCATCTTTCTAAATTCCTAGAGGAAAACATAGGCAAAACACTTTCTGACATAAATCACAGCAGGATCCTCTATGACCCACCTCCCACAGTAATGGAAATAAAAGCAAAAACAAACAAATGGGACCTAATTAAACTTAAAAGCTTTTGCACAACAAAGAAAACTATAAGCAAGGTGAAAAGACAGCCTTCAGAATGGGAGAAAATAATAGTAAATGAAGCAAATATGCGTTAGTATACTGTATGGTGTTTTTCTTTCTGGCTTACTGCACTCTGTATAATAGGCTCCAGTTTCATCCACCTCATTAGAACTGATTCAAATGCATTCTTTTTAATAGCTGAGTAATATTCCATTGTGTATATGTACCACATCTTTCTTATCCATTCGTCTGCTGATGGACATCTAGGTTGCTTCCATGTCCTGGCTATTGTAAACAGTGCTGCGATGAACATTGGGGTACATGTATCTCTTTCATGCCCAGCAGTGGGATTGCTGGGTCGTATGGCAGTTCTATTTCCAGTTTTTTAAGGAATCTCCACACTGTTCTCCACAGTGGCTCTACTAGTTTGCATTCCCACCAACAGTGTAAGACGGTTCTTTTTTCTCCGCACCCTCTCCAGCATTTATTGTTTGTAGACTTTGATAGCAGCCATTCTGAGATAGTACACATGAGATAGTACCTCATTGTGGTTTTGATTTGCATTTCTCTGATAATGAGTGATGTTGAGTATTTTTTCATGTGTTTGTTAGCCATATGTATGTCTTCTTTGGAGAAATGTCTGTTTAGTTCTTTGGCCCATTTTTTGATTGGGTTGCTTATTTTTTTGGAATTGAGCTGCAGGAGTTGCTTGTATATTTTTGAGATTAATTCTTTATCAGTTGCTTCATTTACTATTATTTTCTCCCATTCTGAAGGCTGTCTTTTCACCTTGCTTATAGTTTCCTTCATTGTGCAAAAGCTTTTAAGTTTAATTAGGTCCCATTTGTTTGTTTTTGCTTTTATTTCCATTACTGTGGGAGGTGGGTCATAGAGGATCCTGCTGTGATTTATGTCAGAAAGTGTTTTGCCTATGTTTTCCTCTAGGAGTTTTATAGTTTCTGGTCTTACATTTAGATCTTTAATCCATTTTGAGTTTATTTTTGTGTATGGTGTTAGAAAGTGTTCTAGTTTCATTCTTTTACAAGTGGTTGACTGGTTTTCCCAGCACCACTTGTTAAAGAGATTGTCTTTTCTCCATTGTATATTCTTGCCTCTTTTGTTAAAGATAAGGTGTCCATAGGTGCATGGATTTATCTCTGAGCTTTCTATTTTGTTCCATTGCTCTATATTTCTGTCTTTGTGCTGGTACCATACTGTCTTGATGACTGTAGCTTTGTAGTATAGCCTGAAGTCAGGTTGATTCCTCCAGTTACATTCTTCTTTCTCAAGATTGCTTTGGCTATTCAAGGTTTTTTGTAATTCCACACAAATTGTGAAATTATTTGTTCTAATTCTCTGAAAAATATCATTGGTATCTTGATAGTGATTGCATTGAATCTACAGATTGCTTTGTTATCTGGACTTTTAAAAACTAGGACTTTAAGAAGCAATGTTGTGTAGGTAAGCTGAATATATATTTTTCCTTCTGGGCAAAAGTAAGGCTAAATCTATAAGTCTTTCGTGGAGCAGCTGGTTCTGCCCTTTTTCTATTTCAATAACCTAAAGTAGTTGTCAGGGAGTGAAAGTTGTTCCATGCTGCCACAACGACAGGGGTTTCCAAGACACTGACACTCTCTATTTGCAATCAGTTAGGTGAGTACTGTAGATGACACAGGGGACCCCAGTATTCTGATGCCTCCAGCCTCTGGGTGGGCATCACCTGCTCCCCAGGAGCCCAGGTGCGGGTTGGGGGTGGGGGCGTGGGGGAGGGAGTTGCTGCCTGGTGTGGGGTAGGTTGGGGAGGGGGGCTTGTCCAGGTACAGAAGGAGTGCAGGAGCATGGAAGGCTTGCCATGGGGCAGAGGGCAGGGAGTCTGGGGTGGGGAGGGTGGGGGCGGGCTGAGCTGGGGCGGGGCAGCACGAGCCCCAGTTTGAGTGCTCCCATCTAGCCTTCAGCGACAGGCTTGGGAGAAGGGAGAAGTACTGGTCCAGAGGGAGCGATCGGAAGGCTGGTGCTGCTTAAGTCCAGCGCCTCCAGGCGCGTCCGATAAACTCAAGGGAGTCGGCTTCCCAGGCCCCGCCTCCACACGCCTCCTCCACCGGGCTCTTCGGCTGTTGGAGCTGTTAGGCAGTAATGTGGCTGCAGCAGCCCCAGCCTAACCTTGGCCTGGGCCCCCTCCCCGGGCTTCTGCGTGCTCGGAGGTCCCCCAGCCATATCTCTCTCGGCTCAGCCAGGAGGCGAGCAGAGAGGAGAGAATGAGTCATGGTGGCATCACCTGGCACCTCCCTGGAAGGGGCGTCCCAGGGCAGCATGCCTTGGTTCTCTCTTGGGGAGTGGAAGGCCAGCGGCGATGAAACCCGTCTCATCCCAGCCATCAGCTGACCAGAGAGGGGAGCTGCATAGAGAGGGGAATGCATACTGTTCGAGTATTTTTAAGTGTGCGTGGTAAGTCACTCAGTCGTGTCCGACTCTTTGTGACCCTATGGACTGTAGCCCGCTAGGCTCCTCTGTCCAGTATCTCAACTGTTTGCAAAGCTCTTAGATGCTGTTGCTACTCACCAAATCGAAGGAAGTGAATGCACTTCCAGCAAAACATTAATTAAATCTGTTCTCTGTGTCTATAAGCTTATTTGTTGTTGTTGTTGTTAAAGGTTTTAATTTTGGCCATGAAGCACAGCTTGTGGTATAGTTCCCCAAGTGAAAGGTGCTGAGTTGTGTCCTACTCATTGCTATCCAGTGGACTGTAGCCTGCCAGGCTCCTTTATCCGTGGAATTCTCCAGGGAAGAACAGTGGAGTGGGTTGCCATTTCCTTCTCCAGGGGATCCTCCCAACCCAGGGATCCAACCCAGGTCTCTTGCATTGCAGGCAGATTCTTTACCATGTGGACCACTAGGAAAGCCACTTAGCTCCTCAACCAGGGAATCCTGGCCTTTGGCAGTGAAAGCAGTCAGTCCTTACCACTGGACTACAAGGGAATTCCTCTCCGTCCCCCCCCTTTTTTTAGATTTAGATCATTAGCGGTGAACTTTGATGGTTATTGAATTAGGGTGGAATTAGTGATGGGGGAAAGAGTTTGCAGGGTAAAAAATATTAATAGTAATAGTAGTAGGAAAAGAGAAGGAGGAGAAGGAAAAACAGCTTTTCTTGGGTGTTTAATACTTAGGAGGCACATTTTTAAGCTCTTCTATTGATTCATTTACTTGGATGGTAAGGATGGTGGTTTACTGAGCTCCAAGATGGGCTGAAACACAAGCTGTAAGAACTGAGACGTCTGGGAGGATGGATGGAGATGAGTCATAGTGAAACAAGGGGATAAAGGGTGAACCAGAGAAAAGAGGGAAATAAGAAGGAGAGAGTGGGAATTTGAAAAAAGTCCGAGGGGTTGGGAATGGGGTATAGAGTTCAGAGTACATGAGTGGCTGATTTGAACTTTGAGATTTCTGTTGTCAGGTAGGGGTAATTGGAGGATGAGGAAAAAAAAAACATAAAAGGGTTGTTCTCAGTGACAGTGAAGCTGGAGAAGCAGGCGAGCAAGTGCTACAATGCAGAGGAGAGAGGAAGATGGATCGGGCAGTGTAGATAGGTTGTAAGGGAATGTCACTAATGGAAAACAAATTCAGAACATGGGCTTTGTAGCGGACGAGCTGGGCAGGCATCGTGAACAGTGTATCTACTAACCTGGCATAGATGGAGCTCCGGCAGGACCACTGTATGTGCTCCTAAACCAGGGTATAGTTGAGCTGTGATTGATGGGTGGGTGGGAGAGTAAGTTGACAATCAGACAGGGAAGAGGCCTATACCTGGAGGTGGATTTGATTTATCTGCTTGACCCCTTGCCAGTTGTAAATGAGAGATCAGCTTTTTATGTGTGAAGTAAGTCAATATTGATTAGCAGCGAGTAGCTCTATTATTTTCTTAAACTGAGAGCATCAAAATTCCTTTTGCAATGACCTGCATTATCCCCAGGAAGCTGCATAACTCATGTCCCCAAGCCTTGCTCCTTGTGCCAGGAGATTTAGTGGGGCTGACTGGCAAGCCCCTCAGGAAAGCCTGTGGAGTTCAGCGCTGACACTGCATTTGGTGCCACTGTTTAAGCCATTTCCCTGTGTGTAAAGGTCCATTCATTTACTCTAATGTGTACTTTCCAAAGCTTTTATGAAGTGGTCTCTTGAGATTTCTTATTCTCCCAGGGGTTGATGCAAAGTAACTTGGAATAGATCCAATAATCAGTAAGAGGAACATACCCTATAGCTGTCTTTTTTTTTAACAGAGTTTTATCTCATTTTTAATTAGAGGATAATTATTTTTGATGGTTTCTGCCACACATCAACATGAATAAGCCATAGGTTTACATATGTCCCCTCCCTCTTGAACCTCCTTTCCACCTCTCATCCCATCCCATTCCTCTAGGTTGTCTCAGAGCCCCAGTTTGAGTTCCCTGAGTCATACAGCAAATTCCCACTGACTATCTGTTTTACATATGGTAGCATATATGTTTCCATGCCACTCTCACCCATTCCTTCCTCCTGCCCCATCTCCATAAGTTTGTTTTCTATGTCTGTGTCTCCATTGCTGCCCTGCAAATAGGTTCATCAGTGCCATCTTTCTAGATTCCCTATATGTGTGTTAATACACAATGTTTGCTTTCCTCTTTCTAACTTGTTTACTCTGTGTAATTAGCTCTAGGTTCATCTACCTCATTACCATTGACTCAGATGCATTCCTTTTTATAGCTGAGTAATATTCCACTGTATATATGTACCAACGCTTCTTTATTCATTCATCTGTTGATGGACATCTAGGTTGCTTCCATGTCCTAACTGTTGTAAATAGTGCTGCAGTGAACATTGGGGTACATGTGTCTTTTTCAATTATGGTTTCTCCAGTGATTTTTAATCTCAGTTATTCCATTGCTCATTGTTGATTGTTTATTCTTTAATTCTTTAAGGTCCTTGTTAAACATTTCTTGTATCTTCTCAATCTGTGCCTCTAGTCCATTTATCTGAGCCTACATTTTATTTCCAAAATTCTGGATCAGGTCTACTATTATTCCTCTGAATTCTTTTTCAAGTAAATTGCCTGTTTCCTCTTCCATTTGTTTGGTCTTGTCAGTTTTAACCATGGTCCTTCAACTTCTCTTTAATGTCATGCCCATGTTATGTTGCAGTATAGTTGATGTGCAGTTCTGTGACTGTTGCCAGCACACAACCGCCTGGTTCAGGTATGATGTATCTATGGGTAATCTGTATTCTTTCCTGGATTTTTTGCCATAGAAGTTGAGCCAATTGCTGAGCATTAGGTCGTTGTGGATTATGCATCTCAGATTCAGTTTTCTGTGTATACAAGGAAGAAAGGTAGGAGATAAGTTCTGTGGATACTCTCCTAGAGATAGATTTCTGTGTTTATGTGGAAGGAAGGAAGGGATGAAGAGGATAATCCTTGTGGCTTATCTACTACAGATACAGAATCCCGTGTCTAAGATAGTTGGAACCTCTCAGTTCATTCCTTGTCTTTCACTTTTTATTCCCCCTTGGGGATCCTTTGTTGGGCTTCGGATTCACCTATGCTTTTTGGGTTGTAAATTTGTTATTTTGTATGTCAGTTTCTCTTTTGCCTGGAAGGTACATCATACACATACTACTGTCTTTTTCTGCCTGATTGATTTCCCTTTGTATATGATTTTTCAAAGTCCATCCCTGTGGCTACCAGGGGCATAACTTCCTCACTTCAGTGAGGAATTTCTTTATGGAATGAGCAGTAGTCCATCATATATATGTACCTTTTGTTTAAGCTTTAATCTCTCAGTGGAGATTTTGTTGGTTGTCTGTCTTGGTTACTGGAGTCAGTACTGCAGTCGGAGGGCTCAAGCAAAACCTTGTGCACGCCAGGACCCAGAGACTCCACAGAGACTGAACCACACCTGCCTTTGAATGTTTGAGTGTCTCCTGCAGAGGCACAGGTCAACAGTGGCCTGCCATGGGGACAGGGGCTCTGGCTGCAGCAAACCTGGGAGCCATGGCACGTGGCATAAGTCCTCTTGGAGGGGTCACCATTAGCCCCACCACAGAGCCACTGAGCAGACAACCCACAAACTGGAGAGCAATTATACCAAAGAAGTTCTTGCACTGTTAGTAAAGTTTTAGGACTCACAACAGATTTCCCAACCTGGGGATCTGGTAAAGGTACTGAGAACCCCCAGAGAATTGGACTTTGAAGCCCAGTGGGATTTGATTACAGAACTTCCACGGGATTGGCAAAACAGACTCTTTCTTGTAGGGCAAAAACGTTATGTGCACCAGGACACAGGAGAAAGGAACAAAGGAGCAGTGACCCCACAAGAGACTGAGCCAGAGTTACCTTGAGTGTCCAGAGTCTCTGGCAGGGAGGGTGGGTTGACAGTGGCTTGCTGCAGGGTCAGGGGCACAGAATACAGCAGTGCTGGCATAAGTCCTTTTGAAGGAAGTTGCTATTAGTGCCATTACTCCTATGTAGTTTCTCCTGATACCAAACAAAAGGAGGTAACACAAGCCCTGTCCATCAACAGAAAATAGATAAAAAATTTACTGAGCATGACCTGCCCATCAGAACAAAACCCAGATTCCCCCACAGCCAGTCTCTTCCATCAGGAAACTTCCACAACCTCATGTCCTTATCCATCAAGGGCAGACAGAATGAAAACCACAATTACAGAAAACAAAGCAAATTGAGAAGGCAATGGCAAGCCACTCCAGTACTCTTGCCTAGAAAATCCCATGGATGGAGGAGCCTGGTAGGCTGCAGTCCATGGGGTCACTAAGAGTCAAACACGACTGAGTGACTTCACTTTCACTTTTCACTTTCACGCATTGGAGAAGGAAATGGCAACCCACTCCAGTGTTCTTGCCTGGAGAATCCCAGGGACGGGGGAGCCTGGTGGACTGCCTTCTATGGGGTCGCACAGAGTCGGATACGACTGAAGCAACTTAGCAGCATCAGCAAACAAATTGATCACATGGATCATAGCCTTGTCTAACTCAATGCAACTATGAGCCATGCCGTGTAGGGCCACCCAAGACAGACAGGTCACAATGAAGAATTCTGACAAAATGTGGTCCACTGGAGAAGGGGGTGGCAAACCACCTCAGTATTCTTGCCTTGAGAACCCTATGAACAGGCAAAGTTATGACACTGAAAGATGAACTCCCCAGGTCAGTAGGTGCCCAATATGCTACTGGAGAAGAGTGGAGAAATAACTCCAAAAAGAATGAAGAGACAGAGCCAAAGCAAAAACAACTCAGTTGTGTATGTGACTGGTGATGGAAGTAAAGTCCGATGCTGTAAAGAACAGTTTTGCATAGGAACCTGGAATGTTAGGTCCATGAGTCAGGGTAAATTGGAAGTGGTCAAACAGGAGATGGCAAAAGTGAACATCGACATTTTAGGACTCAGTGAACTAAAATGGACCGGAATGGGCAAATTTAATTCATATGACCATTATATATACTACTGTGGGCAAGAATCCCTTAGAAGAAATGGAGCAGCCCTCACAGTGAACAGAAGAGTCTGAAATGCAGTACTTGGGTGTGCTCTTAAAAATGACAGAATGATCCCTGTTCAGTTCCAAAGCAAACCATTCAATATCATAGTAATCCAAGTCTATGCCCCAACTGCTAATGCTAAAGAAGCTGAAGTTGAACAGTTCTGTGATGACCTATAAGACCTTCTAGATCTAACACCAATAAAAGATGTCCTTTTCATCATAGGGGACTGGAATGCAAAAGTAGGAAGTCAGGAGATACCTGGAATAACAGGCATGTTTGGCCTTGGAGTACAAAATGAAACAGGGAAAAGGCTAACAGAGTTTAGCCAATAGAATGCACTGGTCATAGCAAACACCCTATTCCAGCAACACAAGAGATGACTTTACACACTGCATATGGACATCACCGAATGGTCAATACCAAAATCAGATTGATTATATTCTTTGTATTTGAGAAGCTCTATTACAGTCAGCAAAAACAAGACCAGGAGCTCCTCAGATCATGAACTGCTTATTGCCAGATTCAGACTTAAATTGAAGAAAGTAGGGAAAATCACTAAACCATTCAAGTATGACCTAAATCAAACCCCTTATGATTATACAGCAGAAGTGGCAAATAGATTCAGGGGATTAGATCTGATTGAGTGCTTGAAGAACTATGGATAGAGGTCCGTGAGTATAGTATTCTAAATACTTGTTGTATAGGAGGCGGTGATCAAAACCATCCCCAAGAAAAAGAAATGCAAAAAGGCAAACTGTCTGAGGAGACCTTACAAATAACTGAGAAAAGAAGAGAAGCACAAGGCAATGGATAAAAGGAAAGATATACCCATTTGAATGCAGAGTTCCAAAGAATAGCGAGGAGAGATAAGAAAGCCTTCCTAAGTGAACAATGCAAAGAAATAGAGGAAAACAATAGAATGGGCAAGACTAGAGATCTCTTCAAGAAAATTAGAGATACCAAGGGAACATTTCATGAAAAGATGGGCACAATAAAGGACAGAAATGGTATGGACCTAATAGAAGCAGATGTTAAGAAGAGGTGACAAGAATACACAGAAGAACTATACAAAAATGATCTTAATAACCCAGATAACCATGATGGTGTGATCACTCACCTAGACATCCTGAAGTGCAAAGTCAAGTATGCTTTAGGAAGCATCACTGAGAACAAAGCTAGGGAGGTGATGGAATTCCAGCTGAGCTATTTCAGGTTCTAAAAGACGATGCTGTGAAAGTGCTGCACTTAATATGCCAGCAAATGTGGAAAACTCAGCAGTGGCCACAGGATTAGAAAAGTTCAGTTTTCATTCTAATCCCAAAGAAAGGCAATGCCAAAGAATGTTCAAACTATTGAACAATTGCCCTCATCTCACACACTAGCAAAGTAATGCTCAAAATTCTCCAAGCCAGTCTTCAACAGTACGTGAGCTAAGAAATTCCAGATGTTGAAGCTGGATTTAGAAAAGGCAGAGGAGCAAGAGATCAAATTGCCAACATCCATTGGCAAAGAGAATTCCATCCAAAAGCAAGAGAATTCCAGAAAAACATCTACTTCTGCTTTATTGACTATGCCAAAGCCTTTGACTGTGTGGATCACAATAAACTGTGGAAAATTCATCAAGAGATGGGAATACCAGGCCACCTTACTTGCCTCCTGAGAAATCTGTATGCAGGTCAAGAAGCAAGTTAGAACCAGACATGGACAATGGACTGGTTCCAATTTGGGAAAGGACTGTGTCAAGGCTGTTATTGTCACACTGTTTATTTAAGTTATATGCAGAGTATATCATGCAAAATACCGGGCTGGAAGACGCACAAGCTGGAATCAGATTGCAGGAATAAATATCAATAACCTCAAATATGCAGATGACACTATCATTATGGAAGAAAGTAAAGAGGAACTAAAGAGCCTCTTGATGAAGGTGAAAAAGGAGAGTGGAAAAGCAGGCTTAAAACTCAACTTTATAAAAACTAAGATCATGGCATCCCATCTGTTCTGTTCAGTTGCTCAGTCGTGTCCAACTCTTTGCAACTCATGGACTGCAGCACACCAGGCTTCCCTGTCCATCACCAACTCCTGGATGTAAGAATGTGCCTCGACAAGATAGAAAGAGCGCCAGAAGGGTGATCAAGAGGCTTTATTGGGCAATCGCTCTCGGGCAGAACTCCCAGGCGCGAGCAGGGATGGGTGGGAGTCTGCAACTTGCGAGAAGGGAGGCGGCACTTTTATAACCCGGTGACTGAGGACGTGGCAGACCCTTTCCATATAGGGTAAGGATCGGACCCTGAGGCGCTGGTTGGTCTCCATGGCCTTGTGTAGGTTTTTAATTGGCTGGCGCCTTGGCGCCTCTGTGTCCATCAGTCTGCCTGGTAACGGGCCGTTGATTGGTGGATGGCTGTCTCCGGGACCTTCCTCGGGACCTTCCGGGGGGGTCCTCTTGCTGGCGCTCTCCGTCCAGTACTTTCTGCCTGCGGTCGGCATGACCTTTCATCCCGGCCTTTTTGATATAGGACAAGGGGCGCCGTTTGTCTTCTGGCTACTTCCTGCTGAACGGGGGCAACGTGGGGTTGGGGCCGGTTGGGACAAAAGGCCAGCTTATGCAGGACTGCAGGGCGGATCCATATCTTCTTGGTTGAGTCGGGTGTAGGCTGTCAGCACCATGGCCCATCCGGCTGTGGCCTGCGCTAGTTCTTGGACTCTGCGAAAAACAAGCTGTAGGAGGCAGGGGCCTATGGTGAGGCCCATAATTAGTAGGAGTACAGGGCCCAGAAGGGGCAGGAGGTAAGGGAGTAAGCCATTAAGTCCGGTCCAGAGGGGGGTTTCCTGGAGCTGTCTGCGCCTTTGTTCTAGGTCGTCTTGTAGTTCCTTTATTTTGGTCCGGACTATTCTGGAGTGGTTGGCATAGAAGCAGCATCTTTCCTGCAAGAAAAGGCATATGCCGCCTTCTTTGGCAGTGAGGAGGTCTAGCCCACGTCTGTTTTGGAGGACAACTTCTGCTAGTGAATCTGTCTGTCCCTGGAGTTCTAGCATGGTGTCAGCTACATGCTGGACATTGGATATGATCTGTTGGGAGAGTTTGGCGTATGTGTGTTGTGAGAGGCCGCTCCCCGCTGCCCCCGCGGCCAAGCTGGTGGACAAGACCAGTCCCACCAGCAGAGGCACCATCTGGACCGCTCGCGTTTTTCTTCCAGTTACATGATCTAGGGTGGGTATGGGGACCAGCTCTTTCCCTGAGATCAGGTCGATGTCTGGGAGCAGGATTGAGAGTATGCAGGTTCCCGTCCAATTTGTAAGGAAAGTATAGGCTAGGTTTCCTCCACAAACAAAGACCAGGGGATGAGGGGCACATACCGACGTGGTGATATTCTGTATTGCGGTACAGTTGGCAAAGTCTTCTACTCCCACATCTAGAGCCGTCTCATTATCTATCAGTTGGCCTCTCAGGTAGCATCCCATTGAGGCCTCAGTTGGTTGTACCCGCAAAGGCGGTGTCACCTTACATGCTGATGGGTCTGTAGAAGTGTTAACTGGCTGAGAGTAGTTGGCCAGGATGGCCAGTTGGCCAGTAGTGGGCGGGGGGTCCCTACGGCCAGGCATATCCAGCAATCTTGGGCCCATTCGGGACTGGACTGATTTAAGGTGTTCCAAGTTAGTTGTATTAGGTTTGTGGTTGCCGGGTCTAGTTGCAGAGGGCCCCGCCAATTGGGTAGGGCCAGGGCATAGTAATGGACTTTTGGAAAGTAATGATCTATTACTGTTTGGAGCTTCTGTTGGGCCTGTTCTCTTCGCACCATATCCTGGACTCCCCCTCCATCTGAGACATGTATAGGTGCCCTTAGGTTCCAGCAAACCTCTTTGCCCGTCTGATCTGGGCATGCAGGCGAGGAAGGGCCTGGGCCCGATGTGCCCGGGAAGTGTCCTGTTTGTGTTCCTGTCCAATAAGTTTTGCTGTTTGGGCCTTTGCATTGGCATGCCTGCTCTTTAAGGTAGCATAGAGAGTGGAGAGTCTCTTGGTATTCTGAGCAAGAGCAGTTTCCTAGCTGGCCTGGGGGCAGGGTGTCTGGGACTGGGATGGCATTAACGCATTGCCATGAGTTGGCGTTTCCGATGTGTGAGTATGCCCCCGAGGAAGACACGTATCCTGACCCTACAAAGTTGTAGGCCATTTTATCTCCACAGTTAACTGCTTGAACCTATTTGACCCTTCCCTCAGGGTATTGGGAGAGAGTCCCCCCTGCACAGTCGCAAGGCTTTCCCATCTGTCTAGCCAGGATTTGTCTTGACTTTGCCGGGTCGTCAAACCCCCCGTAGGTCTGGCCGAAGAGGACCAGTAATAGGAGGGCACCCGTCATTCTCGGCCACTGGTGGGAGCGAGGTCCGGGAGATTGTTAGCTTTGTGGGGCCCGTCAAAGAAGACTGGTATGTGTATTTTGGCGAGGCCTTTGGACCTAGATCTAGGTTTGGACCTCTTTCTGGAAGGCCGAGGGGGGCTCGTTTGAGCCTGGTCATGTAGTACCAGGGCTCGAGGCCTGAGAGCTTGGCTGCTGTGGGGGTGGTCAGAATTACCATGTAAGGACCCGTCCAGCGAGGTTGGAGGGGCCCGGGAGACAGGGTCTTGAGTAACACCTAGTCTCCCAGTGACAGCGGTCTGAGGGAGCCGCTGTCCTCTCCGGGTTGTGGTAGCACCCAATCTGCATGTTCTCTGAGTAGGGCGCGCAGGCGGGTGAAGAGGGGCAGGTAATCGGCTGAGGGGGGGTGGTTTTTCCGGGGGCAGGGATGTCAGCAGGTAGGGTCTGCCATATAGCAGCTCGAAGGGGGTCAAACCTGTTTTTGAGTGCGGTGTTGTGCGGATGCAGGTGAGAGCCAAGAGAAAGAGGTCGACCCAGGAGTGCCGCACTTCTGAGGCAAGTTTGGTGAGGTGGGTCTTGAGAATCCCGTTGGCTCGTTCTACCTTCCCCGAGGATTGAGTTCGATACAGGATGTGGAGGTGCCAGGTGATGTTGAGGGCCGCGGCTACCTGCTGGGTTATCTGCGGAATAAAGGCAGGTCCGTTATCGGATTGGAGGGAGCTGGGGAGTCCGAATCGGGGGATGATGTGTTTGACTAGGGTTTCAGACACTACTGCGGCCGTTTCGTAGGAGGTGGGGAAGGCTTCAACCCATTCTGAGAACGTGTCAACGAGCACCAGCAGATAGCGATAAGCCCGGTGCTTGGGCATGTGAGTGAAGTCCACCTGCCAGTCCTGGCCGGGCAGATGTCCTCTCATCTGGTGGGTTTCCCGAGGAGGGGGGGGGGGCCTCCTTGTGGGGAGGTCGTTGCGCAGGTCAGACAAGAGCGATGTACAGTCCGGATGGCCTGTTTGAGGTGCAGAGGGGAGAAAAGCGGGCTGAGGAAAGTTAGGAGAGCGCGTGGTCCGATGTGGAGGGTGTTGTGTATTTGTTTTATGATGGTGACGGCTTGTTGTTCGGGCAGGACCAGCTTTTCGTGGAGTGTGATCCATCTGGAAGAGTGTGTTTGTGTTCCCTCCTGGGCAAGTAGGGCTTTGGCCTCTGCTGTGGTGTACCTAGGGGTAAAGGAGGTCTCCAAGGCCAGCAGGCCAGCAGAGGGGGCTACCCCCTGCCGCAAGGCGGTTTGTCGGGCCACCTGGTCGGCTAAGTTATTACCTTGAGCAATTTTGTCACGGGCCGCCTGGTGTCCCCGGCAATGCAAGATGGCTACCTTTTTGGGCAGGGGGATGGCTTCCAACAGTTTGGTGATATGGAGGGTGTTACACACTGGTGAGCCCTTGGTTGTGAGGAACCTCTTTCCTTCCAGATTGCCGCATGTGAGTGGGCAATTAGCAAGGGGTACTTAGAGTCTGTGTAGATGTTGGCCTTCTTGTCTTTTGCCGGGTGTAGGGCTCGGGTTAGTGCGGTTAATTCTGCCTTCTGGGAAGTCATCCCCAGTGGCAAGGGTTGAGCCTCGAGGACTCCCTGTAAGGTCACCACGGCATAGGCTGCTGCCCGGTGCCCATCCAAGTCCTTTTTGGAGCTTCCGTCGACAAACATGGTTATGTCGGGATCCGGCAGTGGCTCTGCAAAGAGGTTTGAGGGTGGCTGTGTCAAAGAGTCTAAGATTTCAGTGCATAGATGAGCCGGGATCTTCAAGGAGAGAGGAAGAGAGCAAAGCGCAGATAGCGGGTTTAGCTGGGAGCTACGTGCCACAGTGACCTGTGGGTTGTCTAAGAATATTAGGTGAAATTGTTGTAGTCTGGAGTCACTGAGGTCAGGGAGGAATCTGGAAGCCAAGAGATCACCGAGGTGGTGTGGGTAGAAGATGGTTAGGGGTTGACCTAGGATTAACTTTTTGCGTCCATATAGACCGCCGCCGCCGCTGCCAATGCTCACAGGCAGGGAAACCACCCCCTGGCAGTGGGGTCTAGTTGTTTGGAGATGAAGGCGACAGGCAGCAGCTCAGAGCCTACCGGCTGTACTAGGGCCCCAAAGGCTATTTCACCCTTTTCATCAGTATAGAGATGATATGGGTAGTTTGGATTAGGCAGAGAAAGGGGGGCGGCAGACGTCAGAGCAGAGCGCAGCGCAAGGAAGGCTCGGGTGACCTCGTTCTGTGAGGAGAGTGGCCCTTTTGGGGTCTCTTTAGCCGCTGCATAGAGGGGTCTTGCCAGTGAGGCGTAGTTGGGAACCCAATGGCGGAAAAATCCTGCCAGGCCCAGGAAAGACAGAATTTGGTCTCCGTTGGTCGGAGGCTGGATAGATCGAGGGAGGCCGCAGCGGTCGGTTGTGAGGGCCCTGGTGGTGGGGGTAATTTGCAATCCCAGGTAAGTAACCAAGGACTGGGTGAGTTGGGCCTTTGACTGTGAGGCCTGGTATCCTTTGGAGGCCAGGAAGTTAAGGAGGGCTGTGGTATGTTGTTTAGAGAGATGTTCAGAAGGGCTGCATAGCAAGAGGTCATCTACTTAGTGGAGTAGGGTACTAGGGCCAAGAGGGAAGAGGCAAGGTCTCGGGCCAGGGCCTGGCCGAAGTAGTGGGGCTATCCCGGAACCCCTGAGGCAGGACCGTCCATGTGAGTTGGGTGGCCTGTCTGGTGTCGGGATCAGTCCAAGTGAAAGCGAACAGAAATTGGCAGTCAGAGTGGATCGGGATGGTAAAGAATGCATCTTTGAGATCGATTACTGTGAAGTGAGTGGTGTCTGGGGGTATATGGGATAGTAGAGTGTAGGGATTAGGGACCAACAGGTGTGCGGGGATAACCGCCTCATTGATCAGCCGGAGGTCTTGGACCAGTCGATAAGCTCCTGAGGCTTTATGGACTGGAGGGATGGGGGTGTTACATGGGGACGTGGTAGGAACCAGTAGGCCCTGTCCCAGGAGGCGATCAACGATTGGCTTGAGTCCGTGGAGGTTGGCCTGGGACAAGGGGAACTGGGCCCGAGCTGGAAAACAGGTGGGGTCCCTTAGATGGATGAGGACTGGGGGTTGGTGTTGGGCAATTACTGGGATCCTAGTGTCCCAAACCCGGGGATCTATTTGGAAGTTTGATGACCCAGTGAGCGTCATTAGAAATCTGCCTGTGGAGGGGAAAGGCCTCGGGGCCAAGTGGAGCATGGCCCTGAGTTTTGTTAGAATATCTCTTCCCAACAGAGGGGTCGGGCAGGAGGGAATAACTAGGAAAGAGTGAGTAAACAGGCAATCGTCTAGTTGACAGTTTAAGGGTTTGGTCTCTAGAGGCTGTGACGGCTGGCCATCAATTCCCATTACTGAGACCTGGGAAGGACACAAGGTGCCTCCAAAGGAGGGAAGGACCGAATAGGTAGCCCCCGTGTCAACCAAGAAGTCGATCGACTTACCCGCTACCTGGAGCATTACCCTGGGCTCGGCTTGGGGTATCGGGGTTTCCAAGTCTGGGCGGCCTCAGTCTTCATCGAAGGTCAGCAGTTCCAGGGCGAGGTCTGGGCCTGGAGTCCTCTTAGTTGCTCTGGTCCCTTACCCGCTGGGGTCAGGGCCCAAGTGACCAAGGGACAATCGCTTGCCCAATGCCCGCATTGCCTGCACTTTGGGCAGGGCTTTGTGGGCGGCCTCGGGTGAGGACACATCTTGGCCCAGTGTCCTTCCTTGCCTCATTTGAAGCAGGCCCCCGGCGGAGGCTTTTGTGGGCCCGAACCCATTGCCGGCCTCAGGGCTGCTATCAGGGCCTGGGTTTGTTGGTTGAGGAGACTGGCCTGGAGCTCGGCCTTTTGTTTTAGTCTAGCTTTGTGGCTAGCTTCTGCAGTCTCTTCCCGGGCATTATAAGCTTTAAAGGCCATTTTTACCAGGTCTCGTATGGGAGTCGGAGGGCCGCCCTCGGCTTTGGCCAGTTTTTTCCGGATGTCTGGTGCGGATTGGGAGATAAAACGATTGGCCAAAGTGACTGCTCCGGCCGGGGAGTCTGGAGTCAGTCAGGTATATTGGATAAGGGCCTCTGTCAGCCTATTGAGGAACATGGCGGGGTTTTCATCAGGGCCCTGGTTGATCTCGTCTAACTTAAGGAAGTTGACCACTTTATTAGAAGTGGTCTCCATGCCATCTAGAAGGCACTCTACCATATATCTGACCCTGAGTTTGCCTCCCCCTGCCTCCTGATAGTCCCAGTCGGGGTCAGTGTCGGGGATGGCCTGTGCCCCCGAGGGGTGCTCGGGAGAAGGGTTGGCGAAGTGTCTCTGATCGGCTCGGGCCTTAGCAGCCGTCCAGATGGCCTGTTGCTCTTCTGGGGTGGTGGTGGAGCCTAAGATCACGTAGATGTCTTTCCAAGTTAGGGCATATGCACGGGTTAGTTGGTGAAGTGTTTGATGTAATGGGTGGGGTTAGAAGAAAACGATCCAAGCTTGGCCTCGATTTGAGACAGGTCTTGGAGGGAGAAGGGGACATGGACTTGTGCCAATCCCTCGGCTCCTGCTACCTGTCTCAAGGGGAGCAGGGGGGCCGGGGCGACTGGAAAGGAACCTTGAGATGGTAGCCCGTGAGACCGTGTGTGCGAGCTGACTGGTGATGGGGAGGGTTTTAGGGGAGGTAGTGAGGGGTAGAGGATGGGGGCAGGAGGAGAGTATGTTGGTTCAGGTGATTGTGTATCGGCTTGGGAAGTTGGGGAAGGAGTGGAAGCCGTAGAGGAAGTGGGAGGAAGAATGGGCGTTGTCGGAGCCGTTTGGGAGGTGGGGGAAGGTGAGGAGGTTGCCGGAGCCGGAGCAGCAGAGGATGGGGGAGTGACCAGGTCCTCGGGGGGAAACAGAGAAGGCAGAGGACTCGGGGCCTGGCGATTCCTTGGGAGGGGGGTCGGGGTTTGAGCAAGTGGGTCGTCTAGGAGCCATGGTGAGCATGATCAGGCTCGGGGAGCAGGTTGTGCACAGGGTGGGGTGAGAGCGCAGTGCCCAGAAAGCCTGTATATAAGGGACCTCAGACCATTTTCCCATTCTCCGACAATAATTATCTATATCACAGAGGACATCAAAGTCTAGCGTCCCTGTGGGGGGCCAATGGGAATCATTGTCTAGGGGGTACTGAGGCCAAGCCTCTGAGCACAAAAAGGTGAGCCGTTTAGGCTGGATATAGCCTGTCAGCCTCAGATTTTTTAGGTTGGCCAGCAGGCATTCTAGTGGAGTGGACCAATTGGACTCGGGTTGGGAGGCCGCCGACCCCATGGCGACCACGTGGGGCTAACCTCTATTGCCCAGGCGTCCCTGGGTGAACAGAGGCAGCTGGACTGGGGTTTCGAGAGAGACCGGGGGTTACTCAGCTGATTAGGATGTTTCCGGCACGTGCTGAGAACCGGAAGGAGGCAGAGCTGCTGGGTGAGGGCCTGATAAGTGTGCACCAGTTATCTGGCTCTAGGACAGTCGCCCAGGGGGGCAGGACCCAAAGCCGGAGACACTTACCCCGTCGTCTGCCATCTGGGAGGTTGGTCCGTGGTCGAGGTGCGAGCAGCCGTGGCGGTGGAGCTCAAGGGGGCCCGCTCGGCATGAGCTGGGCCCCTCATCTCGAGCCCCACGTTGGGTGCCAAATGTAAGAATGCCCCGTGGCAAGACAGAAAGAGCGCCAGAAGGGTGATCAAGAGGCTTTATTGGGCAATCGCTCTCGGGCAGAACTCCCGGGCGCAAGCAGGGAGGGGCGGGAGTCTGCAACTTGGGAGAAGGGAGGCAGCACTTTTATACCCAGGTGACTGAGGACGTGGCAGATCCTTTCCATATAGGGTAAGGATTGGACCCTGAGGCACTGGTTGGTCTCCATGGCCTCATGTAGGTTTTTAATTGGCCGGCACCTTGGCGCCTCTGTGTCCATCAGTCTGCCTGGTAACGGGCCGTTGATTGGTGGATGGCTGTCTCTGGGACCTTCCTCGGGAACTTCCGGGGGGGGCCTCTTGCTGGCGCTCTCCGTCCGGTACT
This sequence comes from Moschus berezovskii, assembly GCF_049115385.1. Classification (NCBI taxonomy): domain Eukaryota; kingdom Metazoa; phylum Chordata; class Mammalia; order Artiodactyla; family Moschidae; genus Moschus; species Moschus berezovskii. The sequence goes on along the minus strand of NC_142480.1, from coordinate 40,836,234 downwards.
TTCTGCCTGTGGTCAGTGTGACCTTTCAACAGAGTTTACTCAAACTCGTCCACTGAGTCGGTGATGCCATCCAGCCATCTCACCCTCTGTCGTCCCCTTCTCCTCCTGCCTTCAGTCTTTCCCAGCATCAGGGTCTTTTCAGATGAGTCAGGTGGCTAAAGTATTGGAGTTTCAGCTTCAGCATCAGTCCTTCCATTGAATATTCAGGACTGATTTCCTTTGCTTTTGAACTGTGGTGCTGGAGAAGACTCTTGAGAGTCCCTTGGACTGCAAGGAGATCCAACCAGTTCATTCTAGAGGAGATCAATCATGGGTGTTCATTGGAACGACTGATGCTAAAGCTGAAACTCCAATACTTTGGCCACCTCATGCGACGAGTTGACTCACTGGAAAAGAGTCTGATGCCTGGAGGGATTGGGGGCGGGAGGAGACGGGGGCGACAGAGAATGAGATGGCTGGATGGCATCACTGACTCGATGGACATGAGTTTGAGTGAACTCCGGGAGTTGGTGATGGACAGGGAGGCCTGGTGTGCTGTGATTCATGGGGTCGCAAAGAGTCGGACATGACTGAGCGACTGAACTGAACTGATTTCCTTTAGGATGGACTGGTTGGATCTTCTCGCTGTCCAAGAGACTCTCAAGAGTCTTCTCCAACACCACAGTTCAAAAGCATCAATTCTTCTGTGCTCAGCTTTCTTTATAGTCCTGCTTCAGGGTTAGGGGCACTGAGACCTTTTGAAGGAGGTCACCATTATCTTCATTACCTCCACCACAGTTTGGCCTCAGGTCACATAACAGGGAGGGAACACAGTCATTCTTTTCAACAGAAAATTGGATTAAAGATTTACTGAGTATGGCCCAGCCCATCAGAACAAGACCCAGTTTCCCCCTCAGTCAGTCACTCCCATCAGGAAGCTTCCATAAACCTCTTATTCTTCTCCATCAGAGGGCAGACAGAATGAAAACCACAATCACAGAAAACTAACCAATCTGATCACATGGACCACAGCTTTGTCTAACTCGATGAAACTATGAGCCATGCCATGTAGGGCCACCCAAGACGGACGGGTCATGGTGGAGAGTTCTGACAAAATGTGGTCCACTGGAAAAGGGAATGGCAAACCATTTCATTATTCTTGCCTTGAGAACCCCATGAACTGTATGAAAAGGCATCCCATCACTTCACGGCAAATAGATGGGGAAACAATGGAAACAGTGAGAGACTTTATTTTCTTGGGCTCCAAAATCACTGCAGATGGTGACTGCAGCCATGAAATTAAAAAATGCTTGTTCCTTGGAAGAAAAGCTACAACAAACATAGACAGCATATTAAAAAACAGAGACATTACTTTGCCAACAAAGATTCATATAGTCAAAACTATGGTTTTTCTAGTAGTCATGTATGGATGTGAGAGTTGGACCATAAAGAAAGCTAAGTCCTGAAGGCTTGATGCTTTTGAACTATGGTGGTGGAGAAGACTCTTGAGAGTCCTTTGGACTGCAAGGAGATCAAACCAGTCAATCCTAAAGGAGATCAGTCCTCAATATTCATTGGAAGGAATGATGCTGAAGCTCCAATAATTTGGCCACTTGATGCGAAGAACTGACTCATTAGAAAAGGCCCTGATGCTGGGAAGGATTGAAGGCAGGAGGAGAAGGGAACGACAGAGGATGAGATGGTAGGATGGCATCACCAACTCAATGGACATGAGTCTGAGAAACCTCCGGGAATTGGTGATGGACAGGGAAGCCTGGTGTGCTGTAATCCATGGGGGTCGCAAAGAGTCGGGTACAACTGAGCAACTTACCTGAATTGAACTGAACTGCAGTCTTGGTTGGGGTGCAGGTTCCTTTTGATCTGCGGTTTTCTTAGGAGATAGGTCCAGCTGTGGGAATTCCAAATCCTAGGATTAGCCCCTCTTGAGAGTTTGTTTCAGGATTTCAGAGAATGTCCGTTGTACTGACCGTTGCCAATTTTTTCCTCCATGGACAGTGTGGGGGAATCTTTTTTCCTTTAGTTTCTCACCCGTGTGTTTTCTTTGTAGACTTGTCAGGATGAGCATTGTGACTGATGGATTTGATTTCCCATTGTCGTTCTGTTCGGCATTTCTGCAGCAATTAGGGATGTTAAGCATCTTGTCTTGTGGTGGAGGTTGGGTTTGTTTTGTTTTTCCTTAAGGGGTGTGAGGTAAATTGACCGGTGGCAGTTGGCTTCCTAAAAGTTGGTTGTGTTTGGAATTTATTTCTGCAGTACCAGCCCCAGAGCATTTCCTGAGGGCAGCTGTCATTCACATAACCCCAGGTTTTGTGAGTTTGAGTTGCCAGTGAGGGTCCATGGTCAAGTTGTAGTTACAATAAATGTCCACAAGACAGCAGCACTTTTTCATGCATACCTCTCAATCAGGGGCAACCAGAGCCTAAGGCAAATTTGGCTTCCTGGGCTGTTAATTGGAGTGGAATGTGCCTGAGCAAACACTGAAGGTCTTGGATTGGTCAGCAGGAAAACAGTAGGACTCTATATCACCAAAACTACCATGTAATAGAAAAACTTTTGAAAGAAAAACCTCTAATCGCTTTTGAAATCCACAGGCATATCAGAATTATCTTGGAATTTTTTTGAAAAATAGATATGCCCAGGTTTTTCTCTTTTTGGCCAGAGATCCCGATAGGTTTCTACTGAGCAGAAATGTTTTAAAACACCTGAACTCTATGATGCCCTTTTACTTATACCTAGTTTGTTTCCATTTTTCTATTTCATGTTCAGAGCCCCCATGTCAGTCAGTTTTGATGTTCTCCAATTTCTACATCTCTCCTTTCCTCTGGATATTCTTTCTTGGCCCTCATCATGTGTAGTAGAGAAGCTTCTCTATGTGCATTCACACACACACATGTGCGTATATATATATATATATAATATGTAGAATGTATAAATTTTAGAAAACTTATGGATCTTTGCCCTACTAAATTTTTTGATGTTTGATTCCACTTGTTTGACTTAGTAGGAATAGAATGCTACATTTCTAATTAAAAAAAAAAGTAGGCAACAAGCAATAAAGGTTTACTGTATATCTCAGGGAACTGTAGTCAATATCTTGTAATAACCTCTACTGGAAATTAATTTCAAAAATAATATGTGTGTATACATATACCTGAGTCCAGTTGCTGTGCACATGAAATATTATAAGTCAAATATGCTCCTATCAAACATATATATATCCGTTCCGTTTGTTCCGTCCGTTCCGTCACTCAGTCGTCTCTGACTCTTTGCGACCCTGTGGACTGTAGCCTACCAGGCTTCTCCATCCATGGGATTCTCCAGGCAAGAATACTGGAGTGGGTTACCGTTTCCTTCTCCAGGCGATCTTCCCGACCCAGGGATCGAACCTAGGTCTCCTGCATTAGAGGCAGATGCTTTAACCTCTGAGCCACCAGGGAAGCCCATATATATATATATATGTGTGTGTGTGTGTGTGTATGTATTATATATATATATGTGTGTATATATATGTATATATATAATTTAAGAAAAGATGCCTAAGGGCTTCTTTCTCACTACTTTGTCCCCCTAAAGCATCACACACACAACCCTCACTGGATTAATTACTACCGGGCTACAGCACCCTGCTGAGGGTGCTTGGATGCAAATAGGAAAAGGAGTACGTCAAGGCTGTATATTGTCACCCTGCTTATTTAACTTATATGCAGAGTACATCATGAGGAACTTTGGGCTGGAAGATGCACAAGCTGGAATCAAGATTGCCGGGAGAAATATTGATAACTGTAAGAATGCGCCGCGGCAAGACAGAAAGAGCGCCAGAAGGGTGATCAAGAGGCTTTATTGGGCAATCGCTCTCGGGCAGAACCCCCAGGAGCAAGCAGGGAGGGGCGGGAGTCTGCAACTTGTGGGAAGGGAGGCGGCGCTCTTATACCCCGGTGATTGAGGATGTGGCAGACCCTCTCCATATAGGGTAAGGATCGGACCCTGAGATGCTGGTTGGTCTATATGGCCTCCTGTAGGTTTTTAATTGGCCGTCGTCTTGGCGCCTCTGTGTCCATCAGTCTGCCTGGCAACAGGCCGTTGATTGGTGGATGGCTGTCTCCGGGAAGTTCCTCGGGACCTTCCGACGGGGGGGGGGGGGGGGGGGGGGGGGAAGGGTTTGCTGACGTTTCCCTTCGGTACTCTCAGCCAGCGGTCAGCATGACCTTTCATCCCAGCCTTTTTGATATAGGACAAGGGGCGCCGTTCGTCTTCTGGCTACTTCCTGCTGAACGGGGTCGACGTGGGGTTGGGGCCAGTCAGGACAAAAGGCCAGCCTATGCAGGACTGCAGGGCGGATCTATATCTTCTTGGTTGAGTCGGGTGTAGGCTGTCGGCACCATGGCCTGTCTGGCTGCGACCTGGGCTAGTTCTTGGACTCTGCGAAAAACAAGCTGTAGGAGACAGGGGCCTATGGTGAGGCCTATAATTAGTAGGAGTACAGGGCCCAGAAGGGGCAAGAGGTAAGGGAGTAAGCCATTAAGTCCGGTCCAGAGGGGGCTTTCCTGGAGCTGTCTGCGCCTTTGTTCTAGGTCGTCTTGTAGTTCCTTTATTTTGGTCCGGACTATTCCGGAGCAGTTAGCATAGAAGCAGCATCTTTCCTGCAAGAAAAGGCATATATATGCCGCCTTCTTTGGCGGTGAGGAGGTCTAGCCCACGTCTATTCTGGAGGACAACTTCTGCCAGTGAATCTGTCCCTGAAGTTCCAGCATGGTGTCAGCTACATGCTGGACATCAGATATGATCTGTTGGGAGAGTTTGGCGTATGTGTGTTGTGAGAGCCCGATCCCTGCTGCCAGGCTGGTGGACAGGCCTAGTCCCACCAGCAGAGGCACCATCTGGACCGCTCGCGTTTTTCTTCCGGTTACATGATCTAGGGTGGGTATGGGGACCGGCTCTTTTCCTGAGATTAGATCGATGTCTGGGAGCAGGATTGCGAGTATGCAGGTTCCCGTCCAATTTGTAGGGAGGAAAGTATAGGCTAGGTTTCCTCCACAAACAAAGACCAGGGGATAAGGGGCACATACCGAGGTGGTGATATTCTGTATTGCGGTGCAGTTGGCAAAGTCTTCTACTCCCACATCTAGAGCCGTCTCATTATCTATCAGTTGGCCTCTCAGGCAGTATCCCATTGAGGCCTCAATTGGTTGTACCCGCAAAGGCAGTGTCACCTTACATGCTGATGGTCTGTAGAAGTGTTAACTGGTTGAGAGTAGTTGGCCAGGATGGCTAGCGGGCAGGGGGTCCCTATGGCCAGGCATATCCAGCAACCTTGGGCCCATTCGGGACTGGACTGATTTAAGGTGTTACAAGTTAGTTGTTGGAGAAGGCAATGGCAAGCCACTCCAGTACTCTTGCCTGGAGAATCCCAAGGATGGAGGAGCCTGGTAGGCTGCAGTCCGTGGGGTCGCTAAGGGTTGGATACGACTGAGCGACTTCACTTTCACTTTTCACTTTCACAGATTGGAGAAGGAAATGGCAACCCACTCCAGTGTTCTTGCCTGGAGAATCCCAGGGATGGGGGAGCCTGGTGCGCTTTCGTCTGTGGGGTCACACAGAGTCGGACACGACTGAAGTGACTTAGCAGCAGCAAGTTAGTTGTATTAGGTTTGTGCTTGCTGGGTCTAGTTGCAGAGGGCCCCGCCAGTCGGGTAGGGCCAGGGGATGGTAATGGACTTTTGGAAAGTAATGATCTATTACTGTTTGGAGCTTCTGTTGGGCCTGTTCCCTTTGCACCATATCCTGGACTCCCCCTCCATCTGAGACATGTATAGGTGCCCTTAGGTTCCAGCAAACCTCTTTGCCCATCTGATCTGGGCATGCAGGCGAGGAAGGGCCTGAGCCCGTCGTGCCCGGGAAGTGTCCTGTTTGTGTGGCTGTCCAATAAGTTTTGTTTTCTGGGCCTTTGCATTGGCATGCCTGCTCTTTAAGGTAGCATAGAGAGTGGAGAGTCTCTTGGTATTCTGAGCAAGAGCAGTTTCCTAGCTGGCCTGGGGGCAGGGCGTCTGGGACTGGGATGGCATTAACGTATTGCCATGAGTTGGCGTTTCCGATGTGTGAGTATCCCCCTGAGGAAGACATGTATCCTGACCCTACAAAGTTGTAGGCCATTTTATCTCCACAGTTAACTGCTTGAACCTGTTGGAACCTTCCCTCAGGGTATTGGGAGAGGGTCCCCCCTGCACAGTTGCAAGGCTTTCCCATCTGTCTAGCCAGGATTTGTCTTGCTTTTGCCGGGTCATCAAACCCCCCGTAGGTCTGGCCGAGGAGGACCAGTAATAGGAGGGCACCCGTCATTCTCGGCCACTGGTGGGAGCGAGGTCTGGGAGATTGTTAGCTTTGTGGGGCCCGTCAAAGAAGACTGGTATGTGTATTTTGGCGAGGCCTTTGGACCTAGATCTAGGTTTGGACCTCTTTCTGGAAGGCCGAGGGGGGCTCATTTGAGCCTGGTCACATGGTACCAGGGCTCGAGGCCTGAGAGCTTGGCTGCTGTGGGGGTGGTCAGAATTACCGTGTAGGGACCCATCCAGCAAGGTTGGAGGGGCCCGGGAGACAGGGTCTTGAGTAACACCTGGTCTCCCGGTGACAGCGGTCTGAGGGAGCCGCTGTCCTCTCTGGGTTGCGGCAGTACCCGATCTGTGTGTTCTCTGAGTAGGGCGCGCAGGCGGGTGAAGAGGGGCAGGTAATCGGCTAGGGGGGGTGGTTTTTCTGGGGGCAGGTGTGTCAGCAGGTAGGGTCTGCCATATAGCAGCTCGAAGGGGGTCAAACCTGTTTTTGAGTGCGGTGTTGTGCGGATGCGGGTGAGAGCCAAGGGAAGGAGGTCGACCCAGGAGTGCTGCACTTCTGAGGCAAGTTTGGTGAGGTGGGTCTTGAGAATCCCGTTGGCTGGTTCTACCTTCCCCGAGGATTGAGTTCGGTACAGGATGTGGAGGTGCCAGGTGATGTTGAGGGCCGCGGCTACCTGCTGGGTTATCTGTGAAATAAAGGCAGGTCCGAAATCGGATTGAAGGGAGCTGGGGAGTCCGAATCAGGGGATGATGTGTTTGACCAGGGTTTCAGACACTATTGCGGCTGTTTCACAGGAGGTGGGGAAGGCTTCGACCCATCCTGAGAACGTGTCAACGAGCACCAGCAGATAGCGATAAGCCCGGTGCTTGGGCATGTGAGTGAAGTCCACCTGCCAGTCCTGGCCGGGCAGATGTCCTCTCAGCTGGTGGGTCTCCTGAGGAGGCCGGAGCCCTCCTTGGGGGGAGGTCGTTGCGCAGGTCAGACAGAAGCGATGTACAGTCTGGATGGCCTGTTTGAGGTGCAGAGGGGAGAAAAGCGGGCTGAGGAAAGTTAGGAGAGCGCGTGGTCCGATGTGGAGGGTGTTGTGTATTTGTTTTATGATGGCGACGGCCTGTTGTTCGGGCAGGACCAGCTTTTCGTGGAGTGTGATCCATCCGAAAGAGTGTGTTTGTGTTCCCTCCTGGGCAAGTAGGGCTTTGGCTTCTGCTGTGGTGTACCTAGGGGTAAAGGAGGTCTCCAAGGCCAGCAGGCCAGCAGAGGGGGCTACCCCCTGCCGCAAGGCGGTTTGTCGGGCCACCTGGTCGGCTAAGTTATTACCTTGAGCAATTTTGTCACGGGCCGCCTGGTGTCCCCGGCAATGCAAGATGGCTACCTTTTTGGGCAGGGGGATGGCTTCCAGCAGTTTGGTGATATGGAGGGTGTTACACACTGGTGAGCCCTTGGTTGTGAGGAACCTCTTTCCTTCCAGATTGCATGTGAGTGGGCAATTAGCAAGGGGTACTTAGAGTCTGTGTAGATGTTGGCCTTCTTGTCTTTTGCCGGGTGTAGGGCTCGGGTTAGTGTGGTTAATTCTGCCTTCTGGGAAGTCGTCCCCAGTGGCAAGGGTTGAGCCTCGAGGACTCCCTGTAAGGTCACCACGGCATAGGCTGCTGCCCGGTGCCCATCCAAGTCCTTTTTGGAGCTTCCGTTGACAAACATGGTTATGTTGGGATCTGGCAGTGGCTCTGCAAAGAGGTTTGGGGGTGGTTGTGTCAAAGAGTCTAAGATTTCAGTGCATAGATGAGCCGGGATCTTTAAGGAGAGAGGAAGAGAGCAAAGCGCAGATAGCGGGTTTAGCTGAGAGCTACGTGCCACAGTGACCTGTGGGTTGTCTAAGAATATTAGGTGAAATTGTTGTAGTCTGGAGTCGCTGAGGTCAGGGAGGAATCTGGAAGCCAAGAGATCGCCGAGGTGGTGTGGGTAGAAGATGGTTAGGGGTTGACCTAGGATTAACTTTTTTGCGTCCATATAGACCGCCGCCGCTGCTGCCAATGCTCACAGGCAGGGAAACCACCCCCTGGCAGTGGGGTCTAGTTGTTTGGAGATGAAGGCGACAGGCAGTAGCTCAGAGCCTACCGGCTGTACTAGGGCCCCAAAGGCTATTCCCCCCTTTTCATCAGTATAGAGATGATATGGGTAGTTTGGATAAGGCAGAGAAAGAGGGGCGGCAGACGTCAGAGCAGAGCACAGCGCAAGGAAGGCTCAGGTGACCTCGTTCTGTGAGGAGAGTGGCCCTTTTGGGGTCTCTTTAGCTGTTGCATAGATGGGTCTTGCCAGTGAGGCATAGTTGGGAACCCAATGGCGGAAAAATCCCGCCAGACCTAGGAAAGACAGAATTTGGTCTCCGTTGGTCGGAGGCTGGATAGATCAAAGGAGGTTGCGGCGGTTGGTTGTGAGGGCCCTGGTGGTGGGGGTAATTTGCAATCCCAGGTAAGTAACTGAGGACTGGTTGAGTTGGGCCTTTGACTGTGAGGCCTGGTATCCTTTGGAGGCCAGGAAGTTAAGGAGGGCTGTGGTATGTTGTTTAGAGAGATGTTCAGAAGGGCTGCATAGCAAGAGGTCATCTACATAGTGGAGTAGGGTACTAGGGCCAAGAGGGCAGAGGGCCAGGTCTTGGGCCAGGGCCTGGCCGAAGTAGTGGGGGCTATCCCGGAACCCCTGAGGCAGGACCGTCCATGTGAGTTGGGTGGCCTGTCTGGTGTCGGGATCAGTCCAAGTGAAAGCGAACAGAAATTGGCAGTCAGAGTGGATCGGGATGGTAAAGAATGCATCTTTGAGATCGATTACTGTGAAGTGAGTGGTGTCTGGGGGTATATGGGATAGTAGAGTGTAGGGGTTAGGGACCAACGGGTGTGCGGTGATAACCGCCTCATTGATCAGCTGAAGGTCCTGGACCAGTTGATAAGCTCCTGAGGCTTTACGGACCGGAAGGATGGGGGTGTTACATGGGGACGTGGTAGGAACCAGTAGGCCCTGTCCCAGGAGGCGATCAACGATTGGCTTGAGTCTGCGGAGGTTGGCCTGGGACAAGGGGAACTGGGCCCGAGCTGGAAAACAGGTGGGGTCCCTTAGATGGATGAGGACTGGGGGTTGGTGTTGGGCAATTACTGGGATCCTAGTGTCCCAAACCCGGGGATCTATTTGGAAGTTTGATGACCCAGTGAGCGTCATTAGAAATCTGCCTGTGGAGGGGAAAGGCCTCGGGGCCGAGTGGAGCATGGCCCTGAGTTTTGTTAGAATATCTCTTCCCAACAGAGGGGTCGGGCAGGAGGGAATAACTAGGAAAGAGTGAGTAAACAGGCAATCGTCTAGTTGACAGTTTAAGGGTTTGGTCTCTAGAGGCTGTGACGGCTGGCCATCAATTCCCAGACCCTCGGCTCCTGCTACCTGTCTCAAGGGGAGCAGGGGGGCTGGGGCGACTGGAAAGGAACCTTGAGATGGTAGCCCATGAGATCGCGTGTGTGAGCTGACTGGTGACGGGGAGGGTGTTAAGGGAAGTAGTGGGGGGTAGAGGATGGGGGCAGGAGGAGGGTATGTATGTTGGTTCAGGCGATTGTGTATCGGTTTGGGAAGTTGGGGAAGGAGTGGGAGCCGTAGAGGAAGTGGGAGGAAGAATGGGTGTTGTCGGAGCCGTTTGGGAGGTGGGGAAAGTGAGGGGGAAGGAGTGAGAGCCGTAGAGGAAGTGGGAGGAGGAATGGGCGTTGTCGGAGCCGTTTGGGAGGTGGGGGAAGGTGAGGAGGCTGCCGGAGCCAGAGGAGCATAGGGTGGGGGAGTGACCAGGTCCTCGAAGGAAACAGAGAAGGCAGAGGACTCGGGGCCTGGCGATTCCTTGGGAGGGGGGTCGGGGTTTGAGCAAGTGGGTCGTCTAGGAGCCATGGTGACCATGATCAGGCTCGGGGAGCAGGTTGTGCACAGGGTGGGGCGAGAGCGCAGTGCCCAGAAAGCCTGTATATAAGGGACCTCAGACCATTTTCCCGTTCTCCGACAGTAATTATCTAGATCATGGAGGACTTCAAAGTCTAGCGTCCCGGTGGGGGGCCAATGGGAATCATTGTCTAGGGGGTACTGAGGCCAAGCCTCCGAGCAGAAGAAGGTGAACCGTTTAGGCCGGATATAGCCTGTCAGCCTCAGATTCTTTAGATTGGCTAGCAGGCATTCTAGTGGAGTGGACCAATTGGGCTTGGGTTTGGAAGCCGTCGACCCCATGGCGACCACGTGGGGCTAGCCTCTATTGTCCAGGTGTCCCCGGGTGAACAGAGGCAGCCGGATCGGAGGTCTCGAGAGAGAGACCAGGGGCTAGCCTCTATTGTCCAGGCGTCCCCAGGCAAACAGAGGCAGCCAGATCGGAGGTCTTGAGAGAAACCGGGGGTTACTCAGCCGATTAGGACGTCTCCGGCATGAGCTGAGAACCGGGAGAAGGCATAGCTGCCGGATGAGGGCCCGATAAGTGTGCACCGGTTATCTGGCCCTAGGAAGTGGTCGCCCAGGCTGGCGGGACCCAAAGCCGGAGGGACTTACCCCGTCGTCTGCCGTCCGGGAGGTTGGTCCGTGTCTGGGGCGCGTATGTCCGCGGCAGTGGAGCTCTAGGGGGCCCGCAAGGCGTGAGCTGGGGCCCTCACCTCGAGCCCCACGTTGGGCGCCAAATATAAGAATGCGCCGCGGCAAGACAGAAAGAGCACCAGAAGGATGATCAAGAGGCTTTATTGGGCAATCGCTCTCGGGCAGAACTCCCAGGAGCGAGCAGGGAGGGGCGGGAGTCTGCAACTTGTTGGAAGGGAGGCGGCACTTTTATACCCCAGTGACTGAGGATGTGGCAGACCCTCTCCATATAGGGTAAGGATCGGACCCTGAGATGCTGGTTGGTCTATATGACATCCTGTAGGTTTTTAATTGGCCGTCGTCTTGGCGCCTCTGTGTCCATCAGTCTGCCTGGCAACGGGCCGATGATTGGTGGATGGCCGTCTCCGGGACCTTCCTCGGGACCTTTCGACGGGGGGTGGTTTTGCTGACGTTTTCCGTCTGGTACTCTCAGCCTGCGGTCGGCGTGACCTTTCAATAACCTCAGATATGCAGATGACACCACCTTTATGGCAGAAAGTGAAGAAGAACTAAAGAGCCTCTTGATGAAAGTGGAAGAGAAGAGTGAAAAAGTTGGCTTAAAGCTCACCATTCAGAAAACTAAGATGATAGTCACATCACTTCATGGGAAATAGATGGGGAAACAGTGGAAACAGTGTCAGACTTTATTTTTTTGGGCTCCAAAATCACTGCAGATGGTGATTGCAGTAACCCAGGGCTGGAGTCGGGGATACAGGAGCCCCAGGGTCAGCTGGGGGACTGTGGGTGGGGTGGGATGGGCGTGGTGTGGTCAAGGCCAGGAGCTCAAAGCAGGTGCTCGGTTGTGGGGGTGGGGCAAGACCAACCTGCGGGTCACAGTGCATCTCGGGCCTCCACCCTTCTGGCCCTCGCCTCCATGTACAGATAGATGCTCTCCTGGCCCCTCTTCTACCAGGAGCCTCAGTGTCGAAGGACAGCTTGTCAGTGCCCACCTTCGTCTGGCCTGGCAGCAGGAGCCTAGGTCTGTGGGATGGGATGCACAGCCCATCCTGGTCCCTGCAGCTGGGGAGAAGAGGGGGCACTGCAGAGGGCTCTGTCTCCCAGGGCACACGGACCCAGCGTGGCCTGACTCGGATTTGGGTGAGCAGGGCCTGGACACCTCTGCAGCAGGGCAGTATCCAGGACCTCGGGCTATGTTGCCTCACTGTCCCGAGGGAATTCTAGAGAAGAGAAGGGAGAGAACCTTCCCGTCCCCCCATGGGAAGTAATCACTTCATATCTGGCACAAAGACTTTTCACATTTTCTCTATGTGTAAGTGTGCTTATTTACAAACTTAAAAAACTGGGTTGTACTAGCCACACTGATTCATAACGTATGCGTGCATGCTGGGTTGCTTCAATAACCAACTCTCTGCGACCCAATGGACTGTAGCCCACCAGGCTCCTCTGTGCGTGGGATTCTCCAGGCAACAATACTGGCGTTGGTTGCCATGCTTTCCTTCAGGGGATCTTCCCAACCCAGGGATCAAAGCCACATCTCTTTAAGTCTCCTGCATTGGCAGACAGCTTCTTTACTGCTACTGCCGCCTGGGAAGCCCTTATAATGTGTGCTTAATGTTTACTACATTGTGCATGGCTTTCTGGGTCAGTAACTATGCCCAGGCTGCCATCCACACGGTGGGCTGTTTGCATCTGCAGTGCTGGAGGCTCTGAAGGCCTCTGCTCACTGCAACCATGCTCTCAAGTGTCCTTTCTGTGATGAGCATTAGCAGCACTTACCAGCGCAGTTTGGGGGGGGTGGGAGTGGCTCTGTGTGAACCTCCCCTCCCCCAGGCTCCATGTGTTCCTCCAAGCTCAGGTGTAACCTGAAAGCCCCTTTTCATGAAGGGCTCCATAGCCTCAGGCCCTGAGCCTTTGGGGTCCAGAAGGGGCAGAGGCCTCCTGCCTCACCCTCCATCTCCTCATGTGTGAAAGGGGTGCTTGTGGGGTCTGCACACTGGATGCAGTGAGAACCTAACAAACGTCCAGTGCTCGAGAGCTGCCCAGCACAGGTCACCTGTGAGTCATGGTGACGACCAGCCCTTCTGATTCCTCCTCAGGCCTCAAGTGGCCACAGGGCAGGGAGAGACAGACCCCTGTCGCACTGCAGTGGGCACTCAGGTGGTGTGAGCTCTGCCAGCTCATCTGTGGCCCAATCAGAACTGCTCAATCTGCTGAAACAGAGCCTCCCAGAGTCTGCAGGGGGGGACCATCCTGCCAAGTCAGCCCTGCCCTGCCCTGCCACCTGCTGGCCCCAGTGCAGGACCCCTTGCAGGGGTTGGGTGGGGGTGTTCTGGACTCGAGCCCGGCCCCAGACCACCCTACTACCTTTTCTTTAGCTCAGTCCACTTCTGGCCACCATCCTGGACCCTGAACAGACAGAGGCACAGGCCCTGGGCTGGCTGCCCTGAGGCAGTGTCCAGCACATGTGTGGTCAGCGACTTGCTGCCTGGCTCCGTGCCTCTACTCTGGGCCACCAGAGGGGTAGGGATGCACGCCTGGGGGGCCTTCTTGTGTCCATATCCCCTGGTACAAGGCAGCACCTTGGAGTAGACAGGCCCCACCAGGGTGGGTGGGGGGCGGGGGGTGGGAGTGGAGTTGGGTAACACACTGCCTACACAACGCTGATCTCTCCATCTCTTCCCAGCACTGAAGGGGTCTCTACACCCAGAGCACCCCCCAGCACCATGTCCTCAGTGCCTGGGTGGCCACAGAGGGTTCTTCTCCCCGAACCCAGCTCTGTCCCCTGATCGGCGGGCCACCTCAGACCTTAGCCTCAGGTGCAGGAGAGGTCAGGTCTGTCGCCCAAGCTCCGGGGAGCCCAGGTGTCGCTGGAGTATCAGCAGCTGCGGGAGGGCCCCGGAGCTCATGCCCAGCCAGCCTGTGGACTGGTGAGGAGACCAGAGGTCACACCACATGTTACCGTCCCCCCGTCCCCTGCTCCAACCTCCCTGGGAAACCCTGCCCTGATACCTGTCACAATCCACGGTACTGGCCAACCCTAGGGCAGAGAGGAAAGTGCTCACCTAGGGGGTCTCAGGGGGCTTCTTGGTGGGGGGGGGCGGGGGTGGACAGCTGAGCAATCAGTGAGCAGAACTGCAGACCGGAGGTTCCTCCCAGGCCGAAGTGGAGTGGCCCCGCAGTGTAGGGGTGGGGTGCAGGGGCGGGGCTGGGGGACTGGACGGGGAAGGGCGCAGGAGGGGATGGGGGCAGTTGGGGAAAGATTGGGGCAGGGCCGCTGGCAGCGCAGGGGGAGCCCAACCCTCCCCCCCCAGTATCCCTGGAACCAGTGCAATTTGTTTTCCTTCCCTAGATGGTCAGAATTGGTAGAAGCCCCAACAGGCCATGTGGAGGTGCTCAGGCAGGACTGATCCCTGCCTGGGTTGAGAGGGCAGTGCGGCGTAACACCCTTGTGGTCACCTTTACCGCCCCCCACTCTCCACCTGCTCTGGCCCTCGATCCCAAGGTGCAGGGACACCGCACACTAACAGCATAGGGTTCGGGCTCTGCAGAAATGATGGAGGAGACAAGGCTGAACATACAGGCGTGAATCCCATCATTGTATTAAAATATCATGTGATGTGCGCATGGAACAGATTTTATGCAACAGGTGGATAAAAATAAGGACATTCCGTGCTTATAGCCTGCATGACGTTGCCTGACTGGTTGTGTTGCTCCGCTTGTGGGGGTCCTTTTTCTTCTCCCTAAACTGCATGTTTAAATAATTAGTGAGCTTGGTCAGTTTGAGCCTTAAGTATCAGGACCCTCTGAGGTGGGGAAAGATCTCTCTGACAAAGTTTGTGAGTTGGTTACAACTGCTTTGGAGGTAACCAAGAAGTGTATATTTGAGACTTAAATGCAGTGAGCTTTGGCAGGGCTTATGTTTTTAGGAGGTGACCTCATGGAGACACACACCTATTTTGGCAAACAGCCACAGGACTGCAAAAGGTCAGTTTTCATTCTAATGCCAAAGAATGTTCAAACTATCTCACAGGTGCACTCATTTCACATGCTAGCGAAGTTATACTCAAAATTCTTCAAGCTAGGGTTCAACAATAATAGGTGAACTGAGAACTCCCAGATGTTCAAGCTGGATTTAGAAAAGGCAGAGGAACCAGAGATCAAATTGCCAACAGGCCTTGGATCATAGAAAAAGCAAGAAAATTTCTGAACAACATCTGCCTTTGCTTCACTGACTACGCTAAAGCCTTTGAGTGTGGATCACAACAAACTGAAAAATTGTTAAAAGAGATGGGAATACCAGACCATTACCTGCCTCCTGAGAAAACTGTATGCAGGTCAAGAAGCAACAGTTAGAACTGGACATGAAACAACAGACTGGTTCCAAATTGGGAAAGGAGTACATCAAGACTGTATATTGTCATCCTGCTTATTTAACTTATATGCAGAGTACATCATGCGAAATTCTGGGCTGGATGAAGCACAAGCTGGAATCAAGATTGCCGGGAGAAATGTCAGTAACCTCAGATATGCAGATGACATCTCCCTTATGACACAAATCATAGAGGAACTCCCAATCAAAGAGACTGCCAATGAAGGTAAAAGACAAGAGTGAAAAGGCTGGCTTGAAACTCAACATTCAAAGAAACTTAAGATAATGGCATCCAGTTCCATCACTTCATGGCAAATAGATGGAGAAACAGTGTAAACAGTGAGCAGAGCTGGTCTGCCTGCCAATGTGATGGAGTCTTATTTTCTTGGGCTCCAAAATCAAAGCATATGGTGATTGCAGCCATGAAATTAAAAGATGCTTGCTTCTTGGAAGAAAAGCTATGACCAACCTCAGTTCAGTTCAGTCGCTCAGTCGTGTCTGACTCTTTGTGACCCCATGAATCACAGCACGCCAGGCCTCCCTGACCATCACCAACTCCCGGAGTTCACTCAAACTCATGTCCGTCGAGTCGGTGATGCTATTGAGCCATCTCATTCTCTGTCGTCTCCTTCTCCTCCTGCCCCAAATCCCTCCCAACATCAGAGTCTTTTCCAGCGAGTCAACTCTTTGCATGAGGTGGCCAAAGTATTGGAGTTTCAGCTTTAGCATCAGTCCTTCCAGTGAACACCCAGGACTGATCTCCTTTAGAATGGACTGGTTGGATCTCCTTGCAGTCCAAGGGACTCTCAGGAGTCTTCTCCAACACCTAGATAGCATATTAAAAAGGAGAGACATTACTTTGCCAACAACTATCCATATGGTCAAAACTATGGTTTTTCTAGTAGTCATTTATAGATGTGAAAGATGGACCATAAAGGAGGCTTAGCGCCAAGGAATTGGTACTTTTGAACTGTGGTGTTGGAGAAGACTCTTGAGAATCCCTTGGACTGCAAGGAGATCAAACGAGTCAATCCTAAAGGAACTCAGTCCTGAATATTCATTGGAAGGGCTGATGCTGAAGCTCCAGTACTTTGGCCACATGATGTGAAGAGCTGGCTCATTAGATGAGTCCATGATGCTGGGAAAGACAGAGGGCAGGAGGAGAAGAGGATGACATGATGAGATGGCTGGATGGCATCACTGACTCAATGGACATGAGTTGGAGCCAGCTATAGGAGATGGTGAAGGACAGGGAAGCCTGGCGTGCTGCAGTCCATGGGGTTGCAAAGAGTCAGACACGACTGAGCGACTGAATGACAACACGGGGACAGGACCAAAAACAAGCATACTTCCCCCACAAGGGACAATTAAATAAATGAACTTCTTCACACACCGGCAGCTGAGTAGCCCAGTACAGAGAGTGAGGCTGTTGGTGGGTGAGGTGAGCGATAAGTAGCAGCTGTGACTAGGAGAGAGAGTCAGCTCTAGCTTTCTGGTTTGAATTTGCAGCCGCTTCCACTCCATTACAAGGGTTTGCTCACCTTATCACCATCACACGCTCAGGGTGCAGCTCTCAAGAGTCCCCATGTCACAGAGAATGAACCTGAGGTGTAGAGGCGCTGTGTGCTGGAACACTTTCTGGTGTGGGACACAGAACAGTGATGCCAGGACCATGTCTGGGACTAGCAGTGTTGAGGGGCTGATGTTTTCACTCTGTAACCTTTCCTTGTACACTTAGCATCTCAAATGTCAGAAGCAAGCTAACAAAAGCAACAGTCAAGCATTTTTTGCTGGTTGCCCTGTCACCCCCACCATCTACAGCCCTGATGCCCTCTCTGCCCCAAAAGAGAACATAGTCCTAGGAGAGCATAGGGCAGGGCATTGTCAGAATTGATTCTGTGGGCTCACCAGGGCCCTTGCCCAGCCTGAAGGCTTAACCTGGAACCTGAGAGGGCAGCGGGCTGATTAAGAGCAGGCAGGGGGGTCCAGCCTAAGAGGGCCAGGGCCAGGCATGCCATGCTCACCACATGACCCCCCCAAGACGTAACTACCTGACCGATTCCAGCCAGAAGTAGTCACACAGCACCTTCAGGCTCCTGGGAGCAAAGTGCAGCTCTACTGGTGGGCCTGCCCTCCTCCTCCCACTCCCTTCTCTCTGTGTGATGTGATGCTAGAGGCACAGCAGTCCCCCAGCACCAGAAGGGCACGGCTCATGCTAAGCAAGACTTGAGACGCCAGGGAGGAAATAAGCAGCTCCCTTCCTGATGTTGTTCCTGAACCTACTGTCAGGTGCACGGGGCCTTTTGTGTGTGTATTGTGAAGCGCGATGGCTGCGACAGACCATGCAGGAGCATGGCGGAGAGGAGCTTACCCCATGCCCAAGGTCAGGGGCGGTGACCAAGAGCGCCAGGCTGCAGTGGCGCAGGAGCAGCCAAGAGGAACTACCCCATGCCTGAGGTCAGGGGCCACGGCCGAGAGGAGCAACCCCACATCCAAGGAGTGGCGGCTGTGCGGGTGCGGGAGGGCCAAGAGGAGCTACTCCACGTTCAAGGTCAGTAAGAGAAACCTAAGTAAGAGGGTAGGTGTTGCGAGAGGGCATCAGAGGGCAGACACACTGAAACCATAATCACAGAAAACTAGCCAGTCTGATCACAGGGACCACAGCCTTGTCTAACTCAGTGAAGCTAAGCCATGCTGTGTGGGGCCACCCAAGATGGAGGGGTCATGATGGAGAGGTCTGACAGAATGTGCTCCACTGGAGAAGGGAATGGCAAACCACTTCAGTATACGTGCCTTGAGACCCCAGGAACAGTATGAAAAGGCAAAATGATAGGAACTCCCCAGGTTGGTAGGTGCCTAGTATGTTACTGGAGATCAGTGGAGAAATAACTCCAGAAAGAATGAAGGGATGGAGCCAAAGCAAAAACAATACCCAGTTTTGGATATGACTGGTGATAGAAGCAAGGTCCAGTGCTATAAAGAGCAATATTGTATAAGAACCTGGAATGTTAGGTCCATGAATCAAGTCAGATTGGATGTGGTCAAACAGGAGATGGCAAGAGTGAACGTCAACATTCTAGGAATTAGCGAACTAAGATGGACTGGAATGGGTGAATTTAACTTAGATGACCATTATTATATCTACTACTGTGGGCAGGAATCCCTTAGAAGAAATGGAGTAGCCATCATAGTCAACAAGAGAGTCCGAAATGCAGTACTTGGGTGCAATCTCAAAAACGACCGAATGATCTCTGTTCATTTCCAAGGCAAACCATTCAATATCATGATAATCCAAGTCTATGCCCCAACCAGTAATGCAGAAGAAGCTGAAGTTGAATGATTCTATGAAGACCTACAAGATCTTTATGTATGGATGTGAGAGTTGGACTGTGAAGAAAGCTGATCGCCGAAGAATTGACGCTTTTGAACTGTGGTGCTGGAGAAGACTCTTGAGAGTCCCTTGGACTGCAAGTAGATCCAACCAGTACATTCTAAGGGAGATCAATCCTGGGTGTTCATTGGAAGGACTGATGCTGAAACTGAAACTCCAATACTTTGTCCACCTCATGCGACGAGTTGACTCACTGGAAAAGACTCTGATGTTGGGAGGGATTGGGGGCAGGAGGAGAAGGGGACGACAGGGGATGAGATGGCTGGATGGCATCACCAACTCGATGGACATGAGTTTGAGTAAACTCTGGGAGTTGGTGATGGACAGGGAGGCCTGGCGTGCTGTGGTTCATGGGGTCGCAAAGAGTCGGACACGACCGAGCGACTGAACTGAACTGAACCCAAAAAAGATGTCCTTTTCATTATAGGGGATTGGAATTCAAAAGTAGGAAGTCCGCAGGCGCAGATGCGGGAGACGCCCAGCTCCGGCGGCGCAGGCGCAGGCGCTGGAGACGCCCGGCTCCGGCGGCGCAGGCGCAGGCGCTGGAGACGCCCGGCTCCGGCGGCGCAGGCGGCGCAGGCGCGGGAGACGCCCGGCTCCGGCGGCGCAGGCGGCGCAGGCGCGGGAGACGCCCGGCTCTGGCGGTGCAGGCGCGGGAGACGCCCGGCTCCGGCGCAACTGACCACGTGCAGAATCGTGGCTGAGATGAGCTACCCCGCGCCCAGGGTTAGGGCGGTGGCCGAGAGGAGCTGTACCACGTCCAGGAGGCGGTGGCTGCTTGGGCACCGGAGGGCCGAGAGGAGCTGATCCACATTCAAAGCAGGAGGGGCGGCCTTGAGGAGATACCCCTCGTCCAAGGTAAGGTACAGCGGCTGCGCCTTGCTGGAGCAGCTGGGAAGAGATACTCCACGACCAAGTGGAATATAAGAATCCAGTGTTCTGGGGAGGAAGGAACAAGATGGCGGAGGGATAAGATGGCAAGACCACTTTCTCCCCCACAAATTCATCAAAAGAACATTTGAACGCGGAGTAAAGTCCACAAAACAACTTCTGAATACTGGCAGAGGACATCAGGCTCCCAGAAAAGCAGCCCATTGTCTTCTAAAGGAGAGAGAAGAAATCCAGCTCCACCCACCAGAACACCGACACATGCTTCCCTAACCAGGGAACCCAGACAAGTCACCCGTCCAACCCCACACACAGCGAAGAAACTACGTAATAAAGAGAACTCCACAAACTGCAAGAAGAGGGAAAGGCCACCCCAAGCAAAGCAATATAAGCAAGATGAAGAGGCAGAGAAATATCCAGCAAGTAAAGGAACAAGATAATTGCCCACCAACACAAACAAAAGAAGAAGATATAGGGAATTTACCTGATAAAGAATTTCAAATTTTGATGGTGAAAATGATTCAAAATCTTGAAAGCAAAATCGAGTTACAGATAAATAACCTGGAGAAAAGGATTGAGAAGATGGAAGAAAGATTTAATAAGGACTTAGAAGAAATAAAAAAGAGTCAATATACAATGAATAATGCAATAGATGAGATCAGAAACACTCTGGAGGGAACAAACAGTAGAATAACAGAGGCAGAAGACAGGATAAGCGAACTAGAAGATAGAATTGTAGAAATAAGTGAAACAGAGAGGAAAAAAGAAAAACGAATTAAAAGAAATGAGGACAATATTAGAGACCTCTGGGACAATGTTAAACGCTCCAACATTCGAATCATAGGAGTCCCAGAAGAAGAAGACAAAAAGAAAGACCATGAGAGAATATTTGAGGAGATAATAGTTGAAAACTTCCCTAAAATGGGGAAAGAAATAATCACCCAAGTCCAAGAAACCCAGAGAGTCCCCAACAGGATAAACCCAAGGCGAAATACTCCAAGACACATATTAATCAAATTAACAAAGATCAAACACAAAGAACAAATCTTAAAAGTAGCAAGGGAAAAGCAGCAAATAACACATAAGGGGATTCCCATAAGGATAACAGCTGATCTTTCAACAGAAACTCTTCAGGCCAGAAGGGAGTGGCAAGACATACTTAACGTGATGAAAGAAAATACCCTACAGCCCAGATTACTATACCCAGCAAGGATCTCATTCAAATATGAAGGAGAAATCAAAAGCTTTACAGACAAGCAAAAGCTGAGGGAATTCAGCATCACCAAACCAGCTCTCCAACAAATGCTAAAGGATCTTCTATAGATAGGAAACACAGAAAAAGTGTATAAACTTGAACCCAAAGCAATAAAGAAAATGGCTACGGAATCGTACTTATCAATAATTACCTTAAATGTAAATGGGTTGAAATTTTCAAAAAGGCTAGGAAACAATTCTCATAGCCATCAATAGTTCAGTGTTGAGTTCATGAATAGTTTTTAAAGTTTGGGACAAACCGTAGTATTTGCTATTTGAAGTACTATTTGTAATTGGCATATTACGATGTAACATTGGTCTTCATTTCCAACTTAAAACGCCTAAAAATGCCTAACAGGTTTTTAGATTTGTGAATTTTAATTGAAATGTATTTTACGATGTTACTAAACCTGCAGAAATATTGAAATATTTCAGAGAACTTATTCACTGTACATTTAATTTATTTTATTTATTAAAGTTATGAACTGTAGGAAGTTTTACTTGTTGGGTCAAATGCTTGTTGCTTCAAATGCTTGTTGCATTTGAAGTGCTAGTTACAAGAAAATCAAATACCTTCAATGTATAAATGCTATTAAGTTTTTAAAGGACTCTGGAGTATAAGTAAGTTTGTTTAAAGAAATTTAGTCTGTTCAACTTGAAAAAAAATAAATAAAATTGGATTATTTGATTTAAAAAAAAATAAACAGCACAGTCTTTTATATATTGTTAAAAGTTAAAAAAAAAATTCATTACAGCAAGGTTAGTTAGACACATGATGGATGCAGCTTTAATCCTGCCATATATTATTACAGTTAAAATGTAAATGATGAAAAATATTTTGTGCTTATCAGCATTTATGTGGAAATGTGTTTTACAGTGATATATGGTGTTATATTTCTATTATTGTGATGAAAAAGAAAACAATACAAAAAGACGAAGTGTTTATTAAAACATGAAAAAAGAAAAAGAAATAAATGGTTTTGCAGCACTGAAGAGATTATAGAAAGTAAATAAGCTAGATCAGACCTGTTTTATGTAGTAATTTTATAGTTTATTTTAATTATTTCAGTTGTAAAATATTGTTATACTGTTAATTAGTTCTGATTGTTCATATTAAACTATTGTAATGCAAATAAATAAATAAGGAAAAAAAAAAACAAAAGTAGGAAGTCAAGAAACACCTGGAGTAACAGCCAAATTAGGCCTTAGAGTACAAAATGAAGCAGAGCAAATGCTAATAGAGTTTTGCTTCTTCCAGCAATACAAGAGAAGAGTCTACACGTGGACATCACCAGATGGTCAATACCAAAATCAGATTGATTCTATTCTTTGCAGCCAAAGATGGAGAAGCTGTATACAGTCAGCAAAAACAAGAACAGGAGCTGATTGTGGCTCAGATCATGAATGCCTTATTGCCAAATTCAGACTTAAATTGAAGAAAGTAGGGAAAGCCACTAGACCATTCAGATATGACCTAAATCAAATCCCTTATAATTATACAGTGGAAATGAGAAATAGATTAAAGGGACTAGATCTGATAGACAGAGTGCCTGTTGAACTATGGGCGGAGGTTCGTGACATTGTACAGGAGATGGGAATCAAAAACATCCCCATGGAAAAGAAATGCAAAAAAGCAAACTGCCTGTCTGAGGAGGCCTTACAAATAGCTGTGAAAAGAAGAGAAGCAAAAAACAAAGGAGAAAAGGAAAGATATTCCCATTTGAATGCAGAGTTCCAAAGAATAGCAAGGAGAGATAAGAAAGCCTTCCTTAGCAATCAATGCAAAGAAATAGAGGAAAACAACAGAATAGGAAAGACAAGAGATCTCTTCAAGAAAATTAGAGATACCAAGGGAACATTTCATGCAAAGATGGGTTTGATAAAGGACGGAAATGGTATGGACCTAACAGAAGCAGAAGATATTAAGAAGAGGTGGCAAGAATACACAGAAGAACTGTACAAAAAAGATCTTCATGACCAAGGGAATCACAGTGGTGTGATCACTCACCTAGAGCCAGACATCCTGGAATGTGAAGTCAAGTGGGCCTTAGAAAGCATCACTAAGAACAAAGCTAGTGGAGGTGATGGAATTCCAGTTGAGCTATTTCAAATCCTGAAAGATGATGCTGTGAAAGTGCTGCACTCAATATGCTAGCAAATTTGGAAAACTCAGCAGTGGCTGCAGGACTGGAAAAGGTCAGTTTTCATTCCAATCCCAAAGAAGGGCAATGCCAAAGAATGCTCAAACTACCGTACAATTGCACTCATCTCACATGCTAGTGAAGTCATGCTCAAAATTCTCCAAGCCAGGCTTCAGCAATACGTGAACCATGAACTTCCAGATGTTCAAGCTGGATTTAGAAAAGGCAGAGGAACCAGAGATCAAATTGCCAACATCCGCTGGATCATGGAGAAAGCAAGAGAGTTCCAGAAAAACATCTATTTCTGCTTCATTGACTATGCCAAAGCCTTTGACTGTATGGATCACAATAAACTGTGGAACATTCTGAAAGAGATGGGAATCCCAGACCACCTGACCTGCCTCTTGAGAAACCTGTATGCAGGTCAGGAAGCAACATTTAGAACTGGACATGGAACAACAGACTGGTTCCAAATAGGAAAAGGAGTACGTCAAGGCTGTATATTGTCACCCTGCTTATTTAAATTATATGCAGAGTCCATCATGAGGAACGCTGGGCTGGAAGAAGCACAAGCTGGAATCAAGATTGCCGGGAGAAATATCAATAACCTCAGATATGCAGATGACACCACCCTTATGGCAGAAAGTGAAGAGGAACTAAAGAGGCTCTTGATGAAAGTGAAAGAGGAGAGTGAAAAGGTTGGTTTGAAGCTCAACATTCAGAAAACAAAGATCATGGCATCTGGTCCCATCACTTCATGGGAAATAGATGGAAAAACAGTGGAAACAGTGTCAGACTTTATTTTTTGGGGCTCTAAAATCACTGCAGATGGTGATTGCAGCCATGAAATGAAAAGACGCTTACTCCTTGGAAGGAAAGTTATGACCAACCTAGATAGCATATTAAAAAACAGAGACATTACTTTGCCAACCAAGGTCCGTGTAGTCAAGGCTATGGTTTTTCCCGTGGTCATGTATGGATGTGAGAGTTGGACTGTGAAGAGAGCTGAGCACCAAAGAATTGATGCTTTTGAACTGTGTTTTTGGCAAAGACTCTTGAGAGTCCCTTGGACTGCAAGGAGATCCAACCAGTCCATCCTAAAGGAGGTCAGTCCTGGGTGTTCATTGGAAGGATTGATGCTGAGGCTAAAACTCCGATACTTTGTCCACCTCATGCGAAGAGTTGACTCTTTGGAAAAGACTCTGATGCTGGGAGGGATTGGGGGCAGGAGGAGAAAGGGCGAGAGAGGATGAGATGGCTGGATGACATCACCAACTCGATGCACATGAGTTTGGGTAAACTCCAGAAGTTGGTGATTGCTGGGCCCGCCGGCAACAGCTAACTGGATACGGAGCATGGCTACGACGGCTAAGAAAAGAAACAGACAACACATGGGGTTGAGAAGATTGCTGCTGCAAAGAGACAAGCAAGCGATGCCACTTTATTTCTCACAGGCATATTTATACTTACGCTACAGGAAACTTTCTACTGCTACAGGTGTTTTCTGTAAGAGAGAATGTCTAGAGTACATCAATCACAAGGCGCCACATGTTATCTTGAGTCATACCAAGGTGGTCTGTTTTTCCCCTGGGCAGTCATGATAAATCCCATATGTGTCATTTGTGCATTCAAGGCAAAAGGGTGCTCTTAAAGATTAACTATCTTAACTACCTAAATTCCAAGGGGTGGCGGGACAGAGAGCTATGTCTGTGCACAGACCCTTGAATTCAGGGCCGCTCCCCGCAGGTGATGGACAGGGAGGCCTGGTGTGTTGCGATTCATGGGGTTGCAAAGAGTTGGACGCGACTGAGCGACTGAACAGAACTGTGTTATCTCAAGTGATTTTAAACCATTCCTGTTGATTGTTCCAAGCATATAGCCCAAAGCATTCTGCCTGAGGGAGTTGAGATCAGTTCAGTTCAGTTCAGTTCAGTCGCTCAGTCGTGTCCGACTCTCCGCGACCCCATGAATCACAGCACGCCAGGCCTCCCTGTCCATCACCAACTCCCGGAGTACACTCAAACTCATGTCCACAGAGTCGGTGATGCCATCCAGCCATCTCATTCTCCGTCGTCCCCTTCTCCTCCTGCCCCCAACCTTTCCCAGCATCAGAGTCTTTTCCAGTGAGTCAACTCGTCTCATGAGGTGGCCAAAGTATTGGAGTTTCAGCTTTAGCATCAGTCCCTCCAATGAACATCCAGGATTGATCTCCTTTAGAATGGACTGGTTGGATCTCCTTGCAGTATAAGGGACTCTCAAAAGTCTTCTCCAACACCACAGTTCAAAAGCATCGATTCTTCGGCGATCAGCTTTCTTCACAGTCCAACTCTCACATCCATACATGACCACGGGAAAAACCATTGCCTTGACTAGACGGACCTTGGTCGGCAAAGTAATGTCTCTGCTTTTTAATATACTATCAAGGTTGGTCATAACTTTCCTTCCAAGGAGCAAGCGTCTTTTAATTTCATGGCTGCAATCAGCATCTGCAGTGATTTTGGAGCCCAAAAAAACAAAGTCTGACACTGTTTCCATTGTTTTTCCATCTATTTCCCATGAAGTGATGGGACCAGATGCCATGATCTTTGTTTTCTGAAGGTTGAGCTTCAAGCCAACCTTTTCACTCTCCTCTTTCACTTTCATCAAGAGGCTTTTGAGTTCCTCTTCACTTTCTGCCATAAGGGTAGTGTCATCTGCATATCTGAGGTTATTGATATTTCTCCCAGCAATCTTGATTCCAGCTTGTGTTTCTTCCAGCCCAGCGTTCCTCATGATGTACTCTGCATATAAGTTAAATAAGCAAGGTGACAATATACAGCCTTGACGTACTCCTTTTCCTATTTGGAACCAGTCTGTTGTTCCATGACCGGTTCTAACTGTTGCTTCCTGACCTGCATACAGGTTTGTCAAGAGGCAGGTCAGGTGGTCTGGGATTCCCATCTCTTTCAGAATGTTCCACAGTTTATTGTGATCCACACAGTCAAAGGCTTTGGCATAGTCAATGAAGCAGAAATAGATGTTTTTCTGAAACTCTCTTGCTTTCTCCATGATCCAGCGGATGTTGGCAATTTGATCTCTGGTGCCTCTGCCTTTTCTAAAACCTGCTTGAACATCTGGGAGTTCACGGTTTACATACTGCTGAAGCCTGGCTTGGAGAATTTGGAGCATGACTTTACTAGCGTGTGAGATGAGTGCAATTGTGCGGTAGTTTGAGCATTCTTTGGCATTGCCTTTCTTTGGGATTGGAATGAAGACTGACCTCTTCCAGTCCTGTGGCCACTGCTGAGTTTTCCAAATCTGCTGGCATATTGAGTGCAGCACTTTCACAGCATCATCTTTCAAGACTTGAAATAGCTCAACTGGAATTCCATCACCTCCACTAGCTTTGTTCGTAGTGATGCTTTCTAAGGCCCACTTGACTTCACATTCCAAGATGTCTGGCTCTAGGTCAGTGATCACATTATCGTGACTATCTTGGTCGTGAAGATCTTTTTTGTACAGTTCTTCTGTGTATTCCTGCCACCTCTTCTTAATATCTTCTGCTTCTGTTAGGTCCATACCATTTCTGTCCTTTATCGAGCCCATCTTTGCATGAAAAGTTCCCTTGGAATCTCTAATTTTCTTGAAGAGGTCTCTTGTTTTTCCTATTCTGTTGTTTTCCTCTATTTCTTTGCATTGATCACTGAGGAAGGCTTTCTTATCTCTCCTTGCTATTCTTTGGAACTCTGCATTCAGATGCTTATATCTTTCCTTTTCTCCTTTGCTTTTCGCCTCTCTTCTTTTTACAGCTATTTGTAAGGCCTCCTCAGACAGCCATTTCGCTCTTTTGCATTTCTTTTCCATGGGGATGGTCTTGGTCCCTGTCTCCTGTACAATGTCACGAACCTCTGTCCAGAGTTCATCAGGCACTCTATCAATCAGATCTAGACCCTTAAATCTATTTCTCACTTCCACTGCATAATCATAAGGGATTTGATTGAGGTCATATCTGAATGGTCTAGTGGTTTTCCCTACTTTCTTCAATTTAAGTCTGAACTTCGCAATAAGGAGTTCATGATCTGAGCCACAGTCAGCTCCTGGTCTTGTTTTCGCTAACTGTATACAGCTTCTCCATCTTTGGTTGCAAAGAATATAATCAATCTGATTTCGGTGTTGACCATCTGGTGATGTCCATGTGTAGAGTCTTCTCTTGTGTTGTTGGAAGAGGGTGTTTGCTATGACCAGTGCATTCTCTTGACAAAACTCTATTAGCCTTTGCCCTGCTTCATTCCGTGCTCCAAGGCCAAATTTGCCAGTTACTCCAGGTGTTTCTTGACTTCCTACTTTTGCATTCCAGTCCCCTAGAATGAAAAGGACATCTTTTTTGGGTGTTAGTTCTAAAAGGTCTTGTAGGTCTTCATAGAACCGATTAACTTCGGCTTCTTCAGCAGTACTGGTTGGGGCATAGGCCTGGATTACTGTAATATTGAATGGTTTGCCTTGGAAACGAACAGAAATCATCCTGTCATTTTTAAGATTGCATCCAAGTACTGCATTTCGGACTCTTTTGTTGACCATGATGGCTACTCCATTTCTTCTAAGGGATTCCTGCCCACAGTAGTAGATATAATGGTCATCCGAGTTAAATTCACCCATTCCAGTCCATTTTAATTCACTGATTCCTAGAATGTCGACGTTCACTCTTGCCATCTCCTGTTTGACCACTTCCAATTTGCCTTGATTCATGGACCTAACATTCCAGGTTCCTATGCAATATTGCTCTTTACAGCACCGGACCTTGTTTCTATCATTGGTCACATCCACAACTGGGTATTTGTTTTGCTTTTGCTCCATCCCTTTATTCCTTCTATAGTTATTTCTCCACTGAGCTCCAGTAGCATACTGGGCACCTACCGACCTGGGGAATTCCTCATTCAGTATCCTATCATTTTGCCCTTTGTTACTGTTCATGGGGTTCTCAAGGCAAGTATACTGAAGTGGTTTGCCATTCCCTTCTCCAGGGGACCACATTCGGCTGTGGTCCATGTGATTAGATCAGCTAGTTTCCCCGGCGGCGCAGACGCGACGCGAGAGACGCCGGCCCCGGCGGCGCAGACGCGACGCGAGAGACGCCGGCCCCGGCGCAACGAACCACGCAAAGAGGTGCGGCCGTGAGGAGCTACCCCACGCCTGAGGCCAGGGCCGGCGGCCGAGAGGAGCTACCCCACGTCCAACAGGCGGTGGCTGCGCGGGCGCAGGAGGGCCGAGAGGAGCTACTCCACGTTCAAGGTCAGGAGGGGCGGCCTTGAGGAGATACCCCTCGTCCAAGGTAAGGTACAGCGGCTGCACTTTGCTGGAGCGGCTGTGAAGAGATTTTCCACGACCAAGGTAAGAGAAACCCAAATAAGACGGTAGGTATTGCTAGGGGGCACCAGAGGGCAGACAAACTGAAATCATAATCACAGGGAGTTGAGATCACACAGGTAAAATGTGTAACAGCACACAGGGTGCTTGGTACCACGGAACTGACAGCCCTTACTGGGTAGCCGTGACCCTGAGCAGCGATGAGAGACTCGTCCCCTCATGGTCCCAGGGAGAAGAAGGCTGGTCTGCCTGTCGTCCGGGTCGGATCTGGAGCTGCAAGGTCCTTGTCCTACCCTGACCACTGGAGGTCCAGCTGCTCAGGCACCACTGAGCCCCTGCTCCATACCCTTCCAGGGAGTCCTTCCAGGACACTGTGACAGGAATTTGTGGTAGTAACTCAACAGAAAGTGTGTGAAGGCAGCTGGGAACTTCCTTCAAAGCAAACGTAACTTTGTCAGGTACGCTGAGGTGATGCAGATGACGGGAAGGTCATTTCAGATGGTGGTATGCTCTGAGAAGGACACAGGGTACAGGGTGCCAGAGCTGACGGGCAGTGAGTCCAGAGAGTGGCCTCCTTGGAGGAGGGAAGATGTTCAGATGGAACAGTGTCTGCAGGCTGGAGCTCCAGGAGGGCTGGCCGATGGTCTGAGGAGGGTGAGGCAGGAGGCGATGGCCACAGGAGGGGTGCATATGGCCCCTGGTAGAATTTCTGCTCCCCACGGCCTGGGGTTATTGTCTGTCTCCTCACGGCTGTCCCCATACCTGGAACACAACCTGGCCAGAGGCAGGTGCTAAACATCCTTTGAATGAATGGATAGTCGGAGTGTGGAGATGCACAGGACAGATGGCATCAGGCTGCCAAGTGGGGGTTAAGTGGATTAGGAGGCAGAGATGGGAAAAAGGCATACAGGGTTTCTAAGCCCAGCCTCCCAGCCCCCATATGACTAAGCTTCACCCAAGCCTGTCTGTTCCCACAGATACCCTGTTTTTATGGTAAACTCCCTCTGACCTTCACTCTCCTGTTTGTCCTGCCCTGCATGACTTAAAAAGCAGCTCTGAGTCTGTTCCTACCACCTGTGCCTGAAGCCTCTTTATTCTTAAGCCTGGGGATCCTGAGGGCTTTGGCCAGAGAAGGGGCCCCTTCCCTGCTGGGGGACAGCTGGACCTTGTCTGTGCTGTGGACTCTACTCTCTGCACTTGTGTGCCTGTTTCAGTCACTGCCTAGCCCAGGACTGGGAGTGTTCATGGGTCAGTGTTTTCCTGTTGATTCTAGCAGTTTATCAGTCTGAGTACCGCTGGCCTGCATCTTGACACAGCTGCTTACTAGTGACAAAGGGTCCACCATAGAGCATAACTCATGGGATATCTGCTGGCTTCAGCTGGACTTTGCAGTCAGGCCAAAAGCCAGAGGGTTGGTGCTGTTGGTGCCTATGGGAACAGCTGCGCTCACAAGCCTTTACCTTGGGGCTTGGCAGCTGAGCCAGCAGGATGTGTGTGAAATGCTCAGCAGATGGGCACATGAGGGTTAGCACTAGGCATCAGCCAGAGGGCAGAGGCACCAAACTTGGGGGCCTCGCCTCCAATACAACAGTGACTGTCCTCCTAGGTGCTACTGTGTCCAATCTTTGAGGAAAGGGACAAGCTGCTGCACTCCTTGCTTATCCTGACCCACCACACTCTGGAACTGCCCTCATAGACTTCCCCTGTATTGGGATCTGACCAGTATATTCCTGGTCCCAGCACCAAGCTAAGGCATCCTGGGGTCCCTTCAGTTATGTGGTCAGGGGGAAGCAGAGCTACTTCGTTTTACAGGTAGAGGAGGAGTTGTTTGGGTACAGTTCTCATTTCCTCCAGCGACACTTCCCGCTTATGGTGCCCAGGGCTCACAGCCAGCCTGGGGGCAGCTGTGGGGCCCTCTCTGCAGTAGACCCCTCTTCTGACTGGTTGGTCCATGTTCTAACTGTTGGGAAGTCTGTTCTTGTGGATTGAGTATCTGTTGTAATTGACTCGCAACTGTTCTTTTTTAATCAGTATTTTTTTTAATTGAAGTATAATTGGTTTACAGTGTGTTAATTTCTGCTGCACAGCTCAGTGATACAGTTATACACATATATACATTCTTTTTAAGAAATATTATTTCATGGTTTATCATAGGGTACTGAATATAGTTCTCTGTGGTCTACAGTAGGACCTTGCTTATTCATTCTATTTATAAAAGCTACACCTGCTAACCCCAGCTTCCCACTCCATCCCTCTACCAACCTCTTCTGCCTCAGCCACCACCAGTCTATTCTCTATGTCCATGAGTCCGTTTCTGTTTCATAGATAGGCTCATTTGTGTCATATTTTAGATTCCATGTATAATTGATATCATATGGTGTTTGTCTTTCTCTTTCTGACTTACTTAGTATGATGATATCTGGTTATGTCCATGTTGCTGCAATTTCCTTTTTTATTGATGAGTAGTATTCCATTGTATCTGTTGCTGCTGCTGCTGAGTCACTTCAGTCGTGTCCGACTCTGTGTGACCCCATAGACGGAAGCCCACCAGGCTCCCCCGTCCCTGGGATTCTCCAGGCAAGAACACTGGAGTGGGTTGCCATTTCCTTCTCCAATGTGTGAAAGTGAAAAGGGAAAGTGAAGTCGCTCAGTCGTGTCCGACCCATAGCGACCCCACAGACTGCAGCCCAGGCTCCTCCATCCACAGGATTTTCTGGGCAAGAGTCCTGGAGTGGCTTGCCATTGCCTTCTCTGATTGTATCTGTACTCCCATCTTTATTCATTCGTCTCTCGATGGACATTTAGATTGTTCCCGTGTGTTGGCTATTGTAAATGGTGCTGCAGTGAACATTGGGGTACGTGTATCTTTTCAAATTACAGTTTTCTCCAAGTATATGCCCAGGATTCTATTTCTATTTATTCTATTGCTTATTCTATTATTTATTATCATTGACAGTTCTGTTTTTAGTTTTCTGAGGAATTTCAATACTGTTCTCCATAGTGGCTGCATCAACTTACATTCCCACCAACAGTGGGAATCCACTTGTCTCCACACCGTCTCCAGCATTTATTATTTTTAGACTTTTTAATGATGGCCATTCTGACGGGTATGAGGTGATACCTCATTGCAGTTTTGATTTGCATTGCTCTAATAACTAGATAGCATATTAAAAAGCAGAGACATTACTTTGCCAACAAAGGTCCGTCTAGTCAAGGCTATGGTTTTTCCTTTGGTCATGTATGGATGTGAGAGTTGGACTGTGAAGAAAGCTGATCGCCAAAGACTTGATGCTTTTGAACTGTGCTGTTGGAGAAGACTCTTTTTTTTTTTTATGGCTAAGTATTTAATGTCTATAGGTGTGCCTCACCCTCCCATTCCTGTTTTGATTCAACAGCCTCTCCAAACTGGCTGTACCAGAGAAAACATGGGCATTTTCCAGAGTTCAAAAGCCAGTAAGCCCTGGTCCTCTTGACTCAGAAATGATTGCAGGTGCAGTCTTTCCACAGCATGCCTCAGGCATCTCTGCTCAAGGAAAAAAGCGCCCCAGTTCTATAGGGTTCCTGAGGTCTTCTGTTCTTCTGCAGCCTGGCGCTGGGAGCTGCGCCGCTGGAAATAGCAGTAGGCTCGGACACTGCAGAGGTAGCCCCCATACACAGTGAGGAGCATCATGGAGGTGGAGAAGGTCTTGTAGCCAATGTCAGCTAGTTGCTTGGCAGTTGGCATGCTGTCCCATGCAGAGTTTGGTAGATCAGCTGGTAAAGAATCCACCTGCAATGCAGGAGACCCCGGTTCAATTCCTGAGTTGGGAAGATCCCCTGGAGAAGGGATAGGCTACTCACTCCAGTATTCTTGGGTTTCCGTGGTGGCTCAGCTGGTAAAGAATCTGCCTGGATGCTGCCGCTCCCTCCCGTCCGACCGAGGCCTCCAGCCTGCGCGACCTCCTGGAGAAGACTCTTGAGAGTCCCTTGGACTGCAAGGAGATCCAACCAGTTCATTCTAAAGGAGATCAATCCTGGGTGTTCATTGGAAGGACTGATGCTAAAGCTGAAACTGCAATACTTTGGCCACCTCATGCGAAGAGCTGACTCACTGGAAAAGAGTCTGATGCTGGGAGGGATTGGGGGTGGGAGGAGACGGGGACGACAGAGAATGAAATGGCTGGATGGCATCACCGACTCGATGGACATGAGTTTGAGTGAACTCCGGGAGTTGGTGATGGACAGGGAGGCCTGGCGTGCTGTGATTCATGGGGTCGCGGAGAGTCGGACATGACTGAGCGACTAAACTGAACTGAACTGAATAATTAGTGATGTTGAACATCTTCATCTGTCTATTTGCCATCTGTATTTTTTCTTTGAAGACGTGTGTGCTTAGTTCTTCTGCCCTTTTTCTGATTGGGTTGTTTTTGTGTTGTATGAGCTGTTTGATCAGTTCGTATGTTTTGGAAATTAAGTCCTTGTTAGTCACATCATTTGGAAATATTTTCTCCTGTTCTGTAGGTTGTCTTTTTCATGTTGTTCGTGATTTCCTCTGCTGTGCTTGTAAGTTTGATTAGGTCCCCTTTGTTTATTTTTTCTTTTATTTCTATTGCCTTGGGAGACTGACCTGAGAAAACAGTGGAATGATTTATGTCACAGAATGTTTTGCCTGTGTTCTCTTCTAGGGGTTTTATGGTATCACATCTTATGTTTACATCTTTATCGCTGGTGCCTGTTCTGATTGGCTGGTGTGTCCTGTGCCTCGCTGGCTGGGACAAATGTAGATTTGGTTGCAGCACTGGGTGGTCCCCAGCTAACCCCTGAGCTGTGGGTCCAGTCGGCAGTGGCATGCTGGTGGTATCCATGTGCTAACTGATGTGACATGGCATAGAGGGGTCTTGGCTGAGGGTGTCGGCAATGGCCAAGTTGTCCATGTTGTCATCTTCATTATTGCCATTTGCTTCCGCCTCTGAGACTTGCATCACAGAGGTTCCTGCGTGGGCAAAGGGAAGGGGAGTTGATAGTCTCAGCCAGTGTGACAAAGCAATCTAACATAAAATCTAAGATTAAATATATCCCCTTTTAGTCTCCTCAGGATGAAGATGATAAAACAACATAAAGCGATGCAAGTTCCAGTTCAGAGTCTTCACCACAGTATTATCGTAGTTTCCACATGGTTTGTTTACTCTTCCAGAAATCTTTAGGGCATCCTTTGATGTGAGCGTCACTATAGGGGGACAGGTTTCCCTTTGATGTGATTAACTTCAGGGACTGGGAAACTGTTAAGTGCCAAAGGGGAGGGCGATATTCCACACTCCCACCTTCCCATCATGCACTGCTCCCATGCCCCTTCTGTCCTCCCTTCTCCCCTACCCTTTGTCAGGGGAGTCCTGCCTGGACAATGGCCACAGAGCAGGAGCTAGGCTGAGCAGACGAACCAGAGGGAGAGAAGTGGTTGGTGGGGGCTGGGTGGAGGGACTGGGGACACGTTGTTAGGCTGGTTGTTAGAACCAAGCCTCTCGTGTTTGGTCCACTAACAGGGCCTGAGACGGCCTTGGCCTCACGTAGGTGATCAGAACATAGCTTGTCTGCCCGCTGAATAGTGTGGTGGCAGAGGAGGCAGCATTAGTGGCTGCTGGTCGCACGCTTGGAGGGGAAGGAGAACACCCTCTCCTGGCTTCCTTTCCTATGAAACACCTGGTACTTTTCAGTTCCAGGTGTCAGTTGGAGACACTGGGTATATGGACACAGCACCAACAGAAGCTTCCTGAGAAGCTGTGTCTTGGGGGCCTGAGTCTGTGAACAGGATGGTGCCCTGGGAGGGAGAGTTTGGCCATGGAATTGGAGAGGCCAGTCTGATTCCTGTTTTCAGGGGCAGGAGTTGGGAGCATGAAAAGACAGCTGGCAGCTGAGCAGAGATGGGGTGGGAGCAGCTGTGGGGAGGAGGGATGTGTGGGGTGGGGCCACCAGTGGGTGACCCCAGTCAGTGGGTGACCCTGGATAGCAGATAGTGGTAGCCCCAGAATCACAGAAGGGCCCCCTTGCTATGAGATGCTGCCTTCCCCACTCCCAGCCCTGCCTCCGCCTGGCTCTGGACCAGCATCTCTACTGCTTGAAACCACAAAAGCCTTTGCAGTCCTGGAGCTGCCCATGCTCATCTCAAGGGGAACCTTCAGTGGAGAAAGATTTTCTTTGATATCCATACTTTAGTTTCTTAGACTCTTCATCTATTTCCTGGTTTTTTGGCCATGTGTCATTAAAACTCTCCATTATCTGATGATGGCTTCCTCTGTCACAGATCTCTCAGATGCCATCTTCTGGGTGAATGTGGGCTTGTGGTCACTCTGGCCACACAGTCTCCATAGACTGTCGAGAGGTACTGTGTGGCTGCCCCAGCTGGGGGGCCCCCTTGTCCTACTCTTGCTGCCCCCAAGTTAGGTCTGGAGAAGGCCAACCCAGTGAGAAGTTACTTTCCAACTCTGTCTCACATCCCAGGAGCTAGTCTTCTAGCCTAGGCAGGTCACTCAGTGTTTCCTGTGCTAGTACTCATGGCTCACATCCTCATGAGAGAGTGAGCTGGGGACACGGGTCCCCTGCCACTGGAAGTGACATGATACCATGCTCCCAAGGATGGACACAAGGGCCAATGGGTGAACTTCTGCCCTCCTTGCTTGGAGGCACTGTGCCTCCAGCCCCTGCCTTCTCCTCACTCAGGTGTGGGATGTGGGAGAGGAGGAGAGGGACCTTTTGCACTGTGAGACCCTCTCAACAAAGCAAGACTTCAACAAAGCTGGGCCTCGTTCTGGCTTGGAGGATGTGACTGAGAGTCTGCTGGACAGGACACACATTTAAAGGGCTTCGTGCAGAGTAGGTGTCAGGCCTACATAGCAGTTAAGTGCAGAGCATGGACCTGACTGAGCTGGTGATGCCGGATCCTCATGGCTGAATGCAGAACCCTGAACATTGGAAGATTGTCTGGAACCATAGGATGTGCTTGTTCCCTCAGCTGAGACAGTCCCCCTCAAGACTCAGGTTCCCCCTCCTGCTCTCTAGCAGTTATCAGACTGCAGCCACTCCCCATGGTGAGCCCTGAGGAAACTTGGGAAGGAGAATAGCTGCCCTCTGGGAAATAGATGGGGAAACAGTGTCAGACTTTATTTTGGGGGGCTCCAAAATCACTGTAGATGGTGATTGCAGCCATGAAATTAAAAGACACTTACTCCTTGGAAGGAAAGTTATGACCAACCTAGATAGCATATTAAAAAGCAGAGACATTACTTTGCCAACAAAGGTCCATTTAGTCAAGGCTGTGGTTTTTCCAGTGGTCATGTATCTGTGTGAGAGTTGGACTGTGAAGAAAGCTGAGTGCCAAAGAATTGATGCTTTTGAACTGTGGTGTTGGAGAAGACTCTTGAGAGTCCCTTGTACTGCAAGGAGATCCAACCAGTCCATTCTAGAGGAGATCAATCCTGGGTGTTCGTTGGAAGGACTGATGCTAAAGCTGAAACTCCAATACTTTGGCCACCTCATGCGAAGAGCTGACTCATTGTAAAAGACTCTGATGCTGGGAGGGATTGAGGGCAGGAGGAGAAGGGGACGACAGGGGATGAGATGGCTGGATGGCATCACCGACTCAATGGGCATGAGTTTGAGTGAACTCCGGGAGTTGGTGATGGACAGGGAGGCCTGGCGGGCTGCAATTCATGGGGTTGCAAAGAGTTGGACACAACTGAGCGACTGAGCTGACTGAACTGAACTGGAGCAGCTATATACTGTAGCCACTCCCCATGGTGAGCTCTGAGGAGACTCAGGAAGGAGGAGACTACTTGCCCTCTACCAGCCACTAGACTGAAGTCACTCCCCATGGTGAACCCTGAGGAAACTCAGGAAGGAGAAGGAAGGATGCTGGTCCCAGATGGTGAGGTGTGTGTCAAAGGGAATGATTTCAAAGAGATGACTCTTGCATCTTTCCATAAATACAGAAGTGCTTAATTTGTTAACTTCAGATGCTGCTTCCTGGATCTGAAGTCCTAAAAGAGTCTCACTGAATAAAACATAACTCTCAACACTTAGATTGTAAATATTTTTATGTCTAAACATGTAGACACTTTCCAAAGAACAACAAAAGACAAATCTCAACATTTGAAATACTGGCACCGATGATGGACATTCCCCAAAAGATGCAACTAATGGAGCAATTAGAATGCTCATCACCCATTTTTCCATAAGATTATGGAATGGACACTTACAGTGGGGAATCATTATAGGGAAGAATAAATCTGATTCCATGTTGGATCTTTTACTTTAAGCTTTGCTTCCTATTGATTTGTTTACTGAAAGGGTACTGTCCAAACATAATGGCCTGCCTCAGGGAACCCTGCCCTTCTGCTTTTGTTCAGAACCTGTCCACCTGTGGATAGCTACAGGAAGGAAGAAATTAACACTTCTTGGTCTGCCAGCTTTCCAAGTAAAGTTATATTGTTTGCCTCAACACCTTGCCTCTGATTTATTGGCCTGTCGTGTGGCAAGCAGAGTGAGCTTGGACTCCACGACAATCCCACATGCCTTGCAGTCAAAAAAACAAAACATAAACAGAAGCAATATTGTAACAAATTCAATAAAGACTTTGAAAATGGATCATATCAAAACGATCTGAAACCAAAAACTGAAAAGAACTCAGTGGTTGTCTGAAATATTTCGAAAAGGAAATAGTGCCCCTCATGCCAGTACCCCCTGAAGTTACACAGGGAACACAACCTAGGGGAGGTCTCTTCTCTCGTCCAGGGGAGTGTCATACCAGCTGTCATTTCTCCGTGCCCATGATAAACACATCGTAACGAGGGTCATTGTCACCTGGGCCAGTAATGCTGTGAACACCTAGAGTGCCTTGTCCTTGTGAGATTTGACATGAAGATAACACAGAAAGAGAACCAGCCAAGAAGGATCTGGTCAGGAGTAAACTCCTCTTCACAGGGACCCTGTGAGACCCAAGCACTTGCTCTGCTCACCCTGCATGGACTTTGGGGAACTGGCCTTTGTCATTCTCTGGGCAGGAAGTCTTGCCTCCTGAAACCCAGGTGAGCACTGGGGACAGCAGCGCCTTCACCTGAGGTCCGGAGAGGGTGTCCTGAACAGACAGGGCCTCACCTTTCAGTGAGGCCGGCCCTTGTTCACATTGCACTGACCTGCTGAAGGATCTTGGGTTCCCTGGCATCTAGCATGCCCATTGTCCACCCCAGCTTGAGGCATCTTGAGAGCCCCTCACTGGCAGGCACCCAGAAGTAGAAAACTGCACACCCAGCAAGAAGGAGAAGCAGGGGGTCAGGGTTCCAGCTTGGAGTGTCCAAGTTCCCTTTGGTCCCCTGAGAACACCCAGCCCTGCCTGCCATGGCCTTTCTGCTCTTTAGTATGTGTCTCTTTGTGGTTAATGTTGCCAGACACCTTCCTCTGGAAGAGAAGGCTCTGTGACCATGAGGAGGCGCCATAGTCCTGAACACAGGAAGCTTGAAAAGTAACTGCCCTGAGTCCTGAATATACTGCAAATTAAATCTGCAGCAACCTAGGCAGAGATTCCGACAGATTCTCTGTGGAAACACTTCTCATGTCCAACAAGAGAACCAACCTAGGCCAAGATTGTGACAGATTCTCGGTGGAAACACTTTTCACGTCCAACAAGAGAAGGCTTGTTAACCCATAGCCTGACCCCAAGACATGGAACAGGTTGTAACCACGGAAACTGCAGGGAAGGTGTTTGAGAGGTTTTTTCTTGGGCATCTTCCCTGAGGTCCCCTGAAGTTACTGGACCTGGAGTGGGGCACTCGGCGCTTCTCTTCTCACTGCAGGCTGGACAGCAACCCCCCCAACCTCACAGCCTCCGCTCCTCCACCTCCCTCTGAGCTGAGTGGAAACTTTTCATTCATGAGGCCAAAGCGCAATCTTCTTGGTGAGCAGAACAGAGGCTGGTGGGAAGGTGGGTGGAGGCTCAAAGCTCTTGTGGAAGAAAAACGTGTATGTGCATATGGTGGCCGTATGCTGTAGTAATTGGTATTGCCTACACATTTATGGGTGGCTTTTATTTTCTAAGTTTCTTTCTTTTATGACCAACTGCATATTATAAGAAAATTTTTGCTATCAACCACGAGAAGTTGCAAAATAAGATCTGTAAGTTTATCGGAATGTTGTAGGAGTTTTCTTTTGGTGACGGAAGAACAGCCTCCTACTTTTAAGTATTTATTTAATCGGCTGCTCTAGGTCTTAGTTCTGGAGAAGGAAATGGCAGCCCACTCTAGTATTCTTGCCTGGAGAATTCCAGGGATGGAGGAGCCTGGTGGGCTGCTGTCTATGGGGCCGCACGGAGTCGGACACGACTGAAGCGACTTAGCAGCAGCAGCAGGTCTTAGTTCTGGCACTCAGGATCTTCAGTTGCAGCATAGAAGATCTAGTTCCCTGACCAGGGATTGAACCTGGGTTCCCCTGCACTGGGAGATCAGAGTCTTAGCTACTGGACCACCGGGGAATGCTGCAACCTCCTAAATTATTTTTTAAGATTTATTTATTTATTTTTGGCTATGCTGGGTCTTTGTTGCTGTGTGAGCTTTTCTCTAGTTGTGGCAAATGGGGGCTACTCTCTAGTTTATGTGTGCTCGAACTTCTCACTGCAGTGGCTTCTTGTTGTGGAGCATGGGCTCTAGGGCACGTGGGCTTCAGTAGTTGTGCACAGGCTTAATTGCTCCACGGCATGTGGGATCTTCCCAGATTAGGGGTTGAGCCTGTGTCTCCTGCATTGGCAGATGGATTCTTAACCACTGCACCACCAAGGAAATTGCCCACCCGCCAACCTCCTACTTTAAAAAAGTACTAAAAACAGCCTGTTTATTACGTTTTCAGGAGTCTGAGCTTTGAGGTGAGTATCTGTGGTGTCATTCTTCCAAAGGCAGCTCAGCTTCAGGTATCGGCTGGGCTCATGGGCCTGGCGATCAGGACAGATCTGGTGGCTGAAGACAGGCTTACCCTCTGGTGCTTCGCCCTTACCTGCTCAGCCAGGGTCCCTGAGCCATGGCAGTGAAGCAGAGCAGCAAGCAGGTGGGGCTGGTACAGCTGTGGGACCGCTGTGGTCAGAATGGATCATGCTTTGGAGGCGGGACTGCTGCAGTCAAGAGTAGAGTGTGCAGTGGAGGCAGCTGGTCATCCTGTCCCGTGACTGCTGGTGTCCTGTGTGCCCATGCAGGGCAGTCACTGTGTCAGGTGGAGTCCAGGCCAGTGTTGTGGGGACAGGACAGGGCCTTAGACAGCTCACATCCCCATTCCCTGCCCCCCGCCCCCACCCCACTCCCCCGACTCCTGTTCAGATTGTGATTTGTGGCTGCTGGCTGCTCCCCGGGGCCTGGGAGGGTGTGTAAACCACCAAGCCCCCTTGCTCGAGGTGAGCTGAGACCCCAAGCTCTGGGGTCACACACCATTGCTGCCACCATGCAGGTCATCCCACGTCTGTGAGGGAGGGCCTGTGCGGGGCTGTGGGTGATGGGGGATTTGGGAATGTTGTGGGCTGGCCCAGGAGTGGGGAGAGGAAAGCAGGACAGAGAGAACCCTTGAACTGCTCAGCCTTCCAGGAAATTCCAGGCCCAGGTCTGGTGAGAGGTGCAAGTGAAAAGCCCCTGCAAGTTTCTGGGTCCCCCTTCCCACCATATTTCAGCTGAAGCCCCTCTGCCTGCACCACCCCTAACTCTCCCTCCTGTGGCTCCTGCTGAAAGCCGCAGGAGATGGAGAGTTTATGCTGCTTCCCTTGCCGTAGGGAAATGAAGCCACAGACAAACGTGTTCCTTTAAGAAAGCATGAAAGAAACGAGAAAATAATAGTGGGAGGTTATTATTGACAGGTTCATGTAGAGTTGCTTCACAAGCCTGGCACAAGGAGGGGACTGAGAGCTGTTGCCCCTGGTCCTGGGGTTTGCCCCCGCCCACCCTAGCCTATGCTCCCCTGGGTGTCTTCTGGCGACTAGGCAGACTTAAACCTCCTGAATGCATCCTGAAAGGATCAGGACAGGGCAGAGCTCATTTCACAGATGGGAGGGTGTGGTCCACTCTTTACAAACACCTTCGCCTCCTCTCTGTATTGGAACTCAGTTCTGGGTCTAAGCAAGCATGGCTTCCTGGCTGGGTCAGCACCCTCACTTACCCAGGCGAGAGGCTCTCTGTCCACTTCTTCTGCACGTGTGCATCCTGCTCACTTCCACTGCTGGGGCCCCGGGGCCTGTACTGTGCACTTCTGCTCTGCTCATAGCGCATGCCGTGGGCCATAAGATTTCACTCTTAAAACGTAAGTGTAAGGGTAAAATACTCCGTAGTTAAGAATTTGAAGGGGGCAACAGAGTTGACCAAAGCACGAGAGCTCAGGTACAAGGCTCATGTGTTAGAGAAGCCGCTGTGTGGGCTTCAAGGACACTCTGTGTAGAGGGTGGTGTGTTGGTGGTCAGGGAGGTTCTGAGACACTTAACTCCTCTGGTTCCTGCACAGGCAACTCCAGGCTCCATTCTTGGCAGGGTGGGTGACAGTCAGCACTGCCTGCCTGTATGGAGGGGCTCAGAGGCTGCCCGGCTTAGCAGGAATGGCAGTGGGGGGAAGGGAGGGCACCCTCCCTTAGCATTCCTGACTTCACACGTCCTTGTTAGGGCAGCTGAGTGCCTGAATGGCCCCTCCCGTGTCTAGCTCTGAAGATATGGAAGAAGTGGGCACTGAAGGACATGCAGGATGTAACAGAGAACAGCAAAGGCGGGGCTTGCATTCTCAGCCAGCCTCTGCCAGACTCTGCCTGTGCTTATGCATCAGACCAAGATGCTGGCTGTGGCTCAGATCATGAACTCCTTATTGCAAAATTCAGACTTAAATCGAAGAAAATAGGGAAGACCACTAGACCATTCAAGTATGACCTAAATCCGTCCCTTACGATCATACAGTGGAAGTGACAAATAGATTCAAGGGATTAGATCTGATAGAGTGCCTGAAGAACTGTTAGATGGATGTTCATGACATTGTATAGGACGCAGTGATCAAGACCATCCCCAAGAAGAAGAAATGCAAAAAAGTAAAATGGTTGTCTGAGGAGGCCTTAAAAATAGCCAAGAAAAGAAGAGATGCTAAAGTCAAAGGAGAAAAGGAAAGATATACACATG
Organism: Moschus berezovskii; assembly: GCF_049115385.1. Taxonomy (NCBI): domain Eukaryota; kingdom Metazoa; phylum Chordata; class Mammalia; order Artiodactyla; family Moschidae; genus Moschus; species Moschus berezovskii. Next base: position 40,794,775 of record NC_142480.1, on the reverse strand, counting down.
TAAATGCAGAGTTCCAAAGAATAGCAAGGAGAGATAAGAAAGCCTTCCTAAGTGAACAATGCAAAGAAATAGAGGAAAACAATGGAATGGGCAAGACTAGAGATCTCTACAAGGAAATTAGATACCAAGGGAACATTTCATGCAAAGAAGGGCACAACAAAGGACAGAAATGGTATGGGTCTAATAGAAGCAGAAGATATTAAGAAGAGGTGGCAAGAATACACAGAAGGACTATACTAAAAAGATCTTCACAACCCAGATAATCACGATGGTGTGATCACTCACCTAGAGCCAGACATCCTGCAATATGAAGTCAAGTGGGCCTTGGAAAGCATCACTAAGAACAAAGCTAGTAGAGGTGATGGAATTCCAGCTGAGCTATTTCAAGTTCTGTGAAAGTGCTGCAGTCAATATGCTAGCAAATTTGGAAAACTCACCAGTGGCCATAGGACTGGAAGAGGTCAGTTTTCATTCCAATCCCAAAGAAAGGCAATGCCAAAGAATGTTCAAACTACTGCACAGTTGCACTCATCTCACATGCTAGCAAAGTAATACTCAAAATTCTCCAAGTGAGGCTTCAGCAATACATGAACCGAGAACTTCCAGATGTTCAAGCTGGATTTAGAAAAGGCAGAGGAGCCAGATATCAAATTGCCAACATCTGTTGGATCATCGAAAAAGCAAGAGAATTCCAGAAAAACATCTACTTCTGCTTCATTGACTATGCCAAAGCCTTTGACTGTGTGGACCACAACAACCTGTGGAAAATTCTTAGAGATGGGAATACCAGAGAATACCTGCTTCCTGAGAAATCTGTATGCCAGTCAAGAAGCAACAGTTAGAACTGGACATGGAACAATGGACTGGTTCAAAATTGGGAAACGAGTACATCAAGGCTATATATTGTGACCCTGCCTATTTAACTTACACGCAGAGTGAAAGTTGCTCAGTTGTATCCAACTATTTGCAACCCCATGGACTATACAGTCCATGGAATTCTCCAGGCTAGAATTCCGGAGTGGGTAGCAGTTCCCTTCTCCAGGGAATCATCCTAACCCAGGGATTGAACCCAGGTCTTCTGCATTGCATGCAGATTCTTTCCCAGCTGAGCCACTAGGGAAGCCCTATATATGCAGAGTACATCATGTGAAATGCCGAGCTGGATGAAGCACAAGCTGAATCAAGATTTCTGGGAGAAATATCAATAATCTCAGATAGGCAGATGACACCACCTTTATGGCAGAAAGTGAAGAGGAACTGAAAAGCCTCTTGATGAAAGTGAAAGAAGAGAGTGAAAAAGCTGACTTGAAACTCAGCATTCAGAAAACCAAGATCATGGCATCTGGTTCCATCACTTCATGTCAAATAGATGGGGAAATAATGGAAACAGTGAGAGACTTTATTTTCTTGGGCTCCAAAATCACTGCAGGTGGTGACTGCAGCCATGAAATTGAAAGACACTTGCTTCTTGGAAGAAAAGCTATGACCAACCCAGACAGCATATTAAAAAGCAGAGACATTGCCGACAAAGGTCCATCTAGTCAAAGCTATGGTTTTTCCAGTAGTCAGGTATGGATGTGAGAGTTGGACTATAAAGAAGGCTGAGTGCCTAAGAATTGACACTTTTTTTTTTAACTTTGCAATATTGTATTGGTTTTGCCATACATTGACATGAACCCGCCCCGGGTGTACATGTGTTCCCCATCTTGAACCCCCCTCCCACCTCCCTCCCCATATCATCCCTCTGTGTCATCCCAGTGCACCAGCCCCAAGCATCCTGTATCATGCATCAAACCTGGACTGGCGATTCATTTCACATATGATTATAGACATGTTTCAATGCCATTCTCCCAAATCATCCCACCCTCGCCCTCTCCCACAGAGTCAAAAAGACTGTTCTATACATCTGTGTCTCTTTTGCTGTCTCGCATACAGGGTTATCGTTCCCATCTTTCTAAATTCCATATATATGCGTTAGTATACTGTATTGGTGTTTTTCTTTCTGGATTACTGCACTCTGTATAATAGGCTCCAGTTTCATCCACCTCATTAGAACTGATTCAAATGTATTCTTTTTAATGGCTGAGTAATACTCCATTGTGTATATGTACCACAGCTTTCTTATCCATTCATCTGCAGATGACATCTAGGTTGCTTCCATGTCCTGGCTATTATAAACAGTGCTGCGATGAACATTGGGGTACATGTGTCTCTTTCAATTCTGGTTTCTTCAGTGTGTGTGCCCAGGAGTGCGATTGCTGGGTCATATGGCAGTTCTATTTCCAGTTTTTTAAGGAATCTCCACATTGTTCTCCCTAGTGGTTGTACTAGTTTGCATTCCCACCAACAGTGTAAGAGGGTTCCCTTTTCTCCACACCCTCTCCAGCATTTATTGCTTGTAGACTTTTGGATAGCAGCCATTCTGACTGGCGTGAAATGGTACCTCATTGTGGTTTTGATTTGCATTTCTCTGATTATGAGGGATGTTGAGCATCTTTTCATGTGTTTGTTAGCCATCTGTATGTCTTCTTTGGAGAAATGTCTGTTTAGTTCTTTGGCCCATTTTTTGATTGGGTCATTTATTTTTCTGGAATTGAGCTGTAAGAGTTGCTTGTATATTTTTTAGATTAATTCTTTGTCAGTTGCTTCATTTCTTATTATTTTCTCCCATTCTAAAGGCTGTCTTTTCACCTTGCTTATAGTTTCCTTTGCTGTGCAGAAGCTTTTAATTTTAATTAGGTCCCATTTGTTTATTTTTGCTTTTATTTCCAATATTCTGGGAGGTGGGTCCTGGAGGATCCTGCTGTGATTTATGTTGGAGAGTGTTTTACCTATATTCTCCTCTAGGAGTTTTATAGTTTCTGGTCTTAAATTTAGATCTTTAACCCATTTTGAGTTTATTTTTGTGAATGGTGTTAGGGAGTGTTCTAGTTTCCTTCTTTTACAAGTGGTTGCCCAGTTTTCCCAGCACCACTTGTTAAAGCAATTGTCTTTTCTCCATGGAATATTCTTGCCTCCTTTGTCGAAGATAAGGTGTTCATAGGTGCGTGGATTTATCTCTGGGCTTTCTATTTTGTTCCATTGATTTTTCTTTGTGCCAGTTCCATATTGCCTTGATGATTGTGGCTTTGTAGTAGAGCCTGAAGTCCTGCAAGTTGATTCCTCCAGTTCCATTCTTCTTTCTCAAGATTGCTTTGGATATTCTATGTTTTTTGTATTTCCATACAAACTGTGAAATTATTTGTTCTAGTTCTGTGAAAATACTGTTGGTAGCTTGATAGGGATTGCATTGAATCTATAGAGTAGTTTGGGTGGTATACTCATTTTCACAATATTGATTCTTCCAATCCACGATCACGGTATATTTCTCCATCTATTAGTGTCCTCTTTGATTTCTTTCACCAGTGTTTTATAGTTTTCTATATAAAAGCCTCTTGATGAAAGTGAAAGAGGAGAGTGAAAAGGTTGGCTTGAAGCTCAACATTCAGAAAACAAAGATCATGGCATCTGGTCCCATCACTTCATGGGAAATAGATGGAAAAACAGTGGAAACAGTGTCAGACTTTATTTTTTTGGGCTCCAAAATCACTGCAGATGCTGATTGCAGCCATGAAATTAAAAGACGCTTACTCCTTGGAAGGAAAGTTATGACCAACCTTGATAGTATATTAAAAAGCAGAGACATTACTTTGCCAACCAAGGTCCGTCTAGTCAAGGCAATGGTTTTTCCCGTGGTCATGTATGGATGTGAGAGTTGGACTGTGAAGAAAGCTGATCGCCGAAGAATCGATGCTTTTGAACTGTGGTGTTGGAGAAGACTCTTGAGAGAGTCCCTTATACTGCAAGGAGATCCAACCAGTCCATTCTAAAGGAGATCAATCCTGGATGTTCATTGGAGGGACTGATGCTAAAGCTGAAACTGCAATACTTTGGCCACCTCATGCGACGAGTTGACTCACTGGAAAAGACTGTGATGCTGGGAAAGGTTGGGGGCTGGAGGAGAAGGGGACAACGGAGAATGAGATGGCTGGATGGCATCACCGACTCTGTGGACATGAGTTTGAGTGTACTCCGGGAGTTGGTGATAGACAGGGAGGCCTGGCGTGCTGTAATTCATGGGGTCGCGGAGAGTAGGACATGACTGAGCGACTGAACTGAACTGAACTGAACTGATATATAGGTTTTTTGTTTCTTTAAATAGATATATTCATAAGTATTTTATTCTTTTTGTTGCAATGGTGAATGGAATTGTTTCCTTAATTTCTCTTTCTGTTTTCTCATTATTAGTGTATAGGAATGCAAGGGATTTCTGTGTGTTGATTTTGTATCCTGCAGCTTTGCTATATTCATTGATTAGCTCTTGTAATTTTCTAGTAGAGTCTTTAGGGTTTTCTGTGTAGAGGATCATGTCATCTGCAAACAGTGAGAGTTTTACTTCTTTTTTTCCAATTTGGATTCCTTTTATTTCTTTTTCTGCTCTGATTGCTATGGCCAAAACTTCCAAAACTATGTTGAATAGTAGTGGTGAGTGTGGGCACCCTTGTCTTGTTCCTGACTTTAGGGGAAATGCTTTCAATTATTCACCATTGAGGATCATGTTTGCTGTGGGTTTGTCATATATAGCTTTTATTATGTTGAGGAATGTTCCTTCTATTCCTGTCTTCTGGAGGGTTTTGGTCATAAATGGATGTTGAATTTTGTCAAAGGCTTTCTCTGCATCTATTGTGATAATCATATTGTTTTTATTTTTCATTTTGTTAATGTGGTGTATTACATTGATTGATTTGCAGATATTGAAGAATCCTTGCATTCTTGGGATAAAGCCCACTTGGTCATGATGTATGATCTTTTTAATGTGTTGTTGGATTCTGATTGCTAGAATTTTGTTAAGGATTTTTGCATCTATGTTCATCAATGATATTGGCCTGCAGTTCTCTTTTTCTGTGGCATCTTTGTCAGGTTTTGGTATTAGGGTGATGGTGACCTTATAGCGTGAGTTTGGAAGTTTACCTTCCTCTGCAATTTTCTGGAAGAGTTCGACTAGGATAGGTGTTAGCTCTTCTCTAAATTTTTGGTAGAATCCAGCTGTGAAGCCATCTGGACCTGGGCTTTTGTTTGCTGGAAGATTTCGGATTACAGTTTCAATTTCCATGCTTGTGATGGGTCTATTAAGATTTTGTTTTTCTTCCTGGTTCAGTTTTGGAGTTGTACTTTTCTAAGAATTTGTCCATTTCTTCCAAGTTGTCCATTTTATTGGCATATAATTGCTGATAGTAGTTTCTTATGATCCTTTGTATTTCTGTGTTGTCTGTTGTGAGCTCTCCATTTTCATTTCTAATTTTATTGATTTGATTTTTATACCTTTGTTTCTTGATGAGTCTGGCTAGTGGTTTGTCAATTTTATTTACCCTCTCAAAGAACCAGCTTTTGGCTTTGTTGATTTTTGCTATGGTCTCTTTTGTTTCTTTTGCATTTATTTCTGCCCTAATTTTAAAGATTTCTTTCCTTCTACTCACCCTGGGTTTCTTCATTTCTTCCTTTTCTAGTTGCTTTAGGTGTAGAGTTAGGTTATTTAGTTGACTTTTTTCTTGTTTCTTGAGGTATGCCTGTATTTCTATGAACCTTCCCCTTAGTACTGCTTTTACAGTGTCCCACAGGTTTGGGTTGTTGTGTTTTTATTTTCATAAATTTCTATGCATATTTTGATTTCTTTTTTGATTTCTGCAGTGATTTGCTGGTTATTCAGCAGCGTGTTGTTCAGTCTCCATATGTTGGGATTTTTAATAGTTTTTCTCCTGTAATTGAGATCTTACTGCATTGTGGTCAGAAAAGATGCTTGCAATGATTTCAATTTTTTTGAATTTACCAAGGCTAGATTTATGGCCCAGGATGTGATCTATCCTGGAGAAGGTTCCGTGTGCACTTGAGAAAAAGGTGAAATTCATTGTTTTGGGGTGATATGTCCTATAGATATCAGTTAGGTCAAACTGGTCTATGTATCCTTTAAAGTTTGTGTTTCCTTTTACTTTTCTGTTTAGTTGATCTATCCATAGGTGTGAGTGGGGTATTAAAGTCTCCCACTATTATTGTGTTATTGTTAATTTCCCCTTTCATACTTGTTAGCATTTGTCTTACATATTGCAGTGCTCCTATGCTGGGTGCATATATATTTATAACTGTTATATCTTCTTCTTGGATTGATCCTTTGATCATTATGTAGTTTCCTTCTTTGTCTCTTTTCACAGCCTTTGTTTTAAAATCTATTTTATCTGATATGAGTATTGCTACTCCTGCTTTGTTTTCATCTCTATTTGCGTGGAATGTCTTTCCAGCCCTTCACTTTCAGTCTGTATGTGTCCCTTGTTTCGAGGTGGGTCTCTTGCAGACAACATATATGGGGTCTTGTTTTTGTATCCATTTAGCCAGTCTTTGTCTTTTGGTTGGGGCATTCAACCCATTTACGTTTAAGGTAATTATTGATAAGTATGATCCCATTGCCATTTACTTTATTGTTTTGGGTTCCAGTTTATACACCCTTTCTGTGTTTCCTGTATAGAGAAGGTCCTTTAGCATTTGTTGGAGAGCTGGTTTGGTGATGGTGAATTCTCTCAGCTTTTGATTGTCTGTAAAGCTTTTGATTTCTCCTTCATATTTGAATGAGATCCTTGCTGAGTACAGTAATCTGGGCTTAGGTTATTTTCTTTCATCACTTTAAGTATGTCCTACCATTCCCTCCTGGCCTGAAGAGTTTCTATTGACAGATCAGCTGTTATCCTTATGGGAATCCCCTTGTGTGTTATTTGTTGTTTTTCCCTTGCTGCTTTTAATGTTTGTTCTTTATGTTTGATCTTTGTTATTTTGATTAATATGTGTCTTGGGGTATTTCGCTTTGGGTTTATCCTGTTTGGGACTCTGTGGGTTTCTTGGACTTGGGTGATTATTTCCTTCCCCATTTTAGGGAAATTTTCAACTATTATCTCCTCAAGTATTTTCTCATGGTCTTTCTTTTTGTCTTCTTCTTCTGGGACTCCTATGATTCGAATGTTGGGGCATTTAACATTGTCGCAGAGGTCTCTGAGATTGTCCTCATTTCTTTTAATTTGTTTTTCTTTTTCCCTCTCTGTTTATTTCTACCATTCTATCTTCTATCTCACTTATCCTATCTTCTGCCTCTGGTATTCTACTGTTGGTTCCCTCCAGAGTGTTTTTGTTCTCGTTTATTGCATTATTCATTACATATTGACTCTTTTTTATTTCTTCTACTTCCTTGTTTAACCTTTCTTGCATCTTCTCGATCCTTGTCTCAAGGTTATTTATCTGTAACTCCAATTTGTTTTCAAGGTTTTGGATCATTTCACTATCATTATTCGGAATTCTTTATCAGGTAGATTGCCTATCTCTTCCTTTTTTGTTTGGGTTGGTGGGCCTTTATCCTGTTCCTTTACTTGCTGGTTATTTCTCTGCCTCTTCATCTTGCTTATATTGCTGTGTTTGGGGTGGCCTTTCCATCTTCTGGCAGTTTGTGGAGTTCTCTTTATTGTGGAGTTTCCTCACTGTGGGTGGGTTTGGACGGGTGGCTTGTCAAGGTTTCCTGGTTAGGGAAGCTTGGTTTGGTGTTTTGGTGGGTGGAGCTGGATTTCTTCTCTCTGGAGTGCACTGAAGTGTCCAGTAATGAGTTATGAGATGTCAGTGGGTTTGGAGTGACTTTGGACATCCTGTATATTGAAGCTCAGGGCTATTTTCCTGTGTTGCTAGAGAATTTGCGTGGTATGTCTTGCTCTGGAACTTGTTGACCCTTGGGTGGTGCTTGGTTTCAGTGTAGGTATGGAGGCGTTTGATGAGCTCCTATCGATTAATGTTCTGTGGAGTCAGGAGTTCTCTGGTGTTCTCAGGATTTGGACTTAAGCCTCTGCCTCTGGTTTTCAGTCTTTTTCTTGCAGTAGCCTCAAGACTTCTCCATCTGTCACCTCCAAGGCACTTCGCTCTGTTTTAGCTTCTCCTGTTTGCTGGCCTCTTCAGTGTCTAATTTCCGCCCTGACACAAGGGGGCAGTGGTGGAAACTCTTTTAGGCTCACTCGTTCAGTTGTGCTGTGGGGAGGGAGGAACGCTGCAAACAAATTTCACTGGCGTCTGTGGGGAGCTCTCATAGTGTCTCGGCCACACTGGGTTTGCCCCTGCTCACAGCATGTGTGCTCTCCCTTTCTACACTGTTCAGGCTCTAGTTTGCTCTGCCAGGAACTGTCTGAGGCTGGCGCTGGGTTGCATGCACTTCTCAGGTCTAAGCCGCTCAGATTCAGGTTCTTAGGTACGCCACAAAGGCGCAGACTCGGTTGGGCCTGCATTTTGTGCCCTTCCCCTCTCCGAGCAGCTCAGGTGTTTGGTGAGCGCAGTCGCTGTGACTTATTGCCTCCCTGGTCCGTGCTGCTCAGTTTTCTGGGTGTACAACCAGCGCACCTTCTCAGGTGGATGTCGACCAGCCAGAATCCCAAGAAGTCTTGGTTAGCAACGAAGCCTGTTTGCAGTTTGGTATCGGATGCCTCTCTGGGGCCGTGATTGCCCCCTTCCAGCTCTGACTGCCCTCCCCTGCCTGTCTCGGTGGGGGATGGGGGATGAGCCATCCGCAGCCAGGAGCTCTAGTCCTCCCTTTGTTCTGTGAGCAGGTCTGGCGGTGTCTTAGGGCTTTTCCAGGGTAGCTATCCCACAGTCTGCTTTGCTACCTCAAGTTAGCTCCCTCAGATTGCCCTTGGGGCATTCAGTCCGGCTCCTCACTCTAAGCAATGTAGCCCCCGCCTCCCTGCCCAGCCCTTGCTTGCTAGTGGGGGATGCGGGCTTCTACACTGCTTCTCCGTTGGAAGTTACCATTGGGTGCATAATATGTGGGTTTTAATTGTTTATTTTTCCTCCTGGTTATGTTGCCCTCTGAGGTTCCAAGGCTCGCCACAGACTCGCCAGTTAGAGTGTTTCCTGGTGTTTGGAATCCTCTCTCTTTTTTAAGCCTTCCTTGCTGGGACGGATCTCTGTCCTTGCCTCTTTTGTCTTTCTTTTAATCTTTTATATTATTTCCTACCTCCTTTCGAAGACAATGAGTTGCTTTTCTGGGTGTCTGATGTCCTCTGCTGGCATTCAGAAGTTGTTTTGTGGAATTTACTCAGAGTTCAAATGTTCTTTTGATGAACTTGCGGGGGAGAAAGTGGTCTTCCCGTCCTATTCCTCTGCCATCTTAGGACCACCCCCTGAATTGACGCTTTTGAACTGTGGTGTTGGAGAGGCCTCTTGAGAGTCCCTTGGACTGCAAGGAGATAAAACCAGTCCATCCTAAAGGAAATCAGTCCTGAATATTCATTGGAAGGACTGATGCTGAAGCTGAAACTACAGTACTTTGGTCACTTGATACGAAGATCTGACTCATTAGAAAAGACCCTGATGCTGGGAAAGACTGAAGGCAGGAGGAGAAGGGGACAACAGAGGCTGGGATGATTGGATAGCATCACTGACTCAATGTATATAAGTTTGAGCAAGCTCTGGGAGTTGGTGATGTACAGGGGAGCCTGGTGTGCTGCAGTCCATGGGGTCGCAAAGAGTTGGACATGACTGAGCGACTGAACTGAAGACGCTGGTGCTACCATCCTATATCACACATGAGACTAGAGGCACAGAAAGGCTGAGCACCTTGCCCCGGTTCACACAGCTGGTGAGAGCAGAGCTGAGAACTGGCCCACTGTGGTTGAATCTGGAGTTTAGCTGCTGTTATTACCTGAGGGAGCAGCAAAGACAGAGTGTGGGAGAAACAGATGGCCCAGACTTAGCCAGGCACAATGCATGCACACGTACACACATGTGCACACGACCTTTACCTTTGCGGCTGCAAGGAATCAGAGGAAACCAGAGGGCAACCAGAGAGGCCAAAGGAGGGTGGAGGTCTGTTAGGAGGAAAGACCATACTTCCCAGGGGACCAGGGAAGTCCCTTCCCTGGTGAGTCTGTCTCAAACCCTAGATACCTCTCGCTGGACCCAGGAACTGACTGTACAGTGACCTAACTGAGTTGACTCCAGAGTTATGCCTTTCCAGTGGTTCAGCTCCCACTGGACCCCACTGCTCTCAGTAATAAGAGGGGAATGAGGTACGTAGTCTGGGCTTCAGATTTGTTTGGAGACAAAATTCATTAAAACAGGAGTACAAAAAACCCATGAAGGGAATTGGCATCAATATTTCCAGAACATTTAAGAAATCATCTGCTGTTTATCTGCCTCCTCTCCTGTCATGAAAGTGGAAGGTATATTTAATCTATTCTGTGCTCATCACACACTTTCTTTAAAATATATATATATATATATTTATTTATTTGGCTGCACCGGGTCTTAATTGCAACATGTGGGATCTAGTTCCCCAATCAGGTATTGAACATGGGTGTTTGCATTGGCAGTGTGATGTCTTAGCCACTGGACCACCAGGGAAGTCTCTCATCACAGTCTTGGGGAGTATAACGGGTCATAGACCTCCTCTGAGGCTCCCTCAGAGTTGAAGTTTGTGATGGCTACAGTAATCCTCCTGGCTAAGATGTGGTTTATTGGTAATGACTTACTAAACCTCCCTGTAAACATAGGACTTCTCCCCTGTGTGTGTCTTCTGGTGTCTGATGAGATGTGACTTCTGATTGAAGCCTTGCTCACACTCCATGCAAACAAAGGGCTTCTCCCCTGTAGTGTGTCCTCTGGTGTCTGATGAGAGTTGACTTCTCACTGAAGCTTCGCCCACACTCCCTGCAAACATAGGGCTTCTCCCCTGCGTGTGTCTTCTGGTGCTTGATGAGATGTGACTTCTGACTGAAGCTTTGCCCACACTCCCTGCAAACAGAGCTTTTCCCCAGTGTGTATCCTCTGGTGTGTGATGAGACTTGACCTGTCCTGGGAGCCTTGCCCACACTCTCCATGCTTAACTCTTATAATTCTTAAGACTCCTGCCCCCATGCATAATTTGCCTGTGTCCGCTGTATTCACTTTCTGGCCTGTGCTGGGCTCTTCCATCATTCTCTCACATACCCAGGAATCCCACATTTGTCCTTTGGGTGAGTAGGAAGAGGCCTTTGAAACCCTCCTCAGCCTTATGCTTTTCAGCAAAGGTTGGGGCCTTTCCTTGACCTCTCGATCCTCAGGTTTGTCACTCCAGCTGTGTGGATCAGAATATTGCTGCTGATGATTTTGATTGCCTGGGCAGAAATCCTTTGGTTGGAGGTGGTCTTTTGCAGATGTTCTCAGGAGGGTCTGAGAGGGGTGATTGCATTTGACATGTTGGCTGAGGAATTTCTGACTGGAGAAGGCCAGGGAGCAGGAGGCACGTGGGTGGATTTTGGGCTTTGGTTCTGCTGAAAGAGGAAGCTTTTGGTCAGGTATCTGGTTTATCATGGTAAGACCTGCCCCACTAATCATCTTAGTGCTGACAGTGCAAGATCTGTTTCCCACTGTGTGTGCATTTACAGTCCACTTTTCCATTCCATTCTTATTCTCTGCATCTTCTACAGAAATCCAGGAAGCCTGTGTCAAGGACCTTTTCTACATATTTCCCGACTAGGGACCTTCCAGTAGCATCAGAGGCAGTGTCTCTCCTGATAGAGGTGGATCTGCAGGGACCTTTCCCTATGTATAAGTATCTGAAAATTCATGTCACAGTGGTCACAGGTATTTTATCCTACTGAGAGATAAGACTCTTGCTGACTTTGGTGGAATCATCCTTAGCGGCTCCCTGTGAGGGGAAGAGGTCTATTAAGTTAGGGGTGCCTGGCCTAGAGCTCTCTGAATATGGGAGGCGGTACAGGGGGTAATGCTCTAGCATGTGCAAGTAAAGCTGAATTTGAGGGTCCTCATTCAAAGAGTAGCCTTTGTGTCTGGGTCTCTGCGTGAAGTGGAATTCAGACTGGATGAGACTGAGTGGCCCAAGTCCCATGGACTAGAGGTCTCTGGTTCCTGCTGCCCCTATTGGTTCATGAATTGCTTCTCTCTCAGTATTCCATAAATCATAAAATGAAGATGTGTTGTTTCTCAAGCCTCACGAGTATTCATACCTCATTTATTTCTTTCAGTCTAGTTCATTTAAAATGCACTAGGAAGTCCTGTTTAAAAATACATCTCCATCCAGACTCTTCACACCCTGCTGCTGCTGCTGCTAAGTCGCTTCAGTTGTGTCCAACTCTGTGCGACCCCACAGACGGCAGCCCACTAGGCTCCCCTGTCCCTGGGATTCTCCAGGCAAGAACACTGGAGTGGGTTGCCATTTCCTTCTCCAATGCATGAAAGTGAAAAGTGCAAGTGAAGACTCTCAGTCGTGTCCGACTCTTAGCGACCCCATGGACTGCAGCCTACCAAGCTCCTCCGTCCATGGGATTTTCCAGGCAAGAGTACTGGAATGGGTTGCCATTCTTCACACCCTGACTCCCATGCATCTTTAGCCAGCCCACTGTAGCCTCTCATCTGGCGATGAACTGACCTCTGAAGGGATTCCCCACTGCTGTCTCTTCCCAAAAATGAACCAAAGCATCGTCTTAAAACAGAGAACATGCCACTTGCAGCTGAAAGCTGCATGGTTGTTCGTGTCACCCTGGAAGATTCCTGGTGCCTGCAAATGGACATGGGCCTTGAGGCTTCCATGTTCCATCCATCCTCCTTCGTGTCCCTGTGTTTCCTCCTACAACCACTGGAATGGCCTCTCTTCCCAGCCCTGGGGCTGTCGCACTGGCTGCTCCCCTGCCTTGAAGCCTTTCCCACAGGTGTTACCTCTGGAGAGACCCTGCCCCACCATCCTCCGCCACACCCCACCCTCTGCTCACACTGATCCGAGGCCCTTTTCCTGGACTGGTTTTCCTCATAGCAACCAGCAGCCTGTCTGGTATTAAGCATATCTTACCTCAGAAGGTGGTTCTGTCTATTTCAGGGCATGGAGCCCAGTCTGGCACAGAGTATGAACTCACATGACAATGAACTGAAACAGTGACTGAATGCAAATCAGTGTACACATGTCACTTAGAAACGTGGAGGAAATAAAGAAACAGCTAAGGTGAGAGAGCTGGTAGGTGCTAGAAAAATTGCTTTTTGCCTCTAAGCCTTTCAGCAGAATGGGATGTCATATATTTTTTTGCATGAAATATTAAAAATTAGAACAGAAAATTTTAATATAATTTTTTCCTAGAAGTCATATGAAATGAATCAATTTCTGAGGCATTTTAATTGAGACTTGACTGACTTTATGCTTGATTGTACTCTGCTTCAGAGCCAGACCAGGGACGCTCCCTCGGATGGGGTGGGGTGCTTGAAGAGCAGTAGCGCTCACCTCTGCTGGCTGTGAGCTCACTCTTCCACCTGCTGCCACACTTGATCCTGAGCTTTTGGGTGTACTTGTCCCTGTGCCAGACCAGCAGCTCACAGCCTGGCCTGACCACCTGGCAGGTTCGGTAGAAGATCTGCCTGTGATTCAGGAAGGCTACCAGGTTCTGCTCCTTGTCCTGGGCACAGTTCACATACCTGGGGTTGAGGCTGGGAAAGAGAAAGAAACCACAAGTGATGAGTCCCCTCCATCTGTCAGACCTTATCCAAGCTCCTGACCTTCAGTCTCTGAGGCCACCACAGCCCCCACCACCCCTCCTGGGGACTTTCTGTTCATACTTTTGACCACACCATGTGAATTCCTATCTCCAGATCCTATTTCTGGTCCTATTCCTGGCTGGAATGCTTTTATCTCCTTACATAATTAGCCATTTTCCAGAGCCCAGTTCCACATTTGTCTCCACCTGGACTGACCACCTGGACTGACTGGTGACCTCTAGCTCCTCTAAACTCAAAATTCTCTTTCATTCCACAGAACTTGGTACTTCTAGGCTAGCATGCACTCCTTAGCACTCACCACAGCCTGCCTTCTCTTCTGAGGCCTTTCTCCAGTCTCCCCACATGTATACAGGGTCCCATTCACTTGCTGACCCCTTCCTGTGGAAACTTGAGAGTACTCTGACTTAGCTCGAGACACAGAACAGTAATATTCACTTTCTGCCTCTCCTGATGAAAGGCCCTCAGAGAGAGGTCCTGTCCCCCATTCCTTCCCAGGCCTCAGGGTCCACTTGTCACTGGAGCTTAGCCTGGGGAGGTTGCTGCCCTCATGGGCTTAAGGTCCCTCATGTTAGGTTATCCTGGCACTGTACAGTTCTTCAAAAGTAGAAAAATTAAAGTTACATATTCCTAAAATCAATCGGTTAATTTCTATCTGAAGTATGTCCTCCAAAAGGACATGGGTTGTGTGATCTGCTTCAGTAATGAACTCTACTGTCTAAAGACTCCTGCAGTTGTTTTCAAGTACCTCAGTTTTGTTGAGCATAGAGACATATTTTGAGGGCATATACTACATTTTTATTTCTTTCATTCTATTGTATTTTGAAATGAAAGAACATAGTATGGTGGAAAAAGAGGGAAGATGTGAAAGCTATTGAAGGAGGCTGGTTGAGAAGGAAAGGCATGTGGGCTTGAGGGAGGAGTGACCTTTATAACTTGCAGACTTACTGCACTCACCTCATCCAGTTGGCCCAAGACGTGTCCTTTCCATCCACATACTCATAGCAGTTTCTCCCTTTGGTGATCTAAATGTCAGAGAAAGGGTTAAAAACTTTCTTCTCTTTTTCTTTTTTGGTGGGAGGTAACAGAAGGATTATTTCCTTCTGCTATCATCAGTGCTTTTCAGCCTGCATGAATTCAGTTGCCAGTTGTGACCACGTGGTAAGTTCCTTAATCATCACCTCCATGTCTGAGTCTGTTGGTGCACTCAGGGCAAGGACTCCACATGGGAGAAACCACTTCTGTGTGCCTGTACCACTGTGCTCCCACCTCTCCTCTGATCTTTAGATAGAAGTCCCGTGTTCATGCACAGTGCAAACAGTACACAGGGCTGACCATGTTATCCTCATCCACGTCCTCACATCTTGATATGCAGTCCCCTGCCACATGCACCAGTGATTGGAGGTCAGAGGACAGGGGATGAGGGGTGTTCTCACCAGCCGGGAGTATCCACTGTTGGCAGCCTCTTCATCGTCTGTGATCTGGCCCTCGTAGGAGCCAAAGTGCAGGCCCAGCGGCAGATCAGACACCTCGTTCCATGCTCCAAGCCCAGCCTCAGGGATGCCTGATGGTCTGATACTAACCCAGGGAGCAGACTGAGGGCTGAGCAATTGGCATGCTCCTTCTCCACTGCACAGTCCTTTACAAAGGTCGGGAGCCCATGAATAGCACAGCTGTCGATGAAGTTCTGACACTTCTCACAATCTGGAGGTGAGAGCAATGGGGATGAGGGGAGGTATAGTGATGTTGCTGGTCATAAAAAACTTCAGAATGAACCGGGGCGCTCACAGCATTTGGTCTTGATCTTGTACCCCAAGTCATAGAGGAAAGGGATGATTGGGGGACCAGATGGTGAGGTTATATTATTGTGCCAACGTCTCATAACCCCTTCTCTGTGAATGGGCCCATGGGGTCACTCACAGAGGTAGTCGTCACCCCGGGGCTCGCTGACCTCTTACATGGCTCGCTGTTTCTCGTATACTGTACATCTTCACTTCAATCTCCTTTCGAATGGGCCCATGGGGTCACTCACAGAGGTAGTCATCATCCTGGGGCTCACTGACCTCTTGGTACACATGGCTCGTTCTTTCTCTTAGGCTGTACATCTTCACTTCAGTCTCCTTTCTTCTGAGTTCTGAGTTGGAGAAGAGAAGCTGAGCAAGGCTGGTGGGGCCTGGAGAGTTAGATCCTGTTTGATCAGGAACTGTGATATCGCCCACCTGTCCATCTATATACTTTGTTAAAAATTTTTTTACATTCACTTAAAAAATTTTATTTATGTATTTTTATTTGTTGATGTTACATTATTTATTTATTGGCCACACTGCATGGCCTGTGGGATCTTAGTTCTCTGACCCTGAATGGAACCCAGCCTCCTACAGTGGAAGCACGGAGTCTTAACCACCAGGAAAGTCCCTTCTCTATACTTTGTTTTTTCTCCCTTTAACTACTTGTTCAGAGAGACTGAGGCTGCTGCTGCTGCTGCTAAGTCACTTCAGTCGTGTCCGACTCTGTGTGACCCCATAGACGGAAGCCCACCAGGCTCCCCCGTCCCTGGGATTCTCCAGGCAAGAACACTGGAGTGGGTTGCCATTTCCTTCTCCAATGTGTGAAAGTGAAGTCGCTCAGTCGTGTCCGACCCTTAGCGACCCCAGGGACTGCAGCCTACCAGGCTCCTCCATCCATGGGATTTTCTAGTCAAGAATACTGGAGTGGCGTGCCATTGCCTTCTCCGGACTGAGGCTACACACTGACTAAAGATGCCCAGTTTAATGTTAGCATCCTGTACTTCCTGTTAGTAGGTTTAATTTCCCAACCTTCTTACTTAGAAAATAGTTCACAGGCACATCTACTCAGAAAACATATGTTGAGGGCACATTACAAATAAGGCATTGTGCAGAGGCCTGGGCATAAACACTAACAAAGCATGGTCCTATTATCACAGCTGGATTTATTGAACAACTTCAGTGTGTCAACACTTTTATATTTAATGCTTTCAAACACTTTATAGTGTGTTTAAAAGCAATAAGAAGATTGATAATCTTCACTTTACAGATAAGCAATCAGAACCTCAGAAAATTTGTAAGATTTTTCCTTTCCAAAGGCCACAGTGCTAACTTTAGGTCTCAGGTCAGTCCAGCTTAAACCCACACCCACCCAAAGTCTACCCTACATACCTGGGCCATAGTTATTAGCCTTTCTAGAGGAATTAGAGGAAGTGAAGTACCCAAATTATTTCCTGTTACCCACTTTTTGTCTGGGGTGCTGTTCAGAGGTACTTGCTTCTCTGGGAGGGGGCACTGGTATCTGGGCCTGCTTGGGGCCACTTGTCTTCAGCAATTTTGCTTCTCCTGGCAATTCCTTCAAACTAGATTCATTACTTACTAGTGCCCTAGACATTCCCTTCTGTGTGAGAGTCACATAGTAAAAGACAACATACATTTCTTTAGTTCTTTAGGACTTTATGAAGTGTTTTCCCAAGCATGATTTTAGTTAATACTTTGACAATCCTTGAAAATATCCAGTGTTGCGGGGGAAGGAGGAGCGGAGAGGGGGTCTGAACACTGGAGTGTAAATAAAGGACCTAAGTGGGTAGTGAATCAAAACTAGAACTCATATCTTAAGGTTCTTTCCCTTCAACTTTCTCCATAAAAGTGAGAGCAAGGCAGGGAGAATAGCTGGAGAATCAACACGGTCAGGAAAGAAGAGGGTAAGGACTCAGAGAAAACCAGGATGTGGTGTGTGGTTTCTATTAAATAGTGCCCCTTTGATGAATAAGGAAGTGTGGAAAAGTACAGAGGGGACAAAACATATCTGGAAAATGAGGTGATGAAGCAGTGAGATTGGGAAGAGAAAAGACTATTGGCAGAAACATATATAGACAATAAAGAAAATAAGCTGAAAGTTGCAGGTTGCCATGTCTTAGAGACAATGTTTGGAATTAAAGTAGCTGGTCCCATCAACTCTGCTTGAATAAGGTTGTACAACTAGCTGGTTTTCTTCAGTTTCCTGGTCCATAAATTGGTTTACATGCTAATTCTTAATGTTATAGTGGACATGAAATTTAATAACATTCAACAAAATGTTCTGTGAGCTATTTGATACAGTGTGAATGTGAGAGTCCATCCCTGCTATCAGTTTACCCCGTCAGCTGTCTCTGTATTTGAAGTCCTGCTCACAGATACTATCTTCAGCATTCCTTGATCTTCTTCCTCCTAGATGAATGTTTAAATGTGGAGTCACTCATCCAGAAAACATTCAGGGGGCCCTCAGGGGCTTTTAGCTGGGCCTGAACTTCTAAGAATTAACAGATATGGACTAGGCTCTCAAAGCTCATGACGCAGGGGCAGGCTAAACAAATGATTCTGTTAGGTAGTTAGAAAAGGAAAAAGGAGTCCAGAATGGTGGTGGCTGAAAGACAAGGAAGGGAAAAGCCTGCGAAAACAGAACAAAGGAAGGTCCGAGAACCAGAGTGAGGACCTCAGGGAGAACAAACAGCACTCCTGGCTAGCCCAGTTTACATAGGGCAAACCCAAGGGGAGGAAAAAACATATAAAAAGAGGAGCCAAAGGGCCGGGGGTCTCTCTCCCCCACGCGCTTGTTCTCTCTCTCTTCTCTTTGCGTCTTTGGGTCGGCATGCCCTTATGCCTTGAGGATGTATTTTCCTATTATTTTCTAAATAAAACTTAGCTGTAACACAGAGTTGTAACACCGATCTGTCCAAGAGCTATAACACTATCTGTTCGAGACCCGAGAGCTATAACAGTCTGTCTGAGAGCTGTGACATGCTGAGGGCCTTAACATCCATCACTTCAAATTTTTGTCAAGATGAGACAAAACCAAGTCTCCTCGATAATCTCTTAACACTCCCCTGACATCTATGGGATTCCCTGGTGGCTCAGAGGTTAAAGCATCTGCCTCCAATGCGGGAGACCTGGGTTCGATCCCTGGGTGGGAAGATCCCCTGGAGAAGGAAATGGTAACCCACTCCAGTATTCTTGCCTGGAGAACCCCATGGACGGAGAAGCCTGGTAGGCTACAGTCCACGGGGTCGCAAAGAGTCGGACACGACTGAGCGACTGAACGGAACGGACATCTATGGTGCTGTGACTTGGGTTTGACCTGGCTGAAACAACCTCAGCGGGGTTCCGCACCAGGAGAAGGCCAAGCACAGCAGGAGCCCAACTTGGCGAAAGCTCCTGAAGAAGTAGAAGCGGAATGCAAAGAAAACCCAGCACAGGGGAAGTGACAAGAGGCCCATCGTGCTGGAAACCAGGACAGCGAAAGACAAACCCAGCAGAAAGCTCACGCTACTCAGTCTCAGATTCCAGAAGACCTCCAGTTAAGGTAGGAGGTCCTCACTCCTATGGCTGGAGGGACATATGCCTAACAAAATTTTAATTCCTTTACAGTCTCTTGTTTCTTGTTTCCTCAAACCCCCTGCGAACAGGTGGGTGGCAGTGAGCACAACTGAGGGACTCTGGAGAGGCTGCTCTTCGGTATGTCCCAAAGGCACTACCTGCTGAGCCCCAGTAGCTGTTACCCAAGCCGGTGGGGGTTCTTCTGTCTTTAATCTTTTTTGTGCCAAGGATCAAGCCAATGAAAGCTGTGAGCACAGGTCAGCTATTTGGCAGATTTTCCTGCAGGCTATGAAGGGGATTCCTTGGGACGTTTTTCCCACTGCATTTTCCTCATGTCCTTTAGCTCTCTCTCCCGGGACTCGGAGCCTGGCCAAAACCCAGGATGCCTGGCTGCAGGACCTAATCAAGCTCAGGCTCTGATGTCTCATTGCAAAAATTCAGTGAGAGACAAAGTGATAGGTAAGAGGTGGATTTGTTAGGCTTCAGAGAGAAGCACACTCTGCAGGGTGTGGGCTATTGCAAAGGGCTCTGGACATGGAATGGGGCCTAGCTAGGTTTTGCCAGCTGAGTGAATTAATATGCTAATGAGTGGGAGGATCATCCCAGCCATTGGGGGACCACCCACTCCTTTGTCTTTTGACAGTGCCTTACAGCTGTTCTGCCACCTCTGGGTGTGTCATTTAGTTTACAGATTGGGGATTAAGGTTTACTTTGACTTCTCATCTTGGACCCAGTTGATTTTATGCCCTTGTGCTATGTCATTCTTTCAAAGGTTGTGCCCTGCACCCTTCCCTTCTGTTTCATGCTTTTTTCCTGAGTCCCATCCAGGCCCACAATGTTGCCTCTACAATCTTCTGGAGGGACAACTAGAAAATAACTAGCCCTTGGGAGGGAAATACTGTATAACATCCAATCCTTCTAGATATTCAGCCCTTCATTTCCATGTTTCCTACAACATGTGCAACATCAGCATCTCTCAGTGAACCTGCTAGGGTGAGTGACGGGCACACAATGCCTGTTAGAAGTTCATCAGTTGGCATCCCTTCAAAGGCAATTGGGCTTCCAGGGATAATGTTTGCCACTTTGGGAGTTAGCCTTGCAGGCTGTTTGGGCCCAAACCCTTACCACCCTTCTCCTAAAGTTATAAACATACCCCCAGATCAAATCTCCACTCCACTTTTATTGAACATCTGATCTGTTGCCTCTTAACAAATTTGTTCTTAATCCAATTACTAACTCCTACAATCAAGACCCTGCCCCCTTTTTGCTTTACCCAGTCTATTATTAAAACACCTTAATGCCCCTAACAGGGCCAGAAAACCCACTCCTTTGTCATTACTTCTGTTATTACATAAAGTGGGTCTATGACAACAATGCTTACCAGGGGAGACACCCTTACCTGCTTTTATGGAGGACTAGGGGAAGAAATCAATGACTTAAATCCCTTAGAGTAATAAGAGGATAAGGCTTATGACTGTTCATTGTTTCCCAGTCTCAGGGCATAGGCTTGGATTGCTTTACATCATATCTATTCCCATCTGAACAAAATGAGTTAAAATTACAACCCCTTAATCCTACCCAGTGGTCATGTATGGATGTGAGAGTTGGACTGTGAAGAAAGCTGATCCCCAAAGAATTGATGCTTTTGTACTGTGGTGCTGGAGAAGACTCTTGAGAGTCCCTTGGACAGCAAGGAGATCCAACCAGTCCATCCTAAAGGAGATCAATCCTGGGTGTTCATTGGAAGGACTGACGCTAAAGCTGAAACTGCAATACTTTGGCCACCTCATGCGACGAGTTGACTCACTGGAAAAGACTCTGATGCTGGGAAGTGTTGGGGGTGACAGGAGAGGGGGACGACAGAGAATGAGATGGCTGGATGGCATCACCGACTCGATGGACATAAGTGAATTCCGGGAGTTGGTGATGGACAGGGAGGCCTGGCGTGCTGTGATTCATGGGGTCGCAAAGAGTCGGACGCGACTGAGCGACTGAACTGAACTGAACTGAAACCTACCCAGCACTGGTCATACTGGAGAACTTGGGGATGCCCAACTCCAGTCCAGGGGTCCCAGGAGGTCAACCTGCCTCTACCTGCCTAGGGATCTGGTCCTTGAAAGGTTGTCATGCCTCAACCTACTTGGGGATCTGCCAGTCCAGGGGTCCCAGGAGGTTGTCATGCCTTGATCTTCCCAGGACCCCAATTCTTCGGAGGTCAACATGCCTCTACCTGCCCAGGGATTCGATCTCCAGGAGACTGTCATGCCTCAGCCTGCCTGGGGATCTGCACCCTGACCCAGGGACTTCTGGCTCTCAGGTTGCAACAGTACTGGGTAAGATAAGTGTCAGAAAGACTCACCCCTAAGGAAGTCCACCCATGGAAATAGAAAGAAGCCTATTACTTGTGGGACTGTGCCCAGTCTTAGCAATAACTCAGGAGCCCAACAAGATCCCATTGCCTTTCTGGTAAGACTAAAAGAGGCCCTCCAAAAGTTTACCAATCTGGACTTAGACTCTTATGAGGGACAGGTGATTTTAAAGGACAAATTCCTGTCCCAATGTGCATCAGATATCAGAATAAAATTACAACAGCTACAGCAGCAGGACCCTGCTTCCTCTTTAGATGAGATGGTTCAGACAGCCAGCAATACCTTTTATAACAGAACAGGAGAAGTAGGCCAAGGCCCAGGAGAAGGAGAGAAGGAAAGACAAGGCATGCCCAGATGCTGGCCACCCTCCAG
Organism: Moschus berezovskii; assembly: GCF_049115385.1. NCBI lineage: Eukaryota > Metazoa > Chordata > Mammalia > Artiodactyla > Moschidae > Moschus > Moschus berezovskii. Next base: position 40,773,084 of record NC_142480.1, on the reverse strand, counting down.
GGAAGCCTTGTGGCAAACCCCGAGTCCTTAAAGGACAAGGCATGAGGCGAATGCCTAATCTGTAGACAGGTGGGGCACTGGGCCAAAGAGTGTCCAAACCATTACAAGTCTCCTAAAATGGCTTTCTACAAATGCCATCAATTGGGACATTGGGTGGCACTCTGCCCTTGGGACCCAAGAGCCTCAAGGTCAAGCGCCAAGCCTTCCCTCACGATGGTTCAGCAGGACTGAAGCTGCCCACTCCAGCCAGTCCACCTGTCACAGATAACCATCACAGGGCTAGAGCCAAGGGTGCAACTGGATGTGGCAGGTAGGTCAGAGAATTTCTTGGTTGACAATGGGGACTACTACTCTGTCTTGATCTCCTACTCCAGAGCCTTCTCCTCCCAAACCTGTACCATTTTGGGTGCTACAGGAGAAACAACTACTAAAAGATTCACCCGAGCACTTCTTTGATGCTGGGATGGACAAATATTTCCCCACCAATTTCTGGTGGTCCCTGAGTGCCCCACTCCCTTATTGGGAAGAGATACACTCACTAAACTGGGGACCACCCTTGTCATGGGAAGCTTTTCAGCCCCTAGAGACCTACAGCTTCTGGTTACTACTGAAGAACCCATTACTGGTTCTACTGGTTACTACTGAAGAACCTTCTCCAATAGAGAGGGACCAAAAACTATGGGAGGACAAAATTAACCCCCAGGTGTGGGGCGAGGGGACTCCTGGACGATCCCACCAAGCTGAACCGGTCATCATTGTCCTCTGAGATCCCACTTTGTTTCCCAACCAGAAACAATATCCCCTCAGAAGAGAGACTCGGGAGGGACTACAGCCTTTAATAAATAAATTCCTTGCTTGTGGGCTATTGGTACCCACCAATCCGCCATGTAACACCCCAGTCCTCTCAGTAAAGAAAAAGGACAGAACCTGGTGAATGGTTCAAGATCTCCGGATCATAAATGAAGCTGTAGTCCCCCTCCATCCCACAGTATCCAGTCCCTATGTAATCTTGGGAGAAATCCCACCCAGTGCCAAGAGGTTTACAGTCTTGGATCTCAAAGATGCATTATTTTTGCATACCACTGACTAAAGAATCCCAGTATCTTTTTGCCTTCGAGTGGGAGGCCCCAGGAGAAAAACACCAACAGATGACTTGGACAGTATTACCTCAGGGGTTCAGAGATAACTCCCATCTGTTTGGACAGGCCCTTGGCGGGATCTCCTAGATCTGGACCTGGGACCTAATGGGAAAATATTACAATATGTAGATGACCTACTAATCTGCTCTCCAGATGAGAAAATTGCCCAACAACATGCAATCCAGGTTCCTAACTTTTTGGCAGAGAGAGGATATAAAGTCTCCCGTGCTAAGACACAGATGGTTGAGACAAAGGTCACTTACCTGGGAGTTCAGATTACACACGGGTCCAGGAGGCTGTCCTCTGATCAGGTACAAGGAATCCTCCAGTTGCCCTCCACCACAACTTGAGAACAATTGCAATCTTTCCTGGGGCTAACTGGGTATTGTAGAATCTGGATACTCAACTATGGTCTAATTGCCCAGCTTAAAGGGACAGGATGATTCAATCCCACTGATATAGGGAACTCCTCAAAAGAAGGCAGGGCTATACTAAAACAAGCCTTAACTCAGGCACCTGCCTTGAGGTTGCCAGACCCAGAAAAAGCATTCCAACTTTATGTTCATGAAAGAGAGGGAATAGCCTTGGGAGTGTTAACTCTAAGGTTGGGATCTGAGCCCCAGCCAGTAGCTTACTCATCCAAGAGGCTCGATCCAACCACACAAGGCTGGCCCTCCTGCCTTCGAAATCTTGCAGCTATTGCAATCCTGATACAAGATGCTTTAAAACTCTCTTTTGGGGGCAAACTATTTTTACCAGCCACCAAGTGAAACAACTCCTAAACAGGAGAGGCCATTATGGATGTCTGATCAAAGGATCCTCAGATATCAAGTAGTGCTGATGGAAAATCCAGGCCTCACTATATCCCCTTGTGAGGTTCTTAACCCAGCCACCCTCCTGCCTACCCCCGAGGGCTCTCTCCCCTTTCACTCTTGCCTAGAAACCTTAGACCACTGGACAAAACCCCGAGAGTTTTGTCTGACCAACCCTGAGGAAATGTGGTACACTGATGGAAGCAGCTTTGTCTTGGATGGAAAAAGAAGAGCCGGATGAAGCAGCTTTGTCTTGGATGGAAAAAGAACAGCTGGATATGCAGTAGTCTCCAATTTTGAGATCATAGAGGCTAAGCCTCTGCCACCAGATACTTCAGCCCAATCAGCTGAGCTCATAGCCCTGACTCGAGCTTTAGAGCTGGGAAAAGGAAAAAGAGTAGCCATTTACACTGACTCCAAGTATCCCTTTCTGGGGCTACATGCACATGCTGCTATTTGGAAAGAAAGGGGCCACTTGACCACCGGAGGGTCCCCAATCAGATATGGTGATCAAATTCTTAGACTCTTGGAGGCAGTCCATCTGCCCACTGCGGTTTCAGTCTCCCGCTGTAAAGGACACCAAAAAGGGAGCACAGAAGTGGCACGAGGGAACCAAGCAGCTGATCAGGCAGCTAAGAGAGCAGCATTACAGAACAATGACTTAATAGAGGTTGCCACCTTAGTTTCACAGACTAATTTGCCAGAAACTCCTTCATATACTGAAGGTGAGACTCTTAAAGCTAAGAGTGAGGACTTTCAAAAAGATCATATGGGCTGGTTGCAAAAGGAAGGACTCCTTTTTCTGCCTGGAAACCTCCAAGGGAAGTTGGTTAACTCTTACATGCCACCACTCATTTAAGGGAAAAGGCCCTCCAAAGATTACTAGAAAGGTCCTTCAGAGGAACAGGCTTCCAAACAACTATAAGGCAAGTGGTCTTCTCTTGTCCCACTTGCCAGTTAAACAACCCCCAAGGAGCTCAAAGACCCCAGCTGGCCCAGCCCATCCAATGACGTGGGGCCTACCCAGCAGAGGACTGGCAGATGGACTTCACTCAGATGCCAGTTTCTCAAGGGTATAAATACCTATTAGTCATGATAGATATATTCACAGGATGGATTGAAGGCTTTCCTACCTGGACTGAGAAGGCTGAGGAGGTGGTAAAAAAAAATGCTCTATGAAATCATTCTGCGATTTGATCTGCCCAGGTCATTACAAAGTGACAGTGGGACATCATTTACTTCTAAGGTCACCCAAGCGGTCTCTAAAGCATTGGGCATTACTTACAATCTCCATTGTGCCTGGAGGCCCCAGTCTTCAGGAAAAGTAGAAAGAGCCAACCAATTCTTAAAATCGGTGATAAAAAAGATAACCCAGGAGACCTCCCTGGGATGGAAGCTATTTATTTACCAATAGCTCTCCTCCACACCCATATTGCCACTAAGGAACAGGTTGGTCTTAGTCCTTATGAGATGCTATGTGGGAGACCTTTTGTTTATGTCAATGACCTCTTCCTAGATCCAGAGGCTCAGACCCCCCAGTCTTATACCATGGCCATTGGGCAATTCCAACAGGATATATGCTTGTGGGGTGTGAACCAAGACCCAAAAGATTCTAAGGAGTCACTGCTATATGCTTCAAGGACTCAAATCCTAATTAAGGTCTGGAAAGATGGGTCCCCAAAGGCTCAACTCCAGCCCACATGGAAGGGCCCCTACCCTGTAATACTTTCTACCCCCACAGCAGTGAAGGTACCAAGACATGACTCCTGGATTCACTACTCATGAGTCAAGCTGTGGAAGAAAACAGAAGAGGACACTCAATACACCTGTGAGCCCCTGGGAGATCTCAGATACCTATTCAGAACTATAAATGAGTGCCATTCTAATGAACACCCCCGAAATCTAGCTTCTGGGGATAGGATTTCTCAGGACAACTCTAAAGAGCCAACACAGCTTGCTATGGGTTGTACTCCAAAACAGACAGGAGATAGATCTTCTGATCCCTGAAGAAGAAGGGACTTGACCCATCCTGGCAATGGGAATGTGGAATTGGCTAATGCCCCTACTAGTCCTTGTTATACCATATTGATGCTGATTATGATTGTTCCATGTGATGTCAACTGTCTAACCTGTTTTGTCTCTGCCCAGGTCAATAAGCTACAACATGCAGTGCCAGTTCAACAAAGATACGTGAAACTACAACTGACCATGGAAAATATCACTCACCCTTAGATGGACACCGCTATAAGGACTCTGAGGCCTGAGACTAGCAAGAGAGGGAGGCCCAATACCCCTCGCTGTCCCAGTTCAGCAGGAAGTAGCCAGAAAGACCTCAACGCCCCTATTCCCAAAGAATTGGGCCTCCCATCTCTTGAGGGGGTAATGTTAGGTAGGTAGAATAAGGAAAAGGAGTCCAGAATGGTGGTGGCTAAAAGACAAGGAAGGGAAAAGCCCATGAAAACAGAACAAAGGAAGATCCAAGGACTGGAGTGAGGACCTCGGGTAGAACAAACAGTACTCCTGGCTAGCCCAATTTACATAGGGCAGGCCCAGGGAGAGGAAGAAAACATATAAAAAGAGGAGCCAAAGGCCCGGGGGTTTTTCTCTCCCCCACACTCTCATTCTTTCTCTCTCCTCTTCGCGTTTTTGGGTCGGCATGGCCTCATGCCTCGTGGATGTATTTTCCTGTTATTTTCTAAATAAAACTGAGCTGTAACACTGATCTGTCCAAGAGCTATAACACAGTCTGTTCGAGATCCGAGAGCTATAACATGGTCTGTCTGAGAGCTGTGACAAGCTGAGGGCTTTAATGTCTGTCGCTTCAAATTTTTTGTTGAGACAGAACCGAGGAGACTACACTCCCCTGACAATTCCCATGTATAAGAGTTGCCTAATCAGAGCTCAGAGGAAGGAGCTGTTATGTCCTCCTACAAGAATGAGCATTTGAAATCAGTTCCAGGTGATAAGTTTCTACTTCTACCTATGTGAAGTCCCTTCAGTTATTTTCTTACATGTTGTTTTTCAGTCATAAAATCTGAGGCTTGTCAGAGTTGGGAGTTGATTCCTCTTTCTTACTGGAGTAGGAGGCTTTGAGGTTGGAGATCCTATCTCCTCCTTCATCTTGGACAATTTGCTCTATAAATTTCGCTATGTTTCTGTAAGTTTCCCTTAGTGGGATATCTTAGTATATACCTCACTTTAGTACAGCACAAAAGAACTGAGGTTGAAGCCATCCCTCAAATGAATGATATAAAGATGTATGAATAAGACAGAGTAAATCTTATAGATTTATGGAAGTTTTAAGCAGCTTGTAAGGGGTTTAGAGAAAGTGCTTTGGATTAGATTGCATACACTACCAGTGATACTGTGATCTCAGGCATATAATCAAACATTTCTTTACCACAATTTCTTGATGTATAAATGGTAATAGTTATAGTACCTACCAATAAGCACTGTAGGATTGTTGTAAGGTTTCAGTTCAGTTCAGTCGCTCAGTCGTGTCCAACTCTCCGCGACCCCGTGAATCACAGCACACCAGGCCTCCCTGTCCATCATCAACTCCCGGAGTTCACTCAAACTCATGTCCACAGAGTCGGTGATACCATCCAGCCATCTCATTCTCGGTTGTCCCCTTCTCCTCCCACCCCCAACCTTTCCGAGCATCAGAGAGTCTTTTCCATTGAGTCAACTCGTCGCATGAGGTGGCCAAAGTATTGCAGTTTCAGCTTTAGCATCAGTCCTTCCAAAGAACACCCAGGATTGATCTCCTCTAGAATGGACTGGTTGGATCTCCTTGCAGTCCAAGGGACTCTCAAGAGTCTTCTCCAACACCACAGTTCAAAAGCAACAATTCTTTGGCGATCAGCTTTCTTCACAGTCCAACTCTCACATCCATACATGACCACGGGAAAAACCATAGCCTTGACTAGACGGACCTTTGTTGGCAAAGTAATGTCTCTGCTTTTTAATATACTATCAAGGTTGGTTGTAAGGTTTAAGTAAGTTTATTCAGTTAAAATGCTTAAAGTTTGAAATACTGTGAAAATAATGTAACAAGAGACAGCCAATTATTCTTGCTATTCTTACTAACTATAAAAATGGTGATGATATCAGACATTTTGCTAAAGACACAGCACAGGAAGGCAGCAGTCTCTAGGATCTCTGTATATTCTCCTATTCTTACCTGTGATTGGATCCATGAGGAGGATTTTCTTGTCAACAGGATTTGGGAAATACTCACCTTCTGGTGTTTACTATGCTTCATTCTGAAGATCATCCAAGATGGTTTACCTAAAAAATGATGAGAAGCAGTGTTTTGGTTGGTAAATGTTTCCAAACTCTGGGCATTCTAATTAAGAACACAGAATTCTGAGCCAGAGAGTGACAAGGACAAGGATTACCAAAGGAGGAATAGTAAGTGATTTCTGTACCATCAACTACTATGCTTCGATTAGGAGCATCACATAATTTTTCTTAAAAAAAAAAAAAGACAAAATTTCATCTGTGCTTCATCTGATGTTCAGAAAGTATTTAATAAATTTACTAGCTTGTCATGACAAAAATACTCAACAAAGTAGGAATAGAAGGAAGTGACTACAATATAATAAAAGTCATATCTGAAGAGTCTACCTCTAACATCATATTCATCAGTGAAAAGCTGGAAACTTCTTAGATCAATAAAAAAGGCAAGGATGCCCATACTCAACACTTCTGTTCAACATAATATTAGCAACACTAGCCAGGGCATTAGATTAGAAAAGGAAATGAAATGCTTCCAATTTGGAAAGAAAGAAATAAAATTACATCTGGTCACAGAGGACATGACTTTATGTGTAGAAAAATCTTTAAAATTCCACAAAAAAACTTGCACAGAAAGTTGCAGGGTACAAAATCAACATTCAAATATCTTTCCATGCATATTTGAATGGAAAATTCATTGTTCACTGACCATTCCAAAATAGAAAATAAGCAAACAGTCCTATTTTTTTAAAAATTTTTTAAAGCTATAGTCAAGAGCTAAGTTTAAATTTAAAAAAAAATTATTTTTATTTATTTATTTGTGCCAGATCTTCATTGTAACATGTGGGGTCTTTAGTTGTGGCATGTGGGATCTAGTTCCGTGACCAGGGATTGAACCCAGGTGCTCTGCATTGGGAGTGTGGAGTTTTAACCACTGGACCACCAGGGAAGTCCCAACAATCTTATTTATAATAGCATCAAAAAGATGAAATAATTAGGAGTAAACTTGGAAGGAAAGTTATGACCAACCTAGATAGCATATTAAAAATCAGAGACATTACTTTGCCAACAAAGGTCCGTCTAGTCAAGGCTATGGTTTTTCCAGTGGTCATGTATGGATGTGAGAGTTGGACTGTGAAGAAAGCTGAGCGCTGAAGAATTGATGCTTTTGAACTGCGGTGTTGGAGAAGACTCGAGAATCCCTTGGACTGCAAGGAGATCCAACCAGTCCATTCTAAAGGAGATCAGTCTGGGGTGTTCATTGAAGGACTGATGCCAAAGCTGAAACTCTAATACTTTGGCCACCTCATGCAACGAGTTGACTCACTGGAAAACACTCTGATGCTGGGGGGGATTGGGGGCAGGAGGAGAAGGGGACAACAGAGAATGAGATGGCTGGATGGCATCACCGACTCTGTGGACATGAGTTTGAGTGAACTCCGGGAGTTGGTGATGGACAGGGAGGCCTGGTGTGCTGTGATTCATGGGGTCGCAAAGAGTTGGACACGACTGAGTGACTGAACTGAACTGAACTGAAACTTAAGGAGATGAAAGGCTTACACATTGAAAACTACAAAGTATTGCTGAAAGAAATCTGACACAAGTAAATAGAAAGGCATCCCATGTCTATGGATTTGGAGACTTAATATTATTAAGCTGTTCATACTATCCAAAGAAATTTAAAGATTCAATGCAATTCCTATAAAAATCCCAATGGATTTTTTTTTCAGATATAGAAAAATCCATCCTACAGTTAATATGGAATCTCAGAGGACCCCCAGAAAACCAGAACAATCTTAGAAAGAACAGCAAAACTGGAGGCTGCTGATTTCAGAACATATTACAAAGGTTCAGTAATCAGAAGAGTGTAGTAGTGGCATAAAGTGGGTGCTAAGTTGCTCAGTTGTGTCCAACTCTTTGTGACCTTTTGGACGGTAGCCCATCAGGCTTCTTTGTCCATGGTATTTTTCAGACAGGAATACTGGAGTGGGTTGCCATTTCCTTCTCCAGAGGATCATCCTAACTCACGGATTGAACCTGTGTCTCCTGCTTTGAAGGTGAATTCTCCACCTGCTGAGCCATCGGGGAAGCCCACTGGCATAAAGACAGACTTATCAATCAGTAGAATGGAAGAGATAGCTAGAAGTAAACAGAAATAAACTCTTGGATACATGATCTAATGATCTTCATCGAAGGTGTCAAGACAATGAGGAAAGCTAATCCCTGTAATGAATGGCACTGGGAAACAAAATATCCACCTGCAAATAATGAAGCTCTTACATTATGTAGAAAAATCAACTCAAAAACCTAAGACTTGAAATGATAAGACTCTTAGAAGAAAACAAGGGTGAAACGTCATGAATTTAATCGGTAATGATTTCTTAAATATGATACCAAGTGCACATTTATTAATAACAAAGTAAAATTAAGACAGATGGAACTCATTAAACTTAAAACATCTGTGCAGCAAAGGATACAATGAACAGAGTGAAAAGGATGGTAGAAAATATTTGTAAAATACGTATCTGATAAGGGGTTAATAAGCACATACCTCTATCAAGGCTGCCTATAAGCCAGGAAGAGAACTTGATTAACCATAATGGCACCCTGGTATGAAACTGCCATGCTCCAGAATTGTAAGGGAACTAATTTTTGCAGTATAAGCCACGTGGTCTGTTTTCTTATGGCAGCCTGAGCTGATTAACACAGTGGGAGAAGGAATTAAATAGACATTTCTCCAAAGAAGATACACAAATAGCCAACAAACATATGAAAAGATGCTCACTAAAACAAGAGATCTCTTCAAGAAAATTAGAGATATCAAGGGAACATTTCATGCAAAGATGAGCTCGATAAAGAACAGAAATGGTATGGACCTAACAGAAGCAGAAGATATTAAGAAGAGGTGGCAAGAATACACAGAAGAACTGTACAAAAAAGATCTTCACGACCAAGATAATCACGATGGTGTGATCACTCACCTGGAGCCAGACATCTTGGAATGTGAAGACAAGTGGGCCTTAGAGAGCATCACTACAAACAAAGCTAGTGGAGGTGATGGAATTCCAATTGAGCTATTTGAAATCCTGAAAGATGATGCTGTGAAAGTGCTGCACTCAATATGCTAGCAAATTTGGAAAACTCAGCAGTGGCCACAGGACTGGAAAAGGTCAGTCTTCATTCCAATCCCAAAGAAAGGCAATGCCAAAGAATGCTCAAACTACCGCACAATTGCACTCATCTCACACGCTAGTAAAGTCATGCTCAAACTTCTCCAAGCCAGGCTTCAGCAATATGTGAACCATGAACTTCCAGATGTTCAAGCAGGTTTTAGAAAAGGCAGAGGAACAAGAGACCAAATTGTCAACATCTGCTGGATCATGGAGAAAGCAAGAGAGTTCCAGAAAACCATCTATTTCTGCTTCATTGACTATGCCAAAGCCTTTGACTGTGTGGATCACAATAAACTGTGGAAAATTCTGAAAGAGATGGGAATCCCAGACCACCTGACCTGCCTCTTGACAAACCTGTATGCAGGTCAGGAAGCAACAGTTAGAACTGTACTTGGAACAACAGACTGGTTCCAAATAGGAAAAGGAGTACGTCAAGGTTGTATATTGTCACCCTGCTTATTTAACTTATATGCAGAGTACATCATGAGGAACGCTGGGCTGGAAGAAGCACAAGCTGGAATCAAGATTGCCAGGAGAAATATCAATAACCTCAGATATGCAGATGACACCACCCTTATGGCAGAAAGTGAAGAGGAACTCAAAAGCCTCTTGATGAAAGTGAAAGAGGTGAGTGAAAAGGTTGGCTTGAAGCTCAAGATTCAGAAATCAAAAATCATGGCATCTGGTCCCATCGCTTCATGGGAAATAGATGGGGAAACAATGTCAAACTTTATTTTTTGGGCCTCCAAAATCACTGCAGATGGTGATTACAGCCATGAAATTAAAAGATGCTTACTCCTTGGAAGGAAAATTGTGACCAACCTAGATAGAATATTAAAAAACAGAGACATTACTTTGCCAACCAAGGTCCGTGTAGTCAAGGCTATGGTTTTTCCAGTGGTCATGTATGGATGTGAGAGTTGGACTGTGAAGAAAGCTGATCACCGAAGAATTGATGCTTTTGAACTGTGGTGCTGGAGAAGACTCTTGAGAGTTCCTTGGACTGCAAGGAGATCCAACCAGTCCATTCTAAGGGAGATCAATCCTGGGTGTTCATTGGAAGGACTAATGCTAAAGCTGAAACTCCAATACTTTGGCCACCTCATGCGACGAGTTGTCTCACTGGAAAAGACTCTGATGCTGTGAGAATTGGGGGCGGGAGAAGACGGGGACGACAGAGAATGAGATGGCTGGATGGCATCACCGACTCGATGGACATGAGTTTGAGTGAACTCCGGGATTTGGTGATGGACAGGGAGGCCTGGCGTGCTGTGATTCATGGGGTCGCAGAGAGTCGGACACGACTAAGCAACTGAACTGAACTGAGGGAAATACGGAATAAAAGCACAATGGATATTATCTCATATATTTTGTGATGGCCAGTATGAAAAGAAAAATAGCAAGTTTGGTAAGGATATGGAGAAACGTACACACTAATACACTTATCATTGGAAATGTAAAATGTTGCAACCTTTATAGAAAACAGTATGGAGTTTCCTCTGAATATTAGAACTGCTATATTACCTAGCAATCCAACTCCTGAGTATATATTTATAAAATATTGAAAATGAGATCTTGAATAAATATATGCACATCTATGGTAATTGCAGCATTATTCACAATTGGCAAGATGGGGAAGCAACCTCACAGTTCACTGGTGGATAAACATACAGATTATATATAAAATATATACATATTATACCCACATCACAATATGGAATATTTTTCAGCCTTAAGAATTAAATTCTGTCATATGCCACATCAGGGATGGGCCTTGAGAACATTATGCTAAGTGAAGGGAACCAATCAAAAAAGACAAATATTCCTTGATTTCACTTGGGTATCTAAATTAATCAAATTCATGGAAAGAGAAAATAGAATGGTGGTTGCTAAAGGCCTATGAGGAGGAAGAAATGGAGAGTTGTTGCTCAATGGGTACAGGGTTTCAGTCATGCAAGGTGAAAAAGTTCTACAGATTTGTTGTACAGCAATGTGTATATAGTTAGCAGTAGTGCACCACACACACAAAAACTGTTCAGAGGGTAAATAAAAATTCGTAGAAGTGTAAGAAGAGAAGCGAAAAGTAAAGGAGAAAACGAAAGATATAAGCATCTGAATGCAGAGTTCCAAAGAATAGCAAGGAGAGATAACAAAGCCTTCCTCAGCGATCAATGCAAAAAATAGAGGAAAACAACAGAATAGGAAAGACAAGAGATCTCTTCAAGAAAATTAGAGATACCAAGGGAACATTTCATGCAAAGATGGGCTTGATAAAGGATAGAAATGGTAGGGACCAATCAGAAGCAGAAGATATTAAGAAGAGGTGGCAAGAATACACAGAAGGGTCGACGGGACGCCGGGGCCGAGGGGAGCAAGCGGGCGCCTCAGTGTCCTTCCCTTCCCCGCCCGTCGCCGGGCCGCCTTCTCGCCGCGGCCGGACCGGAATTATGTGATCCCGGAAGTTCCGGCGCCATTGCTGTGTGGGATAAACAGTATTGGCGGAGGCTGCAGCTCCCAGAACAAAAGCCACACCATCAGGAGCAGGAGCGGCGGCGGCCTCCCCCACCCCTATCCCCGCCGCCACCGCGCTGTCCCCGGGGCCGGGGGGCGGGGGAGGCGGCAGTGACGGCGGCGGCGGCGGCAGCGGCAGCGGCTGGACCAAGCAGGTCACCTGCAGGTATTTCATGCATGGGGTTTGTAAGGAAGGAGATAACTGTCGCTACTCACACGACCTCTCTGACAGTCCATATGGTGTAGTGTGCAAGTATTTTCAGCGAGGGTACTGTATTTATGGAGACCGCTGCAGATATGAACATAGCAAGCCACTGAAACAGGAAGAAGCAACTGCTACAGATCTAACTGCAAAGTCATCCCTTGCTGCTTCCTCGAGTCTCTCATCAGTTGGACCGACTGTTGATATGAATATGGGCGAAGCTGAGTCAAGAAATTCAAACTTTGCAACTGTAGGAGCTGGTTCAGAAGACTGGGTGAATGCCATCGAGTTTGTTCCGGGGCAGCCCTACTGTGGCCGGACTGCCCCTTCCTCCGCTGAAGCCCCCCTGCAGGGCTCAGTGACCAAGGAGGACGTGGAGAAGGAGCAAAGTGCAGCGGAGACTAAGAAGCAGCTCTGCCCCTATGCTGCAGTGGGGGAGTGCCACTACGGAGAGAACTGCACGTATCTGCACGGAGACGCGTGTGACATGTGCGGGCTGCAGGTCCTCCATCCCGCGGATGCTGCCCAGAGGTCACAGCATATAAAATCCTGCATCGAGGCCCACGAGAAGGACATGGAGCTCTCGTTCGCGGTGCAGCGGAGCAAGGACATGGTGTGCGGCATCTGCATGGAGGTGGTCTATGAGAAAGCCGACCCCAGCGAGCGCCGCTTCGGGATCCTCTCCAACTGCAACCGCACCTACTGTCTCAAGTGTATTCGCAAGTGGAGGAGTGCTAAGCAATTTGAGAGCGAGATCATAAAGTCCTGCCCAGAATGCCGGATCACATCTAACTTTGTCATTCCAAGTGAGTACTGGGTGGAGGAGAAAGAAGAGAAGCAGAAACTCATTCAGAAATACAAGGAGGCAATGAGCAACAAGCCGTGCAGGTATTTTGATGAAGGCCGTGGGAGCTGCCCATTTGGAGGGAACTGTTTTTACAAGCATGCGTACCCTGACGGCCGTAGAGAGGAGCCACAGAGACAGAAAGTGGGAACACCAAGCGGACGCAGGGCCCAACGAAGGAACCACTTATGGGAGCTCATTGAGGAACGAGAGAATGGCAACCCTTTTGACGACGAAGAGGAGGTTGTCACCTTTGAGCTGGGTGAGATGTTGCTTATGCTTTTGGCTGCAGGTGGGGACGACGACCTGACAGACTCTGAAGATGAGTGGGACTTGTTTCACGATGAGCTGGAAGATTTTTATGACTTGGATCTATAGCAGCTCGGCGGGGCGCGCGAACTGGTCTGCCCAGCCTCAGGCGGCAGCGGGCCTCGGAGGTGGCAGCCGTGCCCAGGCTGCTCTCCTAGGTAGGGCTCTCAACTCCAGGTGCTGTCGTAATCATTTTTACCCAGGGCCTGTCTTCTCAACCCCTCACCTTTCCCCAAGGAGTATGTTGTTTGTTTGAAAAGTTACAAAAATAAATCTGAAAGTTAGTTTTTTTGTAACATGAAAAAAAAAGAAAAGAATACACAGAAGAACTGTACAAAAAAGATCTTCATGACCAAGGTAATCACGATGGTGTGATCACTGACCTAGAGCCAGACATCTTGGAATGTGAAGTCAAGTGGGCCTTAGAAAGCATCACTACGAATAAAACTAGTGAAGGTGATGGAATTCCAGTTGAGCTATTTCAAATCCTGAAGGATGGTGCTGTGAAAGTGCTGCAGTCAATATGCTAGCAAATTTGGAAAACTCAGCAGTGGCCACAGGACTGGAAAAGGTCAGTCTTCATTCCAATCCCAAAGAAAGGCAATGCCAAAGAATGCTCAAACTACCACACAATTGTGCTTGTCTCACATGCTAGTAAAGTCATGCTTAAAATGCTCCAAGCCAGGCTTCAGCAATACGTGAACCGTGAACTTCCAGATGTTCAAGCAGGTTTTAGAAAAGGCAGAGGAACCAGAGATCAAATTGCCAACATGCACTGCATCATCAAAAAAGCAAGAGAGTTCTAGAATAGCATCTGCTTCATTGACTATGCCAAAGCCTTTGACTGTGTGGATCACAATAAATTGTGGAAAATTCTGAAAGAGATGGGAATACCAGACCACCTGACCTGCCTCCTGAGAAACCTGTATGCAGGTCAGTAACTTGATAGACATGAGTTTGAGTGAACTCCGGGAATTGGTAATGGACAAGGAGGCCTGGCGTGCTGTGATTCATGGGGTCGCAAAGAGTCGGACACAACTGAGCGACTGAACTGAACTGAACTGAACTGAAAGCAACAGTTAGAACTGGACATGAAACAACAGACTGGTTCCAAATAGGAAAAGGAGTACGTCTAGGTTGTATATTGTCACCCTGCTTATTTAACTTCTATGCAGAGTACATCTGAGGAACGCTGGGCTGGAAGAAGCACAAGCTGGAATCAAGATTGCTGGGAGAAATATCAATAACCTCAGATATGCAGATGACACCACCCTTATGAAGTGAAGAGGAACTCAAAAGCCTCTTGATGAAAGTGAAAGAGGAGAGTGAAAAGGTTGGCTTGAAGCTCAACATTCAGAAAACAAAGATCATGGCGTCTGGTCCCATCACTTCATGGGGAATAGATGGGGAAACCGTGGAAACAGTGTCAGACTTTATTTTTCTGGGCTCCAGAATCACTGCAGCCATGAAATTAAAAGACGCTTACTCCTTGGAAGGAAAGTTATGACCAACCTAGATAGCATATTAAAAAGCAGAGACATTACTTTGCCAACCAAGGTCCGTCTAGTCAAGGCTATGGTTTTTCCAGTGGTCATGTATGGATGTGAAAGTTGGACTGTGAAGAAAGCTGATCACCAAAGAATTGATGCTTTTGAACTGTGGTGCTGGAGAAGACTCTTGAGAGTCCCTTGGACTGCATGGAGATCCAACCAGTCCATTCTAAAGGAGATCAATCCTGGGTGTTTATTGGAAAGACTGATGCTAAAGCTGAAACTCCAATACTTTGGACACCTCATGCAACGAGTTGACTCACTGGAAGACTCTGATGCTGGGAAGGATTGGGGGCGGGAGGAGAAGGGGATGACAGAGAATGAGATGGCTGGATGGCATCACCGACTCGACGGACATGAGTTTGAGTGAACTCCGGGAGTTGGTGATGGACAGGGAGGCCTGGCGTGCTGTGATTCATGGGGTCGCAAAGAGTCGGACACGACTGAGTGACTGAACTGAACTGAACTGAACTGATGGTGAATCGTGGGGTACGTGTTACCCTATGAAGAGTTCTTTTCATACCAAAACCTTTGTAGACATATGTTTGGTTTTCATGTCTCTTACACTGCTTTTAATAACCTAAGGGAACAAATGGACTTCTCTGGTGGTACAGTGAATGAGAATCTGTCTGTCAATGTAGAAGATACAGATTTGATCCCTGGTCCAGGAAGATTCCACGTGCTGTGGGGCAGCTAAGCATGTGTGTCATAACTGCTGAGCCTGCATGCACTCTGAAACCAGAGAAGCCACCACAGGGAAAAGCCTGTGCACTCCCAAGTAGACAGTAGCCCCCACTCACTGCAATCAGAGAAAGCTCATGCACAGCAGCGAAGACCCAGCGTACCCAAGAATAAGTAAATAAAAAAGAAACTAAGAGAATAGAAATCCATTTATGGAGAATGATAGAACTAATCTAAATTGTTTTCTCCAGTCTAGGCAGATTAACTCTTCTAAACTCTCTACTCTGAGCAACAGAAGAGGTAGTGAGCTGCTCACTTCTATTTTGTAAATTTTATTTACCTGATGCTGTCTCCGGTCAGCAGTAAAATGTGGAAAAGATCAGGGAGACTAAATAGTTATCTCAAACCCTTTCCCAGAATCAAGACAAAGAATTAGATTCACCTTAGCATAAGAGGATCATGTGGTGTGGTTAAATATATACGCATAAATAATGTATCTTGACACAATATATTAATCTCTTTCCTCTGCTAAGAGATTTAACCCAGTGACTGAATCATTATGAGCTTAGTATTAGAAAGTTCTTTGGTGAATTTATAGTCTAATTAAGGTGTCTTTAATTGCCCTTTCATTGAGAATGTTTAGCAAAAATAATCATTTTTAAAAAGAAAAAGAATGATAAATTTTATTTTATTTTTTTTTCATTTTTTAAAATTTTTTTTAGGTTCATTTATTCATTTTATTTAAGTTTTTAAGATACATAAAATTTTTCCTTATGATTATAGAAAATATTCTTAGAATCCTAAAGTCAAATCTACAATGTGGAGATTACAAAAAAGCCTAGCTTGCATCTTCCTTAGTTTTTTTCTATCCTGTTCTATTCCCTCCTTTCTATATAGATCCTCAATTTAAACAAAAGGATTGACTTGATATTTCTTTTTTTTTTCTTTTTTTTTAATTAATTAATTTTTTTATTGGAGGCAAATTATTTTACAATATTATATTGGTTGGTTTTGCCATACATTGACATGAATTCGCCCCAGGTTTACAAGGAATGATAAATTTTAAATGTAAAACTATTGAGAATTATACTGGAAAACCTATACATCCATCTTCATTCAGGCTTATGTCCATACTCTGCCTCAACCACTTCAGGGTCTTTTAATTTCTATTTCAGAATTCAAAAATAAGATAAAAACAAAAAAACTAACCAACAAACAGTGAAGCCACCTGCCAGCCCTTACTCCTCTGGTGCTGAATTTGGTACTTCTTATTCACATTTAGATTTTTAAACATTCTCCATTTTTAATGTATAAATAATTATATATATATGTCTATGTATATATAATTTGTTTCAACAAAAGGTTTCATATTTATTACTGAGCCAAAGCACCAGTGCAGAAACACTGACACAAAGAGAAATCGTTTTTTCAGTGAAACAACTGGATGCATTAGTGATGTTTTCAGAGTGATCTGGTAAGATGCAAGTGACCTTGACAGCACAAATGTGTGTGCCACCTCATGTGTGGCTCCTTATAGACCTATAGCTTTGTTTTTCTGCACTGTCTTCTCTTGGAGTTGTATCTGGTTTTATTACCAGTTTCCATTAGAATCCATTAGGGAATGGGATGATTCTGCTTTTGTTTCTTGGTTAGGTATCACTTATCCTGAAAGTCTTGTGAGAAGACCTGGTGAGGAGCAGAGTCATTTGCACATAAGGTGGCAGAGAAGGGGAGGCTAATTATTTTACATATTTAAAAACTTCATATGGATAGTCTCTTACTGTATAATATACTGTTCTGCATCTTGCTAGTTTTCTGAAAATTATGTTTTCTTTGTTAATGCCTGAGATGTAGCTGAGACATAAACCCAAGTTGGTTTCAGGAAGACACCTCTAAATCCTCCTGGTCCCTCACCTTGCTGCCTTGGTGTCCATTCTTCATCAGAATCCTCAATGTCATCTACCTGGGGTTTGATGACCTGCCCGCAGTGATGCTGGTTGAGTGGCTCTGAGACCCAGAAAGAAGCAAAATTTTTGCTCTTAAGAAGGAAGAACAAAGTATAGAGGCCATGGAAAGTGTCACAAAGTCAGGGCAATTAGTAGGGCTTGGAGAATCTAGAACAGGGCAAGAGGTGAGCTCTGCACTGCCAGGGCCAGCCCCACATTGATAAAAAAGAACAAAAATTTCCTCCAGGTTAGTCTCCACACAAAAGGAAACAGCAGATATAGCCACCTAAGAGAGGGCCAAGTTAACATGGAGATTGAAGACCTGTTTCATGTTTCCCAGGCTCACAGGCACCCAGCATTTCCTGTTAGCTGTAGTAATCAGTGCTTCACAGTTCCTTTTCACATTCCTATAACTATTTTTTTCCCATTCTCCCATCTCTGCCCATTCTTCCTTGGAGAAGTATATGGAAATGTCTCTGAAAGCATCTTTGGCCTAAAGAAAATAATAGACTTCATTAGTGACTTACTAATATAAGTCAGCCCTTAGAGCTGGGCCTTCTCCTCTACCTACCTATGTGCAGGGAGTAGCCTGACGCTACTGGGTTTCTGTGAGACAGGGATGAAGACTTTCCTTACTGACTGTGCCCTGCTTAACTGAGCAAACACTGAGCATTTTCCTAACTCTCCCTGGACACAAAGCACTTGACGATGCTAGTATCCTGTTCTGCCCCACTCCACCCGACCTGTTCCAGACAGGGCCAGCACTCCCATCCTGTGTATATTCACAGAAAAGTTCACTCAGCAGTGCAGGCAAGCAGTCTATGGTCCTTAAGGGACCAGCCCCGCATCCTTCCTATAGAGCTGGCTTAGAGCCTGGCTTTGCCACCTCCACCTCTCTCTATGGGCTTCCACTCTGTTCACCCAGGATCTCCCTCAGTGCTCTCCTCTGGGGATCTGTAAGGGTTCATGGTCTTGGGTGCCTGTGGAAGATGCTGAGATAGCCCAGACCGCCGTCCAGAGCCAGGCCTGTCTTCCTTGGATGGAGTGTTCAGGGCAGAAAGGTGTAGGGAAAGTCAGGGTGGGGGTCTTGGTGGGATGGACGAATCCTGATAGGCTATGACAGACCAGCCTAATGTGAGCTAGATATGTTGTCTTTGGTTTCCCTACAACTTGGCCCCTCTGAGGAAAGGCAGGAGGGAACCTGTCTGTGGGTAACGGAGGGAGTCCTGAGGAGACCTGGAAGCCCCTAACTGCTGGACTGGCATCAGTCTGAAATCAGGGCTCTGTTCCAGTGCGGGAGATTGTATATTTTTCCAAGAAGGGTTTTGGTGACTCTCTGCCTGGGGACTCTGGGAAAATCTGAGCATAATGTGTGTTCTACGTGTAAGGGACAAATCGCTTGACTTGAGATCAGGGTCACAGGGCTGTGGGAACTGGGGTTCCTCAAACAAAGGGGATTGGGGGGGTCTTTTGACTGATGGAGAATGTGCAGGTTGAGAGAACTTGGGATCTCTGAGGCTGAGGAAATCGGGGGTTTCTCATTAAGGAGCTTTAGGTTTCCCTCCTATAGGACAGTTGGGGTCTTGCGGATGAAGGGATTAAGAGTTCCCAGGCTGAGGTATTCAGGGACTCTGAGGTTAGAGAAATTTGGTCTGTCTGCGGGTGCTATTTTTAGGGTGCCTCTGGCTGAGGGGAATTGGGGTTACTTAAGGTATATGCAGAGTACATCATGAGGAACGCTGGGCTGGAAGAAGCACAAGCTGGAATCAAGATTGCCGGGAGAAATATAAATAACCTCAGATATGCAGATGACACCACCCTTATGGCAGAAAGTGAAGAGGAACTCAAAAGCCTCTTGATGAAAGTGAAAGAGGAGAGTGAAAAGGTTGGCTTGAAGCTCAACATTCAGAAAACAAAGAAACAGATGGGAAAACAGTGGAAACAGTGTCAGACTTTATTTTTTTGGGCTCCAAAATCACTGCAGATGCTGACTGCAGCCATGAAATTAAAAGACGCTTACTCCTTGGAAGGAAAGTTAGGACCAACCTAGATAGCATATTAAAAAACAGACATTACTTTGCCAACCAAGGTCCATCTAGTCAAGGCTATGGTTTTTCTCTTGGTCATGTATGGATGTGAGAGTTGGACTGTGAAGAAAGCTGATCGCCGAAGAATTGGTGCTTTTGAACTGTGGTGTTGGAGAAGACTCTTGAGAGTCCCTTGGACTGCAAGGAGATCCAACCAGTCCATTCTAAAGGAGATCAATCCTGGGTGTTCATTGGAAGGACTGATGCTAAAGCTGAAACTGCAATACTTTGGCTACCTCATGCGACAAGTTGACTCACTGGAAAAGACTCTGATGCTGGGAAAGGTTGGGGGTGGGAGGAGAAGGGGACGACAGAGAATGAGATGGCTGGATGGTATCACCGACTCTGTGGACATGAGTTTGAGTGAACTCCGGGAGTTGATGATGGACAGGGAGGCCTGGCGTGCTGTGATTCATGGGGTCGCGGAGAGTCGGACACAACTGAGTGACTGAACTGAACTGAACTGAACTGAAGGTATTTAGGGATCTCAGCCCTAGGGCATTTCTTGTTTCTGTGGGTGAAGATGAAGAATGAATTCATAGGGCCTGGACTCCATCTTAGGCCTGTTCATGCTGATCATGCTCAGCCACCTTTCCAATGGACTCTGAACTCTGTGTTTAGTGCCTATGAAAACGACAACGGAAGGATAAGACCCCCTCTAGACAGGGGAACCTTGAAGATCGTATCTAGGTTACTCATCGCCTAAGAGAAAACATACACTAATCACCCCTTCCTCCAGACAGGCCATAAATTTTTCTGTATCTATCGAAGTGTAACCTCGGGCTTATTGATTATTGGCTGACTGTTTGACTGTTTGAGCACATGAGCACATAAACATGTGAATGATGGGGTTACTGGGATTGTATTTTCCTTTGTTTATGTAAGTCTCAAGGAATTTGGAGTGGTGGGTTCAGACACATACGCATGGGGTATAAAAGATTTTCACAAATATTGGTCGGGGTCCTTGGCTAAGAGGAGACTCTGGCTCTGTCCTTCTGAGTGAGTTTGTTTCCCGGAACGTGTGGCTACAACATTTGGTGTGTTGGCCGGGAAACTCCTCACTTTGAGGAGACAGGTCTCATTTGAGGCCACCCCGAGGCTTTGTGGCTTGAATCTCCTAGAGGGGGCACCTTACCCCTTTGGAAGAATTCAGCCTTTCAACGCCCAGTTTCTTCGCTTTGGCAGGTAGTGAACGGCAGCAGGGGAACTGAGCGCTCAGGTGAGGAGGAACCCACCCGTCAGGGTGGAAGAGGGGGCCTGATCACCCCCCTGGGAGGGACCAGAAGGAGCGGGGACCCACAGGAGCCTGGAATAGACAGGCGGCAGTTGCTTGGTACACAGGTTGACGAGCGTGTTAGGGCTTAGGAAGGAAATTTGTGAAGGTCATTTAGGAGGTGGTGTCCACGCCATCTTGGGGAAAATTATTACCAAGCAATCGCCAGGGGACTTTTAGGAGAAGAAACTTGGTCCCTGTGTGCTCGTATTCTGCCCTCCCCGAGGAGGTGTCCCATCTGCTATGTACTTCTTGACCCCCTCGGAATTGTCAGGCTAGAAGGAGGGGAATACGTGAGTGAGTACGAATTGGCTTTTCCCAGAGATGGCCTAGGACGCGGGATATTTAACCCATGTGTGTTTTCATCCGCACCTGATCAAGTCCACCAAAGCAGAACAGACTTTGAAAGTTAAGGGAGAAATAGTCTTGGACCATGTGGTGTTCTGGTTCAGCTGTACTGACCAGCAGGTGAAGACACGCTGATCCCCCTTCTCCCTTTGGGGTCTAGCAGGTAAGGCTCTTCTCACCCCAATTAGGAAGGAAGAGGAATGGCAATTTAAGTGTTTCATTGAGCGGAAATATCAGAAGTACGTAGGGTACTGAGAACTTTGTAGACAGAAAGAAAAGGAACAGTAGAAGAAGGTACGAGAAGGTAAGCAAGATGGGAGGAAGTGAATCTAAGACAACTGTATTGGAGTGCATGATTAAAAATTTAAAGAAGGGATTAGGAGGAGACTATGGGGTGAAGATGAAGCCTAACCGCCTCCACATACTCTGTGAGGTTGAATGGCCCCCTGTGGGAGTAGGATGGCCACCAGAGAACACCATGAACTTAAAAATAGTGGAAGCAGTCTATGCAGTAGTCACAGGAGAGCCAGGACACCCGTATCAATATCGATATATTTACTCAAGACCCTCCTCCTTGGATGAGATTCTGTATCCAGAAGGGAAAGGGAAAAATATTAATGACACAAAAGTTGAGGATAAAAAAGTTCTACAGGATTTGGACGGGGGTGACCTTCTTCCTCCCCCATACTGGCTAATGACGTTCCTGCCTCCCAGTGCTCCACCAGGACCGGAGGCCGCCTTAATGCCCGATCCAGGGCCAGGTGAAGTCCTGCAGCAGCCGCTGCTCCTCCGCCAGCTCTCTCCGAGGTCGTAGAGCTGCCACCTCGGCAGGCTCCGATCCCGGTGACAGAAGCCTCTGGCCAACACTTCTAGGATCCGGTTCCAGCCGAACCGCCCAAGCTATACCCACCTCTCCCGGTAAGTACTGACCAGAAGGGGAGGGAGACATTGGAATTAAGCAGAGACTGCGCTCTACCAGAGCAGGAGGGAACGAAAGAGAACAGACAAGAGATTTACAATGCTAGCTGCTGCTCTGGGATAGTCTATCTCGGGCCCTCTGGAAAACCTCCTCTGCTCCAGGGACAGGACAGTCCTTCAACTGGTCCCATTGGAGGCCCCAGACCCGTTACAGCCAAACCAGTGTGCCTGGTGCCGAGCTTTTTTCCACTGGAAGAATGAATGCCCTAAGGAAAGGAAGAGGAAGCTCCCGCAGTGGTGGGGCTTGCTGACTTGGAAATTAAATAGGGGTGCCGGGGCTCAGAGGTATCAGGTTCCAAGAGCCCATGGTAACCTTAAAAGTGGGGAACCAAAACATTGACTTCATGGTAGATACAGGAACAGAACTGTCGGTAGTAACAAAACCTGTGGCACCACTGTCCAAAAAGACTACCGCTGTAACTGGGGTATCAGGAGAAGAGATGATTAAATCGTTTTGCCAGCCCAGAAAATGTCAGATGGGGGGCACCAAGTGATTCATGGATTCCTCTACATTCCTGAGTGCCCAGTACCCCTGTTGGGAAGAGACTTGCTCTCCAAACTAGGAGCACAAGTGACTTTCTCCCCTGAAAAGGGGGGCCCACCTTCCAGATGGACACCATAACTTATTTGCTCTCTCTTATTTGCTCACTTTAATACCACCCCAAGATGAGTAGAGGTTGCATGAGCCTTCGAAGGAAGAACTGGGTGGGCCGGAAGAGCATGAGCGAGAGCTAACTCAATTATTCCCTGAGGTCTGGGAGGAAGACAAACCCCTCTCCCCACCAGGCTGGCTGAACATCAAACCCCAGTGATAATAAATCTCAAACCAGGCAACATACCGGTTAGAAAGCGCCAGTACCTGCTACTGATAGAGGCCTGGGCCGGCATACTGCCTCACATCAATAGATTGAAAGAAGTGGGCATTCTAGTAGAGTGCCAGTCGGCTTGGAATACGCCGATCCTGCCAGTCAAAAAGGAAGGAGGACAGGGCTATAGGCCTGTACAGGATCTCAGGCTAGTCAACCAGGCTACTGTGACTTTACACCCCACTGTTCCAAACCCCTATACCTTACTTAGCTTCCTCCTGCTGAGGACTAAAGTTTATACTCGCCTAGATCTCAAGATGCCTTCTTCTGTGTACTCCTCGCCCCAGCATCACAGCCCATCTTTGCCTTTGAATGGGAAGATCCAGCCGGGGGCACCAAACAACAGCTCACCTGGACTCCCCCACAAGGGTTTAAGAACTCCCCAGCCCTCTTTGGGGAAGCCTTGTCTTCTGACCTGAACTCATTCCATCCGGAAGAGTATGGATGTTGGCTCCTACAATATAGGGTTGACCTGCTGCTGCTGGCTGCTGAGACCAAGAAAGAATGCTGGAAAGGGACAAAAGCACTGCTCCAGCTGCTGATGGAAGCAGGTTCAGTTCAGTTCAGTTCAGTCGCTCAGTCGTGTCCGACTCTTTGCGACCCCATGAATCACAGCACGCCAGGCCTCCCTGTCCATCACCAACTCCCGGAGTTCACTCAAACTCATGTCCATCGAGTCGGTGATGCCATCCAGCCATCTCATTCTCTGTCGTCCCCATCTCCTCCCACCCCCAGTCCCTCCCAGCATCAGACTCTTTTCCAGTGAGTCAACTCTTCGCATGAGGTGGCCAAAGTATTGGAGTTTCAGCCTTAGCATTAGTCCTTCCAATGAACACCCAGGACTGATCTCCTTTAGAATGGACTGGTTTGACCTCCTTGCAGTCCAAGGGACTCTCAAGAGTTACCGGTGTCAAAGAAGAAGGCACAGATCTGCAAGGAGGAGGTAAGATATCTGGGGTTTGTTTTAAAGAAGGACACAATGTTCCAGACCCTAGTTGGGTCCTATATACTAATGGCACTAGCCTGATAAAACAAGGACAATGGTTGTCACGTTAGCCAAAGTGGAAGGGGCCATCAAGACTGAAAAGGGATGGTGGGAATTGCCAAGTGGCAAATTACTGGTACTGGAGGAGCTGGCACACAATCTGGTAAGCCAAACACACCAGGCGACACGCCTAGGTCATGCTGCCTGCTCACAGGTCAATGCTGCCTCTCAGGTATTCAGACAGGAACCTCCAGGGATTCAGCTGAAAGGCACGCTGCCCTTTGAACACCTGGGAGTGAACTTCACTGAAATGAAACCTCACCAACACTACCATTACCTGCTGGTCATGGTATGTACATTCTCGGGATGGGTAAAAGCTTTTCCTACCTGGACAGAAAGAGCATCAGAAGTAGCCCAGTGCCTGCTTAGGGAAATAGTTCCCAGATTTAGACTTCCTACCACCATTGGTTCAGAAAATGACCCGGCTTTTGTAGCTGATTTAGTACAACAAATAAGCAAAACTGTAAACATCAAATGGAAACTGCACACTGCATATAGGCCCAGAGTTCTGAGATGGTGGAATGAACCAACTAGACATTAAAGAGACTCTCAAGTGGATCATAAAGACTGACTGCTCCTGGGTGGACTTGCTTCCGACGGCTCTGCTCAGGCTCAGGATGACCCCAAGGCTATTCGCCAAACGAAACTGTGTATGGGAGACCCCCTCCCATAATAAAACAGGTGTCAACCAATTTGCCTCAGGTAAGGGGGGGATAAGATTTCACAGCAGATGGAACTGGGTAAGGTAATAAATCAGGTAACTAAGTTTGTACAAGAAAGGGTGCCATTCCTTCTTGGGGAACAGATTTCATGAGTTTACATTTGGTGACCAAATATGGGTCAAAGATTGGAAACATGATTTGCTAGCCCCTTGGTGAAAGGGCCCTTATGTTATTCTAACTACCCCTACTGCAGTTAAAGTTGCAGGTATTGTTCCTTGGATCCATCATACAAGGGTGAAGAGAACATACCACGCAGACCCAAAAACCGCTGAGTGGACTGCACAGAGGGACCCCGCTGACCCTCGAGAGACTAAGACCATCCTTAAGAAGAAGGAAAAGAAGATCCCAGATGAGCCCCTTCAGGATGAAGCCTCACAATCAACTCCTGCTGCTTGGCCTCATCAATGTGATTTTGAATTTAACTTCTGCTTCAACTCAGGACAATGTTTTCATCTCATGGGACACATTCCTATGCAGGCTTCCAAAACACTTCCAACTGCTGGGTATGTGGGGCTATGCCTCTGTCAGTGATGGATGGACTTCCTTGGTGGGTGTCACTGCTCTGCCAAGGAGATTTTAAACCACTCTGCTCTTTTCTGGGATGACAAAAAGAGACTTTTCTCTCTCTTGTCAATCATAACCTCTCCTTGTTAATCATAACCTCTTCTTGTCAATCATAACCTCTTATTGTCCTCTTGGTGTAAGACCTACAGTCAATAGTCTCAGGTCATGGGGTTACATTTGATATAAATGCCAGTGTAACAAAAGCCTAATCTACAACAAGCCCCAGTAAATCTATCTTATTTACGTGCTAGGTGGACAAACTCTGTGTTTCAAAGGTATGAGTATATTGCTGCCTTATTCGTACCCTCTATAGGGAGAAGGAAATGGCAACCCACTCCAGTGTTCTTGCCTGGAGAATCCCAGGGACGGGGGAGCCTGGTGGGCTTCCGTCTATGGGGTCACACAGAGTCGGACACGACTGAAGTGACTTAGCAGCAGCAGCAGCATAGGGACAACAGATATCACGATTAAAGTAGAGGCCTTGACTAATTTCACAAAGCAGGCCCTCCTAGATAGAACAAAAGCCATCCAAGCCTTAAATGAAGAGTAAATCCAAATAAGAAAAGCAGTAATTCATAATAGAATGGCTTTAGACATACTCACAGCTGCTCAAAAGAGACCTGTGCTATAATTAAGGTTGAATGTTGTGTATACATTCCTGACTTATCTGACAATGTATTGACTGCTTTAGATGACATGAAAAACCAGGTAAAAGCAATGTCAAATGAAAACATTCCTTTCTGGACTTCGATCCTATCTTGGGTGAAGGGCGATTGGTGGAAAACTGTATATACCACTGTTATAGTTGCCTTGATAATTCTGCTTTGTGGACCCTGAATTTTACAATGTATTATGAACTTTGTAACCCGAAGGTTTATGTCATTACTCCCAAATTGGTGGTCAGAGAGCCAGGGTGCAATATATATACCTATAAATGATGCTTATAATATGAGTTAAAAGCATTAGGAGAAGGGGAATGAAGAAGGAATTCATAGAGCCTGGACTCCATCTTAGGTCTGTTCATGCTGATCATGCTCGGCCACCTTTCCAATGGACTCTGAACTCTGTGTTTAGTGCCTATGAAAACGACAACGGAAGAATAAGCCCCCCTCCAGACAGGGGAAACTTGAAGATCGTATCTAGGTTACTCATCGCCTAAGAGAAAACATACACTAATCACCCCTTCCTCCAGACAGGCCGTAAATTTTTCTGTATCTATCGAAGTGTAACCTCGGGCTTATTGATTATTGGCTGACCGTTTGACTGTTTGAGCACATGAGCACATAAGCATGTGAATGATGGGGTTACTGGGATTGTATTTTCCTTGGTTTATGTAAGTCTCAAGGAATTTGGAGTGGTGGGTTCAGACACATAACGCATGGGGTATAAAAGATTTTCACAAATGTTGGTCGGGGTCCTTGGCTAAGAGGAGACTCTGCCTTGGGCCCGCTGGTGTAATAAACTGCACTTCACTATCTGCATTGTCCTTCTGAGTGAGTTTGTTTCCCAGAACGTGTGGCTACAACAAAGGGACTTGTAGTCCCTGAAGCAGACGAGATGCGAGCTCCCTTCAGATTAGGACCTGGGTTCCACAAAGCTGATGGGATTTGGGGCCTTCCAGCCTGGAATGTGAAGACGTCAGGCTGAGGGTTTCGCAGGGCGCGACCCTGTCAGTCTCCCCGCTGTTCTCCGGTGCAGCCCATCCCGGTCCGGTGAGAGCGCAGCGAAAGGCAGAGTCCAGTCCGCCCAGCTGAGGCAAAGCGAAGGGTGAGCAGCTGGCTTGTACAACCGCATCAGGCACAAGCCACCAATCGGCGTTGGGACCGAAGCAGTCCAGCCAATGGGAGCAGGGAGGGTGCGGAGCGCGCAGAAGGTCCCGCCCCACCGATTGGGGATTGGCTGCTCTGGGTCTCCCGCTTGTCTGCTGAG
This sequence comes from Moschus berezovskii, assembly GCF_049115385.1. NCBI lineage: Eukaryota > Metazoa > Chordata > Mammalia > Artiodactyla > Moschidae > Moschus > Moschus berezovskii. The sequence goes on along the minus strand of NC_142480.1, from coordinate 40,745,866 downwards.
AGACCTCCAGCGCGCAGGCGCATCTTGGAAGGTTTCAAGCAATAGCTTGTCTTCAGGCAATGCGTTTTAATCTTGCACTTCAAGTGGGCGGTGCGTCCTCAGGGTGGATGTTTTTGTCCAGTGCCGTGCCCTGAATTAGAATCTTGGCTCCAGGAGACTGTAGTCGTGCTCCTGAACTTTCTCCCAGCCCACCTGTACCCTACCTTTTAAAATCCAGTTTTGGCAAGAATTGTATGTGATGAGTACTGCTTTATTCAGGCAACAACTGTGTAATTAACTAAATCCTGATGAAACACGAGAGAAACAGCATTTGGTCAAAGATGTAAACGCAACGAATGGAATGGTAAGTATATTAGAAAAAACTTGGAGGATTTTTAACTTCAAAGTAGAAGTGGCACTGATGAGTAATCTCTGTGTTTGGTGTAGGTATTAAAAGGCTTCAGAAACGAGATATAAATAAAACCCCAAAGCCCTGCCAGTGTTTTCCATAGAACAAGGCATTGAATTGGATCTACAGAGGTGAGTTTGCTTAAGACCTACTGGCTTCAGAAGATAAAATAGGGACACTGTTTCTGTCCCTTACATATCTTTGCTCACATAACATGATTTCCATGTATTGGAAGCAAGATGACTGACTAGAAATTATCAAGTGGGGCTGTTGCAGGTAGGGGACCACTTCTAGGGCTTGAAACTGGGCTCACGTCTAACAGTTGGAAATGAATTGTGCTGTCATGTGCTGACAAAGCACGAGGTTTTATTGGGAAGCGGCACCCGGATGGCGGATCAGTAGGGTAAGGGAACCCCAGAGAACAGCTCTGCCACGTCGCTCGCAGTCTCAAGTTTTATGGTGATGGGATTAGTTTCTGGGTTGTCTTTAGCCAATCATCCTGACTCAGAGTTCTTCCTGGTGGCGCACACCTTTTGCAGCCAAGATGGAGGCCAGTGAGAATTATTCTGGAAGGTGGTCGGACATGTGGTGTCTCCTTTTGACCTTTCCCGAACTCTTCTGGTTGGTAGTGGCCTGTTAGTTCCCTGTTCCTTACCAGGATCTCCTGTCGTAAATCAACTCATGCAAATAGTTACTATGATGCCTGGTCAGGGTGGGCGGTTTTAGTCAGTGTGCTTCCCCTAACAGGGCCACAAGTGCTGGTTCGGAGTCTGGATGGAAAGATGTTATCAGAAAAGTGGGTTTGCCTCTGGGTGGTGTTGAGCCAGAAGATACAACGCAGCCAAAGCTCATGGGAAGGAAAGGTGTATTACTTGTAGAAGTATTGAGAATGCCAGGAAGCTTTCCAGAGCAATGTCTCTCCAAACGACAAAATTAGGGAAGCTTTAATCTATGGGAACAGGCATGTTGAGGCTTCCGTTGTGGCTCAGACGGTAAAGAATCCACCTGCAATGCAGGAGACCGGGGTTTGATCCTTGGGTCGGGAAGATCCCCTGGAGGAGGGCATGGCTATCCACTCCAGTATTCTTGCTTGGAGAATCCCATGGACAGAGGAGCCTGGTGGTCCATGGAGTCGCAAGGATTCAGACATGAGTGAGTGACTAAGATTGTCTCTTTACAGGCATGTTCATGCAGGGCCTCTCCCCATTGCAGAGTCCAAGCTTCAGTTGATTGAAGTTTTGAGAGTCAGAACCAGCCACCATGAGCAGGGGTTACATTCCAGCTGATCTGGTCTTGATACAGGTATAGATATCTGTTCTTCTTCATAATCTTTCCCCTTTTAAGTTATTACAAAATATTGAGTGTAGTTCCCTGTGCTATAGAGTAGTCCTTGTTGTTTATCTATTTTACTTTACTTTTTTTAAATGTTGATTTTATTTATTTTATTTACATTTTTGGTTGCGCTGCATCTTTGTTGCTGTGCACGGGTTTTTCCTAATTGCAGTGAGTTGGGGCTACTCTTCGTTTTGTTTCGAGGATTTCTTATTGCTGTGGCTTCTCTTGTTGTGGAGCACAGGCTTCAGGGCATGCGGGCTTCTGTATTTGCAGCTCGTCGACTCAGCAGTCATGGCTCCCAGGCTCTAGAGCAAAGGCTCAATAGTTGAATGAGAAGCCCTCACTGCAATGAGGAGAAGCCCCACTCTCCTCAACTAGAGAAGAGTCCACGCAGCACGAAGACCCAGCACAGCCAAAAGTAGGTAATAAATAAATAAAATTATAAAACAACACCAACAATAGAAACCCACAAAAGTCAGAGCTGTTATCAGATAGCCCGGTAATTAGGTCTGGTTGTCTCTGGTTTATTGCACTGCGGCCTTCTTTCCGAAATGCAAAAAGAAAGAAACCTACAAGGGATGGTCTACTGTAAAGGTAAGCACCAGGATGTAAGTAGCATGGATTTAAAGGATAATAGTGGAGAATGTAGCTCATTCAGAGTTAGGGGACAGAAAAGCAAATTTATTTACAGACTGCAGATTAGGAACAGTGAAGTAAAATCTAGGAGGGATCAGGCCTGCTCAGTGTTCTCTTTATCTTCTTTGTCCTCAAGAAAGAAAAGAAAATCATTCCACTTTTTTTCTTTTCACTGCCACATTGATGGAAGCGGCTTAGACCAGAAGGAGTGGCCTTCAGGAGCCCAGCTTCATTTTCCCATTTCTTTATAAAAGCACTCACTGTAGCAGAGTTTGAGATACCACCAGGAGAAAAACAGAAGTTTAATAACTTGTATATGTCATGTGTATAAGGGAGCTACCCAGGAAACCTGAGTCACCTCCTGAAATGTCAAAAGCCATCACCTCAAATACCATTTCAGATAAAAATAAAAGAAAGACCTTGCAGAAGGGGGGAAGCCCATTATGACAGGTTATCATGCAAAACACAGTAAAGAAGCATATGATTGTTGCAGATTTAAGTCAGGACCTCTCCATTGATAAGTTCCTTGAGTTTTAATTATCCTTCTATTTCTGGTGCAAAGAGGGTAAGCCCTTAAATATGGAGATTTCTCTTTTGTAAATGTCCTTCACAAAAGGGAGTCACTTTTTAGTTTTTTGAGATTCCTGTTTTTTTTGTTTTTTTTTTTTCATTAGACTGAATAATCCTTATGCCAGAGAGGCATATTTTGGGGTGGCATATTCTACTCACCTTGACATGGATATACCCTACTCTGCTTATGCATTCATCTGTTGAAGGATATCCTGGTTTTTTCAAGATTTTAGCTATTATGAATATGTGCTGCTGTGTGTAATTCCATCCTAGTTTGAATTTGTGATAAATTTTCAAAGCAATTGAGTCAATACTGAAAACATGATTGGTGGATTACCTTGTTTAGCTTTGGAAAACACTGCCCAACTGTGTTATAAAGTGGCTGTACGTACATGCCAGCAGCAGTGAGGGAGACTTCTTTTTCCTCACCCTCCAGCAGTTGATATTGTCATATATATGGAGTTTAGCAATCCTAAAAGGTGTGGTGTGATATCTCATGATTTAACTTGTCTTTCCTTAATTGTATGATGTTTTCTAATCTAATTCTTGTAAGATATTTACTATCTATATATCTTTTTTGGCCAGGTGTCTGTTCACATCCTTACCCAATTTTTTATGGTGTTGTTTTAGAGGTCTTTATCTGTTTTGAGTCCAGATATTATTAGGTATGTAGTTTACAAATATTTTTCTCCCAGTTCATGGTTTGTGTTTTGACCTTATAAATCAGGTCTTTCAGAGTAGAAAACACTTAATTTTATAAAGTCCACAATATTTTTTTCTTTGAGGCGCTTGCTTTTTTTGGGCTAACCTCAAAGCTCATGATCTGCAGACCAAAGCCAAGGTCATGAAGATTTCCTTGTTTTTCAGTAATTTTGATTATTTTGTATTTTAAAGTTTGTGTTTATAGTCATTTCATTTCATATGGTTTCCGGTTAATTGTTCTGTAACAATTTTGGAAAAGTCATGGGCTGTTCGGTTCTGTTTCAGTTTGATTTCCCCATTTCATGGAGGCAGCAGAACTGCCCCCAGGGGGCAGGGCCTCCACTGAAGGTGAGGGTGGCTTGCTCTGCGCTTTCCCATTGACTGGCAGGGAACGTGAGCCCACCTCCTTGAGCCGCCCTGGGGATGTGCGTTCTACCTGAGGACTTGGCTCCCAGCACAGCTGATGGGAGCCCCATCTCCTGAGAACCTGCCCTGGCTTTGGTTTCTGGAACTCGAGGGTGGGGGTGGTCAAGTCCATGCTAATGGGAGCCGGGTCCCCTCAGGACCCACCAGGGCTTCAGCTTTGGGACACTGGGGTCCTGTTCACTCAGACAGGAGCCTGGTTTCCTCAGAACCTGCTGGTAGGTGGTCCTGCTGAAGAAAAAGGTGAAGAAACGTGAGGAACAGTGGGGAAAAGGTGCCTGTGTGCGGTTGACTGCTGAGGAGTGTCCGTCTTCAGAGGACCAGGTCGGGAGGGACTTGGTGTGGAGAGCTCAGTGTATAGCCAGTTTTGTGTGTGTGGTGTGGACAAAGTACAGTGCTGCTCTTCGGCTTGTGGTGCCCAGTGTTCCCAGCACGGTTTATTGCGGGGCTTTCCTTTCCCTGGAGTATGTCCTTGGCTCCTTAATTCTTGTGAGTTAACAAGAGCACACGCCCTTAGAATTTTCTGGGTTCCCTATCCTGGGCCTCTGGTCTGTGTGCCTGTTTTTGTTCCCAGTCCACACTGATTGTTCTGTTTCTGTGAAAAATGTCATTGGAATTTAGGTTGCTGTTGTTTAGTTGCTCAGCTATGTCCAACTCTTTCCAACCCCGTGGACTGGCCTGCCAGGCTCCTCTGTGCATGGGATTTCCCAGGCAAGAATACTGGAGTGGGTTGCCTTGCTCTTCTCTAGGGATATCCTGCACCTATCACCCTCTAATTCTGCATGAGCTACACTCTGCATCTATTATCTTTTAATTCTATGCTAGTCACATCCTGATGCTTAACTTTACAGCATTTTCTCTGTAAACAGCCCTTTTAGTTTGTTTTTCCCTCTTTTTGCATTAAGGAAAGAAAGCTGTAGTGCAATCCACAAAAGACAATGGACCTAACTACTGGGACAGAATGCCAGACCCAAGTTACCAGGCTACCTGAAGCCAGCCTATTGACTGTTTTGAAACAATGCAGAAAGAAAGAATACAGGATCCTTACACCTTTGCTCTTTGTATCCAACCTCTGACTGTGAGCCCTGACTGTATGTATGATCTCCTTGATTCCCCATGGCAGGGGCACAGTTCCTGAGGCACGAGCCTACTGTGTTCTCTACTCTGCCAGCTTGAAGACTAAAGCCATCTTTCTATTTCCTCCAAAAAATTATTTCCACAAAGGTGTAAGGATCATGTATTCTTTTTCCTTTTTGCATTGTTTCAAAACAGTCAATAGGTTAGTCTTCTGAAAAGAAGAAAACTTAGTTATCAATTCAGACTGTAGATTAGGAACAGTTAAAGTAGAAAGGGACTCAAAAGGCAAAAGAGAAAAAGAAAACTCTTATTTCACTGCAACATAAGCAATATCTTTAAATTTGCTGTTGTGGGTAATGGCCACAAGGAGGCAGGATTTCTTTATGCCCTACTTCTGTTACTGCAGTAACCAGAGCCTCAGAGTTAGTCCTAGGTCATGGTTATAAGTTAGAGTGGCATGTGCCAGAAGAAACCATCAAAAGTTGTGTCTCTATCCTTGGTTTTTGTTTTTTTTTTTTCTTCAGTTAATGTTTACATTTTGGGAGGATAGTTGACCTACGTTTATGTGATTAAAACAAGATATGATATTATTACACTACCTAAGGGGCTTCTGAGGTGGCTCAGATGTTAAAGAATCTGCCTGAAATACAGGAGATGCATTTTCCATCCCTGGGTGGGGAAGATACCCCTGGGGAAGGAAATGGCAAGCCACTCCAGTATTCTTGCCTGGAGAATTCCATGGACAGAGGAGCCTGGTGTGCTACAGCCCATGGGGTCACAAAGAGTTGGACACAACTTAGTGACTAAACAACAGCAACAATCCTGGCCTAGATTCTTACAAAAACTGTGAATTGGTCTCTTCAGCCTTTGCATGTTCCAGTCCCCTACACTTAGACATGCTTGAGTGCCTTGTCCCACGTGTCATTTTCTGCTCAAATATCTATAATGGTGGGACTCTATTGTCTGCCCTTCAGCATCCCCTAAGGCCCAAATCTGCTCCCCTAAGAGTCTGTTATGCTCCAAAAAACTGGCTCACTCATCATTTGTTAAGTACACATATTGTTTTCTCTTCTTTGGAGCTTTGTTTATGCCTGAAAACGTTCTCTGTTCTGCATTCAGTTCAGTTCATTTCAATCACTCAGTCGTGTCCAACTCTTTGCGACCCCATGAATCACAACACGCCAGGCCTCCCTGTCCATCACCAACCCCCGGAGTTTACTGTTAAAAACCTTACCTATCCATTTCAAACATTATCCGTGTTCATAATTCTAACTTCATCCTACCATCTCCCCACTCACACCAGACGGCTCTTACCTGAGTTCTCTTAACACAGTGCACTCCTTTGACCATTTCCTTCTTGTTTGCCTTTAATTGTATGCTGCCTTCAACCATTTTTCCACTTTCAACTGGATTTTAACCCTACTTTTGAAAGGGGATTACATTGTCCTCAGTTTTGGACCATCCAAAACTTCCAACACAATGCTTTGCAGGTCGTGGACATTCAGCAACCCTCACATTGGAGAGATAGTAACACCAAGTAGGAATGTATAAACTGTAGAGTCAGGTGGAATAGGGATTCCAGTCTCAGGGAAATCTCTCAGTAGCTGTGAAATTTGAGAAGGTAGTTAACTTCTTTGAGACTCAGATTCATTTTCTCTGGGCATAGCATGGTATCTGATATACAAGAAAATAAACGTAGAGTTTAACATTTATTAAGTATCTAATATATGGCAGTGGCAAGTGTTTGTTTCATAGAATTTTTCTTCTGGAAAACCTTTAATTCCTTCTAACTAAAGACATTTTAACTCTTTTTTAGTCTTACTTATGCTTACAAAGAGATGGGAATACCAGACCACCTGACCTGCCTCTTGACAAACCTGTGCAGGTCAGGAAGCAACAGTTAGAACTGGACATGGAACAACAGACTGGTTTCAAGTAGGAAAAGGAGTATGTCAAGGTTGTATATTGTCACCCTGCTTATTTAACTTATATGCAAAGTACATCATGAGGAATGCTGGGCTGGAAGAAGCACAAGCTGGAATCAAGATTGCCGGGAGAAATATCAATAACCTCAGATATGCAGATGACACCACCCTTATGGCAGAAAGTGAAGCGGAACTAAAAAGCCTCTTGATGAAAGTGAAAGAGGAGAGTGAAAAAGTTGGCTTGAAGCTCAACATTCAGAAAACTAAGATCATGGCATCTGGTCCCATCACTTCATGGGAAATAGATGGGGTAACAGTGGAAACAGTGTCAGACTTTATTTTGGGGGGCTCTAAAATCACTGCAGATGCTGATTGCAGCCATGAAATTAAAAGACGCTTACTCCTTGGAAGGAAAGTTATGACCAAAATAGATAGCATATTAAAAAGCAGAGACATTACTTTGTCAACCAAGGTCCGTCTAGTCAAGGCTATGGTTTTTCCAGTGGTCATGAGAGTGGTCCATGAGAGCTGGACTGTGAAGAAAGCTGATCGCCGAAGAATTGATGCTTTTGAACTGTGGTGTTGGAGAAGACTCTTGGGAGTCCCTTGGACTGCAAGGAGATCCAACTGCTGCTGCTGCTGCGTCACTTCAGTTGTGTCCGACTCTGTGTGACCCCATAGACAGAAGCCCACCAGTGTCCCCCGTCCCTGGGATTCTCCAGGCAAGAACAGTGGAGTGGGTTGCCATTTCCTTCTCCAATGTGTGAAAGTGAAAAGTGAAAGTGAAGTCGCTCAGTCGTGTCCGACCCTTAGCGACCCCACAGACTGCAGCCTACCAGGCTCCTCCATCCATGGGATTTTCTAGGCAAGAGTACTGGAGTGGCTTGCCATTGCCTTCAACTAGTCCATTCTAAAGGAGATCAGTCCTGGGTGTTCACTGGAAAGACTGATGCTAAAGCTGTAGCTCCAATACTTTGGCCACCTCATGCGAAGAGTTGACTCACTGGAAAAGACTCTGATGCTGGGAGGGATTGGGGGTGGGAGGAGAAGGGGACAACAGAGAATGAGATGGCTGGATGGCATCACCGACTCGATGGACATGAGTTTGAGTGAACTCCGGGAGTTGGTGATGGACAGGGAGGCCTGGCGTGCTGTGATTCATGGGGTCGCAAAGAGTCGGACACGACTGAGCGACTGAACTGAACTGAAGTGAGTAATCATTTTCCATGGTGCGGTGAGCTTCTTTACCTCGAGTTTTGAAACTAAGTTGAGAAATGTGACCTTAAACAGTGTGTCCAGAACTGCCAATCCATTCGTGGCAGAATGGAGCCATGGTAATGCCGGATTAGCTAAGGAGTTACTGAGTTATTCAGGATCTGTGCAAAGAGCAGCTTATGTATAAAGAGACCCTTGTAGAAGTATTTTAGGGAAGTTGAAAGCCTCTATTCCAGTGTTGTGTGAACGGACAGCACTTGGATCCTCCAAGATATGCAGACCCTAAGGCTGGCCCAGGAGAGACCCAGAAGTAGGGACATAGTTGGAGAACACACCTAAGGGGAAGGTCTTTGCCATGGAAAGGCCGCACCTTCTGGCCACACTTTCTGTAATAGCTAGGGCTGGGAACAATTGTGCAGTACTCAAATCACTTCAAGCTAAGTTTTGAAAACTGAGACGTTTCATGGTAACGATACTTTTAATTAAAGGAAGACCAGGTCATCTCTCCCAGTCAACCAAAACCTACCCAAGGGCCCATACAAAGGAATGAGGAGTCATGTTTTACTGTCAGAGATAATCTTCCAATCTACTATTTTAGAGAATCAGTTTGGAGCACTCATAAGTCTGCATTCCCTTGATTTTTTTGAAATAAATATAAGCTTTATTATGATCAGTGAGAAAGATAAAAAGTAGAGACTCTACTATGTGCCAGGCTCTGAATTAAGTACTTTATGAATATTAACTTCATTTAATCTTCACAACCATTCAGTGATATGTACCCATTTTGCATATGAGAAACATGAGGGGTTTGTCTCTTGTCCAAAACTTTTACATACCATGTGGCTGGTAAGGGACAATGCAGGGATTTGAACCCAGTTTCTCTGAGCATGTGGCTTAACCAGTATGCTGTACTGCTTCACTAGCTGGTTTCAGTTTTCCATGGTGGATTACCAAATGAAACTGGCTGCAAGACAGGCCAACAGCTTATGCTTGCATGTTATGAGCCAGAGGTGTGGGATCCCTGGCTGCAGGTGTAGGTTTCTCTTCACTGGACTTTGGAGATCTTTGGGTCTCACTGATGCCCTTGGATGTCTAAACTCCAGGGTGGTCTCTCCATGCCAGGTGTGCGCCCAATTTGAAGAGATGAGGGAGTATCACCAGCCCATGCTTCCTTTCTGGCTCTTTGCCTGAGATGAAGATCAGCCTCTTGGGGCCTCAGAAAGATGCTCTGGGCTATTAGACAGCAGGAGAGACTTTGCCTTGAGCAGTCTTGGGGTGTCTTCAGATGCTTCAACAAAAACCCATTGCAGGAAGAAAAGCCTACTTCTCTGATCCAGGGAGAATTTAAAATAATACTGAATTTCTTCCTCTGAAACCTTGAGCCTTTTGCCTCATTGGGTAATTTTGTTTCTAGTACCTTTCCTGTGTTTTCCCCTAATGCTGTGTGAGAAGGTTGTGAGGGAGTTCTGGGTCCCCAGAACTGACCCTCCTGTATGCTCTGTGGTCCAGACATCTGAGTGAGTGAGGGCACATGGCCCACGCCTGTGTGGAGCGTAGTGGGGCTGCAGAGACAACCCAGTGGGCTTGTTCTCTAAACCAGCCTTTGTTTATTTTTCTTCTACCCTGTGCTTATCTCAAGTTTCACTTCAGTTATTTTAGTGATTCATAGAAAAGAAGAAATTTTTGTTTTCTTAGAATGCTTGGGAAATTGTACATGAAAATCCCTAGCTGTGGTATGTATTTTCATTTGTTTTATTATTACTATGTACTGGAAAAAATACAATGTCTGTGCCATTACTAGTAATAATTTAAAAAATAATACAAGCTGTGCTTCTGTTGAGTCTAGAAAGCTAGGGAATGTGGGATTTTGGCTAAATGGTTATGTAGCCTTTCTTTCTCAGAGAGAGAGACACACAGTCTATTTCCTGGAAATGTTAGAGAAATATAGTCAAATATGTCCAGTGCTGATACTAAATCTATATACTAAAATAATGTTTCAGAAACTATTTAAAAACGTGTGTAAATTGTGTATGTGTATATAATATATATATGGCATATGCATTGTATGTATGTGACACATATACATTACCCCTAATAATCCTAGTACTGAATACTAGTAATAATATGTCCATTTTACAGATAAGGCAACTGAGGCCCAGAGAACTTAGGTAGCTTAAGCAAGCAGGGTCACACACACAGCTGGTGAGTCGGTGGGCTGGTCTGCGTGCTCAACTGCCAGAATCTACTGCCTCCATGAGTGGATGTTTCCTGGGTGATGCAGGAGGCACTTCAAATTTGGGTGGTAACTCAGAACTCACCATTAAGAGCCTCAGGAATTTGAGTGGTGGCAAAAGCTCTGAACCATGACTCAGGCCAACCGAATTTTAGCCCTAGTTCTACCATTTGTGAGTTAAATATACTTGAGCATGTCTCCTACTGATCTCACTTTTCTCATCTACAAAATGGAGATGGTGATAATCTGCCCAGAAGCTTCATTGAAGGGTTGTGAAGACAGTTTATGTCATGGATGTGAAAGCCATCAGAAAACACTTGACCTGTTCTATAAATATTCAGAAAGGAGTTTTTACATGGCACAACTCATTTCAGAATTACAAACTAAAACTTTATCATTCTTAGTCCAGTACTCTTTGCATTTCCCCTGTGCTATACCAACTTATCTTTACACAGATTCACATGCGGTTTGTACTAGTTCCTTTTCTGAAGAAGCAGGAGATGATACAGTAGTAAAGAACCCACCTGCCAATACAGGAGACGCAAGGGATGCAGGTTTGATCCCTGGGGTGGGAAGATCCCCTGGAGTAGGAAATGGCAACCCGCTCTAGGATTCTTGCCTGAGAAATCCCATGGACAGAGGAGCCTGGTGGGCTACAGTCCATGGGATTGCAAAGAATCAGACACAGCTGAACAACTGTGCATACCACACACACATACTTCCCCTTGGAATGTAATCCTCTCGTTACTATCATAGAGAATGTTTACTCCACTCAGCAATCATCTCTCTTTTTCTTCAGATTTGAGAAGTGTTACTCTTTTTCATCCCTCTTGCCTAAGAGACTAGACTCCTGTATCAAAAATGAAAATTCCTTTGTAAATTTTAATCAAGAAAACTCAGACCTGCTCAGAATGGAAGGGAGTCTCATTTGACATGGGGAAGGCCTGAGGGTCATCTTGAGGAGGCCTGCCTGGCAGCACCCAGCAACACAGCAGTGACGTGGTCAAAACCTCAAGTGTCCAGACTTGCAGTCCAGGGCCAGTTCTGCTTTCAGTGCATGGAGATGCTGTGGATCTTTGGGGTTTATTTGTTTTAGATGTTTGTTTTACTTCTGATAGATCTTCTACAGGGAATGCCTTCCCTCTTTTAAGAGTTTACCCTCCATTACTTCTAGAGAAGACTGCCTAAGCTGGGCCTGTAAAAGTTTACCCAAGTGGATTTCTTGCCCAGGGAGGTAGTGTCCTACTCCAAGGAGACCCAGATTCCTCAGGCTACATGTCAGTCTGCAGGTAAACTATTTTTGTTTACTTTCCACGTAATCTTTGAAGAAATTGCCAGGGACCTCCATCCTTCTTGTTGTATCGTATCTTACCATAAGATGTCTTCACAGGACACAAATTTAATGATATACCAAGAGCTGAGTCTCCTTTGGCCTTGGTTTTGGAAACGCTGGTGAGGAACCTAGTGGTACTCTGCTGAGGTCCTTTAATGGCCCGGAACCTCGTGGGCCAGAGTCGACCGATAAGAAAGTAAAGGAAAGAGAAAGAGGCAGATATTCTTTGTTTATGCAGAGAGCCAATAAAGCCCCTGGCACAGGTCTTGCTGTGTTCACGAAGGCCTCAGGCGCCTTTTTGATGGGGTGAAGGCACAGAGCGCCTTCTCGAGAGAGTCTTAGAAGCCTGGGCAGGAAAGTGAACACAGAGAGCCTCTACGCTCCAGGAATTAGCCTGAAAAAGAGAGAGAGAGAGAAAGAGAAAGCAAGACACGGGGACCAAAGCTCTGATGGAGCAAAGGTGTTTTAATCAACATGGTGTGGGCATATATACTGTAGTTATTCTCAGCAAAGATAAAGATTAAAATTCCAGACTTACAAAACATAGGCGATCCATATTAAAGAGAGAGAGTTGTAAATAATCACTTTTACCATATGGTTCATAAAAAGGAAGAGGGTACTTATCACCGTATAGAAAAACTAACGAAGGAAATGCCTGGATTCCTCAGCCTCCGGGAGGGGCTTGCCTCTCCTCTTAATTCATGAATATTCAGGAATTCATAAGGAACAGAGAATTCCTGACAGATCCAAAACAGCACACAGGAAGCCTCCTGTTATGCTTCCTAACAGTACTCCTCCAGAGGACCTATGAACTTTAAAGTGGGTCACTTAGTGAGGTCAGACTTTGTCAACATGGTATGAGGACAGGGAAAATCACCAAAGGAAAATGCAACAGAAACTACTCAGAATTTTATTGACTAGAAGAGTGTGTACATGAGACTCATCATTTGCAGGAGTCCACAAACTACAGCCACCACCCCCCCCCCCCATCCTGTTCCTTGAGATAAAGTATTTGGGGATCCAGCCACACTCGGTTCTGCGTGTTGGAATGACTGCTTTCCCACTCAGCAGAGCTGACTACTTATGACCCATGGCCTAAAATCTTTACCGTAATCTCGCACTTTTCAGAAAAGCTTTGCCAGTCAGTTAGAAAAACTTACTTGCTTTAGCAATTCAGATGGCAATACACTAGAGTTTCTTACCACAATTTAAAAAGACTTTCCATTCCGAGCCACCCATCTCCTTGCATGAACCTATAATAAACCTTTCTCTGTTCTAGAGTCTAATGATTTAATATTGTTGGCCTCACTGTGTGTCATGCACAGGGACTAAGCTAAGGGATGCCCAGAAAGCTGGTAAAACTCTTTCTGGATGTGTCTGTCATGGTGTTTCAGAAGAGATTAGCATGTGAAACCAGAGACTGGAAACAGGATAGTCCCCTAAATGTCCAGATAGAGCAAAATGGTGTGTGGTGGGAGGGGATGTTGGGGTTTAGGGGGAATGAGGGTGGAGGATGGAGCTTGTTTTGTGAGCCTGGACTTCTGTCTCCTACCATTGGCTTTGGTTCTTCTTGTTCTCAGGCCTTCGGACTGGGGTGATGCTGTTGGCTTCCCTCATTCTTTGGCATCCAGGTGTGGAGAGGAACCACACCACTGGCTTTCCTGGACCTCCAACTTGTAGACGGCAGAGCAGCTCTGGGACTTCTCAGCTTCCATCATCATGTGAGCCAGTCCCACCTAAAAAAATCTCTTTCTAGCTATTTATATGTACCCTATGGTTTTTTTCCTCTCAGTTCAGTTCAGTCACTCAGTCGGGTCCGACTCTTTGCAACCCCATGACACAACACCCCAGGCCTCCCTGTCCATCACCAACTCCCGGAGTTCACTCAAACTCATGTCCATCAAGTCGGCGATGCCATCCAGCCATCTAATTCTCTGTTGACCCCTTCTCCTCCTGCCCCCAATCCCTCCCAGCATCAGAGTCTTTTCCAGTGAGTCAACTTGTCGCATGAGGTGGCCAAAGTATTGCAGTTTCAGCTTCAGCATCAGTCCTTCCAATGAACACCCAGAATTGATCTCCTTTAGAATGGACTGGTAGGATCTCCTTGCAGTCCAAGGAACTCTCAAGAGTCTTCTCCAGTACCACAGTTCAAAAGCATCAATTCTTCGGCGATCAGCTTTCTTCACAGTCCAACTCTCACATCCATACATGACCACGGGAAAAACCATAGCCTTGACTAGACGGACCTTGGTTGGCAAAGTCTGCTTTTTAATATGCTATCTAGGTTGGTCATAACTTTCCTTCCAAGGAGTAAGCGCCTTTTAATTTCATGACTGCAATCATATACTAACTAATAGAAATGCTTTTTATTGTATTTTTAATTAGAGGATAGTTGCTTTACAATATTGTGTTGGTTTCTGCCATAATATGAATCAGCCATAGATATACATATGCCCACTCCTTCTTGGACCTCCCTCCTCTCAGGTTGGTTTATTTATCTTCCTCGGTTCTTATCTTGTCACAACAAAAATTTGGAGCAATGGACCAAACTGTCAGACAAGTGAAAGCTCAGTTCACATTAAGCATACAGATCTTTTATTAGACTGACACTCCCAAAAGAGTCCTTCTCATCCTTCCTGTCAAGCTCTCTTGGCTTCCTCCAGTCCCCTTCCTTTTGGTTATACCTGGTGCAAAGTAGGGCTTGTACCCACTACCAATCAATGAAAGAGAATACAAATAGGCATATACTCAAGGTGATTGACAATTTCAAGTTGTATAACAGTAGGCTGTGTTGTTTATGTCTTCCCATAATTTCATCTGATATAATTAGATGTAGAATATTCATGAGCCCTTGATGCACTCCGAACTGTCTAACTGTCTAAGGTTATTTGGAGAAGCTCCTGTGGTCATTTTGTATCCACTGTGTGCCTGGGGCGCATATTCAGGAATTGAACAGTTTCTGTGGTTATTTTGTAGCATATTTGTGAGCTCTCCTGGGTGCATCTGGGATGGAGTTTAGAGATAGGCTTGCATCCTTTCAGCCAGGCCTCCTCTAGGTGTTCATGTCTAACTTTGTACCTGACACTCTCCCCTCCAATCCCCTCCCAGCCCTCTAGGCTGTCACAGAGCACCGGGTTAGAGGCCCCTGTGTCTTACTGCTAATTCCCATTGGCTGTCTGTTTTTCATATGGGAATGTGTATGTTTCAGTGTTACTCTTTCAAGTCATCCCTCCCTCTTCTTACCCCACTGTGTTCACAGGTCTGTTCTCTGTGTCTGCGTCTCCATTGCTGCCCTGCAAATAGGTTCATCAGTACCGTCTTTCTAGATTCCATATATATGCTTTAATACATGATACTTGCTTTTCTCTGACTTATTTCACTCTGTATGACAGACTCTAGGTTCATCCACACAACTGACTCAAATTCATTCCTTTTTGTAGCTGAGTAATGTTCCATTGTATATATGTATTAATACCCGAACTTCTTTATCCATTCATCTGTTGATGGACAGCTAGGTTGCTTCTGTGTCCTAGCTGTTGTAAATAGTGCTGCAGTGAACATTGGGGAACATGTGTCTCTTTCAATTATGGTTTTCTTAGGGTATATGACCAGTAGTGGGATTGTTGTGTCATATGGTAGTTTATGGAACTTTCCAAGTGCCAATGCAGGAGACAGAAGAGACGTGGATTTGATCCCTGAGTTGGGAAGATCCTCTGGAGGAGTGCGTAGCAACCCACTCCAGTATTCTTGCTTTGGAGAATCCCATGGACAGAGGAGCGTGGTGCCCCAGTCCATAAGGTCACAGAGTTGAATATGACTGAAGCAACTTAACACACACACCTGGTAGTTTTATTCCCAGGTTTTAAAGGGATTTCTGTGCTGTTCTCCATAGTGGCTGTATCAATTTACATTCCCAGTGCAAGAGGATTCCTTTTATCCCATACCAGCTCCAGCACTTATTGTTTGTGGATTTTTTGATGATGGTCATCCTGACTGGTGTGTGGTGATGCCTCATTGTAGTTTTGATTGCATTTCTCTAATAATGAGCAATGTTGAGCATCTTTTCATGTGTTTATTAGTCATCTCTATGTCGTCTTTGGAGAAATGTCTATTTAGGTCTTCTGCCCACTTTTTGATTGTTTGTTTTTATGGTATTGAGCTGCGTGAACTACTTATATATTTTGAAGATTAATCCTAGAGATGCTTTAAAAATTTTCAAATTTCTAAATTACTTTCCCCATAAATTTATTTTGTCAGATTGAGATTTAGGTCACAAGGCTTTTTCAGTCTGTCTTATATAAAGAGACTGAAATATTCTTTGGTGTTTGGTAATTTTACACTACTTTATTATATATTTGGTAAGAATACTGATGTATTTTTTTTAATAGATAAAACCTAGCTTAACTAATTAATCTAACATTCCACAGATTGTCTTTCTAGTGTCACTTGTTGAATGGATGTGCTATATAAACTAAAATCTCTGATGAAGTGTGTTTTCTCCTCAAGTTCTCTTTGTCTTTTCTCAGTAGACATTGAAGGATAGGGTGGAATGATATGGAGGTTTAATCCAGTGGAGATTATTTGCTCATGGTGAATAAATCGCTCAGAGTTATTTCCATAGCTAACCCTCTTTAATTTTTCCACTGTCAGTAATTGGGTCTTTTTAGTGTCAACTGAAAAACAATGCACAGCTTGAAAGTTGAGTTATGTTTTATCTGGTGGGCAAAACTGAGGACTGCAGATAACTGAGAGACTGCTCCAAAGAGGTAAGCAGGGAGCCAGGATAAATAGAAGTTTCTGCGATAAAGACAACTTAGTTAGTTGGAACATGAAAAGATTGCTGTTAATAAAAGAAAACCAGATGTCTGAAGTTAAGGAATTTAGCACTTTTCTGTATATGGGATGATGCTCTCTGAAAACATCCCTTTAATATGCACCTCAGCCATCTGGGGCCAGTATACTGTTTTTGTCATCCTGAGTCTCCTCCAGATACACCATCATAGTGGTGGCAGTGGCTTCCATTAGATGTAGCCCAGTGTATCCCCAGGTCATCTGACTTCTTTGCAACCCTATGGACTGCAGCCTGCAAGCCTTCTCTGTCCATAAGATTTCCTAGGTAGGAATACTTGAATGGGTTTTTACTGAGAAGTGCCATTCCCTTCTCCAGGGCATCCTCCCAGATCAGAGATTGAACATGTATCTCCTGCATTGATAGGTAGGTTCTTTACCACTGAGCCACCAAATCTGAGGACTGAGCCACCAGGCTTACATAAATCATTTTACAGATATAACAGTCTATTACATGCTGATGATAACGTAATTTTTAACCTCTCCTTCCCCTCTCACTTTTTATGCTTTTGATGTCACAGTTTACCTTTTTATATCATGTATTAACAAATTTTATAGCTATAGTTACTTTTACTACCTTTGTCTTTAACATTTATATTAGAGTTAAACGATTAACACACAACTAATTCAGTATTAGAATATGCTGAATTTGGCTACATGCTTATCTTTATCTTCTTTATCGACCTGCATCCTTTGTTTTCATATGAGTATAATGCCCTTTCATGGCAACTTGAAGAACTCATTTCAGTGTTTAGTGCTAATGAACTCCCTCTGCTTTTGTTTGTTTGGAAAAGTCTTTACCTTACCTCATTTCTGAGAGAAAAATTTACCAGATAAAGTTTTCCTTGTTGGCATTTTCTTTTTTAAGAGTGTTTATTAATATTATATCCACCCATTCTCTTCACCTAAAAGCTTCCTGCTGAGAACTCAGCTTCTAGGAGTACCCTTGTATGAGATAGACTTTTTTTCTGTCTTGTTGATTTAAAATTCTATCTTTGTCTTTTATTTTAGACAGTATTATCAAAAAATGGGACAAGATTGTTTTGTATTGAATTTTTGGGTGACTTTTAGTTTTATAAACTTGGATATCAAATTTTCTCCCCAGATTTGAGACGTTTTCATCCATTATTTCTTTAAATATGCTTTCTGACTCTTGTCTCTCTTCTTCTGAGACCCTAATACTTCTTAGAATGTTTTTTAATCTAAGGGATTTTTTTTAAGTCCAAAAACTTTTTTTAAAAATTTTAATTGGAGGCTAATTACTTTGCAATATTGTATTGGTTTTGCCATACACTGACATGAATCTGCCCCGGGTGTACATGTGTTCCCCATCCTGAACCCCCCTCCCACCTCCTCCCCATACCATCACTCTGGGTCATCCCAGTGCACCAGCCCTGAGAATCCTGTATCATGCATTGAACCTGGACTGGCGATTTGTTTCACATATGATAGACATGTTTCAATGCCATTCTCCCAAATCATCCCACCCTCGCCCTCTCCCACAGAGTCCAAAAGACTGTTCTATACATCTGTGTCTCTTTTGCTGTCTTGCATACAAGGTTATCATTACCATCTTTCTAAATTCCATATATATGTGTTAGTATTCTGTATTGGTGTTTTTCTTTCTGGCTTACTGAACTCTGTATAATAGGCTCCAGTTTCATCCACCTTATTAGAACTGATTCAAATGTATTCTTTTTAATGGCTGAGTAATACTCCATTGTGTATATGTACCAAAGCTTTCTTATCCATTCGTCTGCTGATGGACATCTAGGTTGCTTCCATGTCCTGGCTATTATAAACAGTGCTGCGATGAACATTGGGGTACATGTGTCTCTTTCAATTCTGGTTTCTTTGGTGTGTATGCCCAGAAGTGGGATTGCTGGGTCGTATGGCAGTTCTATTTCCAGTTTTTTAAGGAATCTCCACACTGTTCTCCATAGTGGTTGTACTAGTTTGCATTCCCACCAACAGTGCAAGAGGGTTCCCTTTTCTCCACACCCTCTCCAGCATTTATTGCTTGTAGACTTTTTGATAGCAGCCATTCTGACTGGTGTGAAATGGTACCTCATTGTGGTTTTGATTTGCATTTCTCTGATTATGAGGGATGTTGAGCATCTTTTCATGTGTTTGTTAGCCATCTGTATGTCTTCTTTGGAGAAATGTCTGTTTAGTTCTTTGGCCTATTTTTTGATTGGGTCGTTTATTTTTCTGGAATTGAGCTGCAGGAGCTGCTTGTATATTTTTGAGATTAATTCTTTGTCAGTTGCTTCATTTGCTATTATTTTCTCCCATTCTGCAGGCTGTCTTTTCACCTTGCTTATAGTTTCCTTTGTTGTGCACAAGCTTTTAATTTTAATTAGGCCCCATTTGTTTATATTTGTTTTTATTTCCAATATTCTGGGAGGTGGGTCATCGAGGATCCTGCTGTGATTTATGTCGGAGAGTGTTTTGCCTATGTTCTCCTGTAGGAGTTTTATAGTTTCTGGTCTAACGTTTAGATCTTTAACCCATTTTGAGTTTATTTTGGTGTATGGTGTTAGAAAGTGTTCTAGTTTCCTTCTTTTACAAGTGGTTGACCAGTTTTCCCGCACCACTTGTTGAAGAGATTGTGTTTTCTCCATTGAATATTCTTGCCTCCTTTGTCAAAGATAAGGTGTCCATAGGTGCATGGATTTATCTCTGGGCTTTCTATTTTGTTCCATTGATCTGTATTTCTGTCTTTGTGCCAGCGCCATACTGTCTTGATGACTGTGGCTTTGTAGTGGAGCCTGAAGGATTCTGCTTCTCAGCGCCGGGACCTTTCACATTTAGCAGGTAGTGGATGGCAGCAGGAACCCACCCATCAGGGTGGAAGAGGGGGCCTGATCACCCCCCTGGGAGGGACGAGAAGGGGCACAGACCCACAGGAGCCTGGAATCGGCAGGTGGCAGCAATTGCTTGGTACACAGGTTGACGAGTGTGTTAGGGCTTAGGAAGGAAATTTGTGAAGGTCATTTAGGGGGTGGTGTCCATGCCATCTTGGGGAAATTATTACCAAGCAATTGCCAGGGGATTTTTAGGAGAAGAAACTTGGTCCTTGTGTGCTCATATTCTACCCTCCCCCAGGAGGTGCCCTATCTGCTATGAAACCCCCAATCCCCTCAAACTAGTTAGGTAGAAAGAAAAAAGTGTATCAGTGAGTACGAATTGGCCTTTCCAGGAGAAGCCTGGGGTGTGGGGTATCTAATCAATCTGTGTTTTCATCCTCACCCAGTTAAGCCCGCCGGGACAAGGAAGGCATCTAAAGCAAAGGGGAGAAGAGGTTGTGGGTGCTGTGGTGTTCTGGTTTAAACGAGAAAGGCTGCAAGAGAAGCAATGTCTGACTCCCCCCACCCTCTGGGACTAGCAGGTAAAGCCCTCCTTGACCCTATTAGGTAAGAGGCAGACTGGCACTTTAAGTGTTTCATCGAGTGGAAATACCAAAAATACCTGGGATACCGAGTGCTTCTCCAGCCAAAAAAGAAAGAAACATCAATGAGAAGGTCCGAAAAATGGGAGGAAGCAGATCTAAGGCAACTGTACTAGAAAACATGATCAAAAACTTCAAAAAGGGATCTGATGGAGACTATGGGACAAGGATGACACCCAGCCGGCTCTGCACTGTCTGCGAGGTCGAGTGGCCCGCAGTGGGAGTCGGTTGACCACCAGAGGATACCATGGCTTAAATTTAATAAAGACAGTCTATGCCATAGTTAACAGAAAACCTGGACACCCTGATCAGTTCTCATACATAGACTCTTGGCTAGGGATAGCCCAGGACCCCCCCAAATGGGCCTGATTTTATATCCAAAATGGGGAGGGGAAGATATTAATGACTCAAAAAGTAGCCAAAGATGAAAAGGAGATCTTACAGGATCCAGAGAGGGAAGAACTTCCCTCGCCACCGTACTGGATAACGATCCCAACCAACGTTCCCGCAGTGCCAAGAGCCTCCCCACAGGAATTGCCCAGAGGCTGGTAAGCATCCCAGACCCTCCACCTTCACCAGTCCTCCCGACAGCCCCACAGGTTGTAGAGCTGCCATTCTGGCAAGCTCCAACCTTAGCTGAAGGGGCAACAGGCTACCCACCGGATTCAACCACTGCTGACATCATATGTCCCAAGCTCTATCCTCCGCTCCCTATATGTACTTCCAAACGAGGGGAGGGAGACTTTGGAATTAAGCAGAGTCTGTGCTCTACCAGAGAGCCAGAGGGAAAGGCACTACTACCGATGCCTCTTAGAGAAGCCCAACAACCCCCCATGCAAGGGGAGGACGGTAATTACCATCAAGCTCCTGTAGCTTACTACTACCAGCCTTTCTCATCAACTGACATACTAAATTGGCAAAAGCACACCCCACCCCCTTACTCAGAAGAGCCACAAGATAGGACTAGATTGATGGAAACCGTCTTTCACACCCATCGACCAACATGGGATTCAGTTCAGTTCAGTTCAGTCGCTCAGTTGTGTCCGACTCTCCGCGACCCCATGAATCACAGCACTCCAGGCCTTCCTGTATATGATGTCATGTAATTATTGACATCTCTCTTCAGTACTGAGGAGAGATACAGGATTAATACGGAAGCAAAAAAATGGTTACGAAAGATGGTTCCAGAAGGTGTTGCAAACCCAGAAAGGTGGATAGAGCAAGCCTTCCCTGCTGATAAACCTAATTAGGATCATAACACAGAAGAAGGGAGGATTCAACTAGACAGATATCCGACAGCCATTATACAAGGGGTGAAGCGGGGAGCCCGTAAGCCAATGGACAAGTCAAAACCTGCTGGGGTAATTCAGAAGGGGAATGAATCATCTTCTGAATTTTATGAGAGCCTCTGTGAAGCCTATCGACTTTATACACCTACAAACCCGGAAGCTGCACGCTGTCAGACTGTTGTAAACGCGGCATTCATCTCGCAGGCATACCCCAATACTAAGCGAAAGCTTCAAAAGACAGAAGGGGTTGTCCATGTCCAGCTCCCAGTTAATTGAAATAGCAGACAAAGTGTCCTGGAACAGGGACACAGAAATAGAAAAGAAATATGAAAAGAGATATAAAGAGGAACAAAAGAGAACAGACCAGAGATTTGAAATGCTAGCTGCTGCTCTGGGAAAGTATCTCAGGCCCTTCGGAAAAACCTCCTCCTGCCCCAGGGACGAGACAGTCCTTCAACTGGTCCCAAAGGAGGCCCCAGGCCCCGTTACAGCCAAATCAGTGTGCCCAGTGCCGAGGTTTTGGCCACTGGAAGAATGAATGCCCTAAGGCAAGGAGGGAAGAGAAAGCTCCCACAGTTGTGGGACTTGCTGACTTGGAAATTAAATAGGGCTGCTGGGGTTCAGAGATACCAGGTCCCCGAGAGCCCGTGGTAAACTTAAAAGTGGGGGACCAAAACATTTACTTTATGGTGGATACAGGAGAACTGTCGGTAGTAACAAAACCCGTGGCTCCATTATCCAAAAAGACTACCACTATAACTGGGCTATCAGGAGAAGAGATGATTAAATCGTTCTCCAGCCCAGAAAATGCCAGATGGGGGGACACCAAGTGATTCATGGATTCCTCTACATTCCTGAGTGCCCAGTACCTCTGTTGGGAAGAGACTTGCTCTCCAAACTAGGAGCACGAGTGACTGTCTCCCCTGAGGAGAGGCCCACCTTCTGGGCGGACACTATGACCTCCTGCTCTCTCTCTCAATACACCCCCCCCCCCAAGATGAGTGGAGGTTGCATGAGCCTCCAAAGGAAAAACCAGGTGGGCCAGAAGAACTTGAGAGAGAGCTAACTCAATTATTCCCCAAAGTCTGGGCAGAAGACAACCCCCTGGGCTGGCTAAACATCAAGCCCCAGTGATACTAGAACTCAAGCCAGGCACCATTCCAGTTAGAAAGCGCCAGTACCCTCGGAGAAGGCAATGGCAAGCCACTCCAGTACTCTTGCCTAGAAAATCCCATGGATGGAGGAGCCTGGTAGGCTGCAGTCTGTGGGGTCGCCAAGGGTCGAACACGACTGAGCGACTTCACTTTCACTTTTCACTTTCACACATTGGAGAAGGAAATGGCAACCCACTCCAGTGTTCTTGCCTGGAGAATCCCAGGGATGGGGGAGCCTGGTGGGCTGCCGTCTATGGGGTCACACAGAGTCGGACATGACTGAAGTGACTTAGCAGCAGCAGCAGCAGCAGCAGTACCCACTACAGACAGAGGCCCAGGCCAGCATACTACCCCACATCAATAGATTGAAACAAGCTGGTGGGCATTCTAGTAGAGTGCCAGTCGGCCTGGAATATGCTGATCCTGCCAGTCACAAAAGGAGGAGGACAGGACTATAGGCCTGTGCAAGCTCTCAGGCTAGTCAACCAGGCTACTGTGACTTTACATCCCACTGTTCCAAACCCCTATACCTTACTTAGCCGCCTCCCACTGAGGACTAAAGTTTATACTTGCCTAGATCTCAAGGATGCCTTCTTCTGTATATGCCTTGCTCCAGCATCACAGCCCATCTTTGCCTTGGAATGGGAAGATCCAGTCAGGGGAACCAAACAACAGCTCACCTGGACTCGTCTCCCACAAGGGTTTAAGAATTCCCCAGCCATCTTTGGGGAAGCCTTGGCTTCAGACCTGGACTCATTCCAGTCGGAAGAGTATGGATGTTGGCTCCTACAATACGTGGATGATCTGCTACTGGCTGCCGAGACCAAGGGAAAATGCTGGCAAGGGACGAAAGCAGTGCTCCAACTGCTGATGGAAGCAGGTTACCGGGTGTCGAAGAAGAAGGCACAGATCTGCAAGGAGGAAGTAAGGTATCTGGGGTTTGTTTTAAAGAAGGGCACAAGGTTATTAGACCAGTTCAGAAAAGAGGTGATCCTGAGAATCCCAACACCTAAGACTTGTTGGCAGGTCCAGGAGTTTTGGGGAGCTGCTGGGTTTTGCAGAATCTGGATTCCAGGATATTCCCAAATGGCCCAGCCTTTATATGAACTCCTGACAGGGCCTGAGGAGAATCCGCTAAATAACAAAAAGCCTTTGATGAATAAGGTTGGCAATTATATCAGCCCCCGCTTTAGGGCTGCCAGACCTTGCCAAGCCATTTACTCTATATGTAACTGAAAACAG